>NC_056695.1:23614568-23917318 GCF_018350215.1 Panthera leo
GAGTGCTAGTGGGTACACGTTTTCTTTTGGAGATTATGAAAATATTCTAATATTAGATTATGGGGATGGGTACAAAACCAGGTAAATATACTAAAAACCACTGATTGTACACTTTAAATGGTTAAACTTTATAGCATATAAATTTTATCTAAATAAAACTTTTTAAAAACTCAATGGCTAGATTAAGTAGCAGACTAAAATAGGTGAAGAAAGAATTAGTACCTAGGACAATAACCTGAAGCATTTATCCAGGATATAACAGAGAAATGGAGATGAAAATGTGAAACAAGAACATAAAGGAGAATAAGAGGCAACACTTAAACAGATAATGCTTGAGAATTTCCCACAATTATTGAAGACATCAATCCTCAGGTCAAGAAATTCAATGAATTCCAAACAGCGAAATAAAAAGAATTCTGAACTTAAAGTACAGAACATCAATTTAAAAAGAGCTTAATCCTAAAACTAGAGAGAAAAGACAGATTAGCCACATAGAAATGGAAATTAGGTTGATGGCCTAAAAGTAACAATGGAAGTCAGATAACGCTAGAACTTAGAAAACTGGAATTTTATCTTTAGTGTAAGCGAAAACAATGGACAGTTTTAACTCCTATATCTGGTAAAACTAAACTGAATTTCAGGAACACAAGTGAAAAAAAAAAAAAGGTATTTTCAGACAAAACAGAGTTTACCACCAATAGCAACCAACCAACAATAAATCTTGACTTCCTTCTGGAAAATGATCCCAAATTGCAATTTTAAGATGCAAAAGAATGGTGAGCAAAAATACATAAATATATAAGTAAATCTATAAATCTAAACACTGGCTATAAAACATAGGCCCACAATTCCTTATGGATAAAGTCTTGCGGCCAGATGTGTTTCAAAATTAAGAAATTTTTGAATTTTATAAAAATAACAATATTGGGGTACCTGGGTGGCTCCATCAGCTAAGCATCCAACTCTTGATTTTGGCTCAGGTCATGATGAGGACGATGAGGCTCAGGTCATGATGAGGTCATGGAGATGGAACCCCATGCCGAGCTCTATGCTAATAGCGTGGGGCCTGCTTGGGATTCTCTCTTCCTCTCTCTGCCCCTCCCCTGCTTACAGTCTCTCGCAAAATAAGTCACAGGGGCCCCTGGGTGGCTCAGTCTGTTGAGTGTCAGACTTCAACTCAGGTCATGATCTCTCAGTTCATGAGTTCAAGCTCCGCACTGGGCTCACTGCTTTCAGCACAGAGAATGCTTTGAATCCTCAGTCACCCACACTCCCGCACCCCCTCCCCCCATCTCTCTGTTCCTCCCTCCTCACACTGTCTCAACAAAATAAACTTTAAAAATGTCACAAATTAGGCTTCAGCACTTTGAATACATGGGATTTTTTCAAGACTATGCAGTCTCATGTCCACTCAGGGCAGGTTTCGCCACTAGAAAAATCTTTGGCCAACATACACTGAAGTTTTGGTTTCTAAACCTTTTTTTAGATTTTGGATTTCAACAAAAGATAGGAGCCTAAAGTATCAATTGGTAAGATTAAAATAGAACAGAACCAAAATACAGGGCAATTAATACATAAATTCGAAGACAGGTGATGGGAGTTAGAACATTCTAAGATCACATTGTCTTAGAAGAGCGCAAAACAGAGGAGCCTGGCTGGCTCTGTCTACAGAACATGCGACTCTCAATCTCAGGGTCATGAGTAAAAGAGTACAAACATACTCATAAGCTTTATATTGTATGAAAGACACTGATTGTTGTCTTATTATTTTATTTTAATTCCAGTACCAGTTAATACCAGTTAACACCAGTTAACACTGGTAAGCTTTAGATTTTGATAGCTGTGCATGTTAAATTAGGTATCATTACGCCTAGAAGTCATTAAGAAAAAGACAACCAAACAGAAAAATTGGCAAGAGACTAGAACATACAATTTACAGAAAGCAATGTAATGAATAATTTGTATGAAAAAGTACTCAGCTTCACTGATCATCAGAGAATGAAAATTAAAACCATATTACTGTAATAACATATATCTACCAAAATGGCTAACATTAAAAACAAATGACAAGACCACGTTGGCAAGTATGTGCAAGAACTGGAACTCTCATACAGTTGGTGGACAAACCAATTCGCATTTTTGTAAACCTGAATATAAACTATTTTATATTTTATTCCACCAATTTTATTCCAAGGTATCTACCCAACATATATAGGTTCAATAGAACACATGTATAAGAATGTTTATAGCAACATTATTCGTGATAGTCCCAAACTAGAAACAAATATCAAAAGTAAAATGGGTAAATAATTTGTGGTCTATTCATACGCTTCAATAAGAATTATTCAGTTCTATACAGAACATAGATCATCTTATGAAGTAATGCTGAGAAAATGAAGTCAAAGAAAAAAATACTTATCATATAATTCCATTTATATAAAGCTTGCCAACAGGCAAAGTGATGGCACTAGAAATCAAGATAGTGATTACCTTTGGAGAGCAGAAGGTAGTCGCGATTGGGAGTGGGCATAAGAGAGGCTCCTGATGTACAACTATTATTCTATTTCTTTGTATGTGATAGCATTCACTTTGTGAATATATAAACTCTACATTTAGATTTCTGCATGTTATATCTCAGTAAAAACATTCATCAAACTTTTCGAAAATTGACTATGGTGACCAACTCTGCAAATATACTAAAAGCCAGTAGATTGTATACTTTAAACAAATGACCACAGTATGTGAATTACTTCTCAATAAAATGATTAATAAAAATTTTATTAAGCAAAAAATAAATGAAAGATAAATATGGAAAATGTTAAGTGTTGAATATATATAAAAACTATAGATGTACTATCTTTTGTACTTTTCTGAACATTTGAAATTTTCATAACAAGAAGGTTGGAACAGGGGGAGCATGGGTAGCTCAATCAGTTGAACGGGTTTGAGCATGCAACTGTTGCTTTAGGCTCAGGTCATCATCCCAGAGTCCTGAGATGGGAGTCTCCCATCAAGCTCTGCGTGGAGTGGAGAACCTGCTTAAAATTTTCTTTCTCTTTCTCTCTCTCTCTCTCTCTCTCCCTCCCTCTCGTCTTTCCCTGTCCCTCTCCAAGGTTTGCACTCTCTCTGTAAAATAAAAAAAGGGTGCCTGGGTGGCTTAGCCAGTTAAGTGTCCCAATTCTTGATTTTGGTTCAGGTCACAATCTCACAGTTCATGAGATCAAGCCCCACACAGAGCTCTGCACTAATAGCCCAGAGTCTGCTTAGGATTCTCTGTCTCCCTCTCTCTGTGCCCCTCCCTCACTCGTGCTTTCTCTCTTTCAAAAATAAATATTAAAAAAAATAATAAAATAAATTTAAAAAAATTTTTTACAGTTTGGAATAAAAACATGAATGACAACATTGAAAGAAATGCAAAAACGGGTAGGGTAACTCTTAAAAGAATAGGAGGTATATCTTTTAAACAGGTGGAAGTGGGAAAAACAAAATGAGAAAAAGGAAAAAGAAATCAATCCATACAAGACAAAGGTACAGAACAAAAGCAGGATAAATGAAAAGCATTTAAAAAAGAAACAAATTCCACTATATCAGTTACTCATTAAAAACACAGATTAAGTTCTTTAAATGGTAAAGAAAGTTAAATAAATGGTAAAAATATATACTTATGATACTTTTAAGAGATATAACTAAAACAAAAACACAGAGAGGTTCAAAGTCAAAGGACAAAAAAAAAGATACCAGGCCACAAGAAAGCTGACATAGTTTACTTGTATCTGCTAAAACCAACTTTAAGGCCAAAAATATTAAAAAGAAGAAATCTATACAGGGATAGAAGGTTCAATTCACCAAAAGCATAGAACTTGAATATACCCAACTTGGCCTCAAAAACTGATCAACAGAAGAAATCAATCTACCTTCATAACAGGAAATTTTATTAACATATCTCAAAGTAATGGACAAATCAATCAGACAAATCAACTTGCAAACTACTTTTGCCAGACTCCCTTCTTGGTTTTGCCAATAGGAGGTAGTGGGGGGGAAAAAGTGTAAGAAAATGCCAGTCTCCACCCCCCAGATTCTGATAATGTCTCCAAAATGAAGATGTCTCCTACTGAAGTCAAGAGCTGGTAGTAGGTTTCTACCAACAGCAGTAACTCAGAATAGCTCCAACAGCTTTAGTAGCAAGTGCAAACTCTTTGGTTCCAGCCATTAAGCAGTACAACAACCAGATCTTTTGGCTGGGGGGGGCGGGGGGGGGGGGAGAAAACAAAACTCCTTTGTTCCTCTCAACTCTCAACCCCTCTCCCCTCCCTTTGGCCGGTCTAGTCCTAACCACACCCTAGTAACCAATTACCTGCATTAAAACTCTCTGCCTGAAAATACCTACAGTAGTTATTATTTTCCTATCTGCTCACAGATCAATAGAGCACATTTAAAATACTGACACTAATACCTAGAGAAAAGAAAGTTTTTCAAGCATTTATAAAACATTTGTAAGAAATGACCAGTGTTAAGCAATAAAATCTAGTTCAACAAATTTCAAAGAATTGTATGATACAAATCACATCCTCTGAACACAATGCAGTTAGACATAGCAAAAAGAAATAGGAGACAGTGCATACATTTAGAAATCTTAAAACACACTTTTACACACAATGATAACAGAAGGAATCATAGTGGAGACCAAATATATTCAGAAATTATCACAAAGATATTACCTATAAAACTTATGACATACAGTTAAAAGTGTACTTAACATAAACTATATTATAGTTTTAAATGTTTACTTTAAAGCAATGGCTCTTAAACTTTTTAGTCTTAGACAAGATCAGGCACATTCAGGGTGGTATGGCCATAGACTACACTTTCCGTCTTAGAAGGCTTTTATACTTACAAGATTTTTAGTTCCCCAAAAAGCTTTTGTTAATATGGAGCAAATATATATATATATAGATATAGATAGATAAACAGACACATAGATAACTACTGTATTAGAAATTTGAATTGTGAAATTTTAAAGTCTGTTAATTCATTTAAAAATAAAACTTATTGCTTAATAAATCTTTTATTATTTTAAAAAATGTTTATTTATTTTGAGAGTGTGTAAGCAAGTGGGGGAGGGGCAGATAGAGAGGGAGAGAAAGAAACCCAAGCAGGCTCCATGTTGTCAGCACAGAGCCTGAAGCGGGGCTTGATCCCAGAACCGTGAGATCTTGACCTAAGCTGAAATCAAGAGTCAGACGCGCAACTAACTGAGCCACCCAGGCACCCCAACATACAAATATTTATGAAGATAACTTTACTTCTGATACAGAAATTATAAGAATTGATATTATTTTATATTTTTGCAAATTTCTCTTAATGTCTGCCTTAAGAAAAGATATCTAGATTTGCAAGATGGCAGGACTCACCCTGGTAGGTATCAAGATTTCACCATAAACTGTGAAGTATGGACACATATAGATCAAATAGGGTAGAAGAGAGCCCAGATGTCAACCCATACTATTTGGAAACTTGACTGATGACCAAACAGGAAAGGTTCTTAGTAAATGGTACTGAGACAAACTGGATAGGGAGTAAAAAAACAAACAACTGGGTGGCTCAGTCGGTTGAGCGTCTGACTTCAGCTCAGGTCATGATCTCATGGTCTGTGGGTTCGAGCCCCACATCGGGCTCTGTGCTGACGGCTTGGAGCCTGCATCCTGCTTGGGATTCTGTGTCACCCTATCTCTCTGCCCTTCTCCTACTTGTGCTCTCTCTGTCTCTCTCTCTCAAAAATAAACACAAACATTAAAACAAATTAAAAAAAAAAAAAAACAAATACAACAACAACAACAAAGAAATTGGATTTCTACCTAAAACCATAAGGATTAAAAGACTAATATGTGAAAAGCTAAACCATAAGACTTTTTGGAAGATAACGTTTTAGGACAAATTTCAGAAAAATGTCAGGACCTCAGAGTAGAAAAGGATTTCTTAAACAAAATGCAAAAAATACGAACAAAAGGAAAAGACTGACATTTTCTTTGGGGTTTATCAAGACCCTGTGAAAGCAAAAAAACCAAATCTTGAATTGGGAAAAGAATTTAGCCATACAAAAGAACTATAAATCAATAAAAAGACAAATGAACTGACAACAGTCAATGGGCATTTCATACAAGAGAAAACAAAAATGGCCCATAAACAAATAATCAAGGAAATGTAAAACAGAACCACAATGATATCACCTACAAAAATTATTAACTCAGACAATACCAAATATCAGGGAGTATGTGGTATCCCTGGGACTCCCGTACTACCAGCAAAAACATAAACTGATTTAACTACTTCTGACATTTAGTAAAACTGAACAAAGACATAGTACCACTAAGTCCACTGCTAGATATATATCTTAAAGAAAACCATACACGTGTGCACCAGGCAAGAGGTATCAGTATATCTAAAGCAGAATGTTCATAATAATTTGGGAGTAAAATAAATACTGATAGAATTTGTAACAAAGAACACTACTTAACCTTAAAAATGTACTACATCCATCAAGATAAATTAATCTTAAAATGCTAAACAAAAGTCAGAAAAGCTTACAGTATGATTCCATTTATTTAATGTTCAAAAAAGCAAAACAATATACAGTTTAAGGTAAATCTACAATAAAAAATTGGGGATAAAAACCAGAAGAGAAATTTACTCAGCGAAGGACATGAGGTACAATTAGAAGGGGCAGAAAGAAAACTTCAAAAGTAATGGTAACTTTTATTTAAGTTCAGTATTTTATTAATATTATTTAAATATTCACCTGCAATTTTTAAATTCTTTTGTATGTATATTTCATCATCTTTTTTTCTAGGCCACTCTCAAAAGTTTGGTTGTGAAAGAAGGGACAGCAATAGAATGATAGTTGGCAGAAATGGTAGATGGAGGTGTTTATTTTTTAAGGAAAAACTGAAGCACATGTAAATACAGAAGGTGATAACTGATGTAAAAAAACCTATAAGAAGATGGGACCTAGGGTTCAGGATCAGGGACTGATTTTACAAGGGAAGTGTCTTTTCAAGGGCAAATGTTGTATACCTAGGAAAGAAAGATATAAACCAAAATATTTACAAATTAAAATACCCCTTAATCTTAACATCAGTGATTTTCTTGGGGTAGTGATTTTTCTTTTTGCCTATCTGTAATTTTCTATAATTTCAACATTAAACGTGTGTAAGTTTTCTAGTAAAAATAATAACTCCAATAATGGTGGGCAGATACACTGGAGAAGTTAAGACAGAAGGAAGACCAGGAAGTCAGATTGAATACTAGAAAAAGAAGGATTGGGACACTACTACTGAACAACCAGAGCAATCACAGGACTATATTAGGATGCAGAATGTACTGGATTGAGTGGTAACTGGATGGGGGGGAGGAAGAGAAGCAAAAAGAATGACTCCAGGATGTTAGTTTGGATGGATGGTGGTGCTATTAATCTGAAAGAAATACAGTTAAGAGGAACAGGCAGGAATTGCAGATCTCTCTTTGGGGCTGGAGGCAGCTGAGACTAAATTCAGTTTTGAACCTGTGGAATTCAAGCTTCTTGTGAACATTCAGACTGATGGATGAAAATAAGTCAATCAACCAGAGTTGAAGCATAGTTGCTCCTTTTAAATGAGGCTCTTTAGGCTGGGTAGGCTCTCTACTACAAACTCAATGCATGCATCACACATACTTTATACCTTAAACCAGCTTTGCTTCATTCAGAAGGCAATGAGTTTACAACCCCAGAATCAAACCTGAAATTTCTCAAGCTAGTTCAGAAATTATCTGGAGTTTTTGAAAATTGTAACTCCAAATAAAATATTTAAGTTACCCAGAAACACTGACTCCAGATGAAATAAAATACAGTGCTGAGTCTACTTTCTCCTTCTGATCACTACATTTCACACTGTAGATGAAAAACAGTCATCAGCATTAAGCCTGATTGAGATGAGGTCTCACTTAAGCTAACCTTTTTAAACTTCGGAAGAATATTAACTTTTTTTTTTTTCTCCTGTAAAGGTACAATTCAAAATTTTTTACCTTCCAGTTTGCCAGGCTGGGCTATATCCAGAGACTTTGTAAGTATTAATAAAGAAATTACTCAGGAAAATAAAATGTCATAAAGCATAAAACATGCTATGTAGTGGAAAATGCACATTTTAGCCAAGGTTTGGCACACATCAAACCTTAAATAAATATGCTGGATAAAATGATGGATAATACTGTCCTCAAAGAGCGGAAAGTTTGGTTTGACCTTCAAATCAAACTGCAGATCTATCACAAGAAACCAGAATTAGGATTTAGGAATAGTAGGTTCTGTCACTTATTTGTTCTAAAGGTAAGCAAAGCACAAACCTTAAAGAGTATAAATTAGAATATGCTGTAAGGGATATATTTCATTGAAAAAAATTAATACCTGTTTTCAGGAGTGTATATTATATATGTAACTTTGAATAAATAATAACCTTTATCTTAATTCCTGTGTAATTAAATATCTACTTCAGATTGTTAGCAGGATAGAATGAGACTGTCCAACAGACAAAACATTATTTTGAAAAGTTGAAAGTTCCAAATAAACACACTAGTATCAAAATTCAAAGATGACAAAAAAGAAAAAAAATAAGATGGTAAATAAAAAGAAATAAAAGATTACTATCCTAAAATTATGAGTTTTCCCTAACCAACTTTATTAGAGAACAAATAAAAATATGCATCAGCTTCATTTGCTTTGGGGAAATATTTTTAAATAACAAACTTCAGCATCTCTCTCAGCTGCAATCTATAAATTTAGCCCCAGATGTTCTCCAAAAGTTATTAATGGAAAGCTTCCGCTTAGCAAAAAATACTAAAACATGCAAAGAATGCAAACCACAACTTGTTTCCTCATCTTTAGCTAAAACTAAAAGAAAAAACAAAACAAAACACATGGTCCCTATAGTCAATCTCTGGTCCTTCACTGAAGTCCCAGACAAAGGAGATTCTTTTCCCTTCTCAAAATCTTCCCATCAGTCTCTCACTGGATCTTATCAAGTCATCTAGGATCAAATTAATAATTTGACTTATAATAACTTCACTCTTTGCCATTCCAGAATCCCTTCCCTTCAGCCATCAACTGGGTCTCTGCCAGCTTTAAAATAAGCAAAAAGTCATCCTTTATCCTCTACTTCTGTCCATTTCCTCCTTTCGTTTCACTATCCCAACTCCTTGAACTCAGCCAACATCCACTGCCTCTCTACTTCCCCTCTAACACATTCACTTCAGCTTCAACCCCTCAAAACTTCTCAAGGTTCAATGCTACTTGCTTATTAAATTCTACTGGGGTTCGGGATGCCCAGCTGGTTCAGTCGGTATAGTATGCAACTCTTCATCTTCGGGTCGTGAGTTCAAGCCTCACGTTAGGTGTGGAGCCTACTTAAAAACAAAGTCATCCATTTTGGTGACTTATCACTTATAATCTTCCACGTGAAAAGCTTTACCCCCTTTGATTCTATTATACAAAACGGCTCTGTTCCCATTTCTGCTATGCTTATGTCTTACTTACTGGCCACTCTTTTTGTAGGTACCCCTAAAGCAAAATAGTTTTCTACCATTTTGGGGAAGCTCCAACCCAATGACTTTAAATTAACTGTCATCAAGTATTTCAAGAGCCAGAAAATACGGAATTCTGTGACTCAGGAACACTATTCTTAAAAATTTATTCTAAGGAATAATTTAAAATTGAGGGGTGGGAAGAGAATAAAAGCTCATAATGGGGGGAAAAAAGTGGAAACAACAGGAACATGACTATTTAGATCATGACAGGCTGTTAGAACAAACACTGACACTCAACTCTCTATACCAGAAGACAGCTTCCAGGGCCTTTACCTTTTAAATTTTACGACTAAGAAGATTTTATAAGATCTTTTTAAGCCACAAACTTGATGGATCTTAGTTGGACAGATCTTTCCTTTTTATAGACTTAATCCCAAAGGAACACACTTCTGATGATTTGGAACTTACTAAGCGTAAATATTAGAACATTCATATAATAAATACATATATTTTTAAAGATGTACTGCATTCTTATTGTGATTTTTACTGAGTAAAATCTAGTTTTGTAATGGAACTCATCTTGGAAAGATAAAATTGATAACATGGACAATTTCTTTGAAAACATATCTGTTCTGTCTGTTAAGTAGAGTTCTCTGAGAAGTATGAACCTAGCCAAGTTAAGTCACCTCAAATTGGGGCCCATTTTTTCATTAAAAAAAAAAAGTTAGACTAAATGACCTCTAAATTTCCTTTTAATTAAAAAATCCCAGAACCCATTCTACTTGTTTTCACAAGTTAAAGCTACATGCAGCTTCCTCTAGACATCGTTCAGTCTGATTCAATATTTACCCGCAATTAGTTTTCTGTAGTTTTACAAGTGATGCATACATTCTCATCAAAGTTTTAAGCACTTCTGTATATTATCTTGTAAATCCTATATATTATAATATGTTCATCTAACGTGAACATAGTGTTATTTCTGTATGTCCAGATCTCTACATAACTACAATGGTTTACAACGTGTTCCAAAACTAAATACAGCAGTGCCCCCGTACCTGAGGGAGATACACTACAAGACCCCGTGTGAATGTCTGAAACCACAGAGAGTGCCAAACCCTACATGTATACTATGTTTTTTCCTCTACATAAATACAATAAAGTTTAATTTATAGACTAGGCACAATAAGACATTAACAACAGTAAAATATTATAATAAATTATCATATAAAATAAAATACAGCAACTATAACAATATACTACAACAAATTATGTAAATGTAGTCTCTCTCAAAATCTTTTTATACTGAACTCACCCTCCTTGTGATGATGTGAGATGTTAAAATGCCTACATAATGAGACAAAGTGAGGTGAATGATGTAGGCACTGTGACCTAGCATTAGGGTATAACTGACCTTCTGACATACTGTCAAAGGATCGATATGTCAAAAGGAGGACTGTCTGCTTCCGGTCCACAGAGGCAAAAATGCAAATAAAGAGAAGGCTACTATACAAAGAGCTACTTTCTCTTTGTAGCTCTCTAAATTTCCTTTTAATTACAAAATCTACTATACAAACTTTTTTAGTTAGCCAAACGAACAAATCACCACTATGAAAGCAAACAGGTTCATAATTCATTTTATCATTACCTTGTATCTTGTCTAAAGCAAGCAAATTTCCATTTTTAATTAAAAATAGTATGGGGAGCCAGCTGGGTGGCTAAGTTGGTTAAGAGTCCGACTTCAGCTCAGGTCATGATCTCACTGTATGTGGGTTCGAGCCCCACATCAGGCTCTGTGCTGACAACTCAGAGCTGGGAGCCTGCTTCGGATTCTGTGTCTCCCTCTCTTTCTGCCCTTCCCCCACGTGTGCTCCATCTCTCTCACAAAATAAATAAACACTAAAAAAAAATAGTATTGGGGGAAAAGCTACTCAGTATAAACAATTTTCCTCCCTCCCCTTGTTACCTTTTACCCATTTAAACGCCCACAAAATGTGATGTCTCTCTAAGCACTATTTATAAAGATTACCATCAGCAAGAATAAAATCATAAAGTGAACTACTAACCTTAAGATTCCAGGTTAGTTACTTTGCCAAACCCAAATAGACATTTAATGAAAAGATAGTTTGTGCAACTTTTTTATTACACTGAAGATAAACAGTTGTTTGTTTTCTTCCTCAGCATGCTCAGTTATGCTATCCTGTGATTTTAGGGATTTACTCCATCAATACTTTCCCTTGACACAGCAGAAACCTCTATAAGATTAGATTAACTTTGGCAAATAAGAAAATAAGAATCAAAAAAAAGAAAAGAAAAATAGAATCATATTTAATGTTTACAGGAATATTTTTAACATGAAAAATATGGCAATATGCTTAAGACCTGGTGCTTAAGGTAGATGGCAGAGTATCTCATATATATGTACATACGTAGAAGTGATCAAAATAAAAGGGTTTTTTTTTTTTCAGAATAGTTTCAGTTTATGTTTTATAAAAGACATCAATGTGTTATAAAAGGCTACAACAGTATAAATAGTATAGTAGTAGAAAGGCTACTATTTTTTTTTAAAGTTTATTTATTTACTTTGAGAGAAAGAAGGAATGCACCCACACGAGCAGGGGAGAGACTGAGAGAATCCCAAGCTCCTCACAGTCAGCACAAAGGCCGACGCGGGGCTTGAACTCACGAACCATGAGATCATGACCTGAGCCAAAGTCAGACGCTTAACCGACTGAGCCACCCAGGCACCCCCCAGTCTTTTTTTTTTTTAATAAAAGCTTTTAAGTAATCGCTACACCCAATGTGGGGCTCGAACTTACAACCCCAGGATCAAGAGTCTCATGCTCCACTGACTAAGCCAGCCAGCACCACAAATCACTGTCTTCTTAATGATAATTTTTGCTTACAAATTTACACATATTTGGGCCTCAGCTGTCAAAAATAGCCACAGTATAACTCTAAGAGTCTAAGAATACCTTTAGAACGTTTCTTTCACTCCATGCAAACTCAGAAGTCAGCAACTTCTTTAACATTAGTATGTAAAATTTCTGGAAATGCAAGGCCACTGAGATTTAACTACAAACCTGAGGGAGCCTGGCTGGCTCACTTGGAAGAGCATGCAACTCTTGGTCTCAGGGTCATGAGTTCCAGCACACGATGTGTGTCGAGATTACTAAAAAAAATTAACTAAAACAAAGAGCAACAACTTGATGTTTTTCTAGAGAGTAACACAGTAACACTCTAGAGAGTAAAACAGTCTATTTGAATAATAAACTTAAAGCGAACATAAAATGTATTTACACTAAGTTTCATCCTAACAAAAACAAAAAGAAATATAAGTATAAATGACTGATTTATATAATCAATTTTGGCAACCAATGTTGCCAGTTTAAGAAAATATCAATTTACCTTAAAGTTTTTTTCAATTACAAAACTAGAGCTGAATTTTACCTTATTTTTGGCCACTTTATGAAAATGTAAAATACAATAATAAAACACATTAACAACATATTTTAAATTAAAAAACCTGGTTTCGGTCAGAAGCTGATACAAAAAAATTATCAATTTTAGACTAGGTGCTGAAAAAAAGAGGGAGCAGTACCTACTGACACCATTTTTACTGTTTAGGATCATGGATAATGCTTTCCAAGCCTTCATCATTAACTGTCTTAGCCTCCCCTGGTACTTCTATCATTGTCAGCACAAACTTCTGAAAACTATAAGCTTGCCAGGATTGAGCCAAACTTCTTTATCCTTTCAGGGCTGATTTTTCTGTTTTTTTTTTGTTTTGTTTTTGGTAGGAGTATTCTAAACTGACCAATTTCTTCCATGTACTTTAAGTTGGAAGAATCTGAAGTAAAACTCTGTCACTATGCAAAAGCTTTACGTTTAAAGATAAAAAGGCTTATCAGAAACCAGTCTGCATTTTACAGACATCAACAGAGGTCCTGTCTTCTGCAACATCTGAAGGAACCAATCACAAATTCCCTATTCCAAAACACCCTCTCCCCAAACAACCTCCTACCTCTACAAGCACACACAAACAGATCTATACCCAAACCACACCTAGACACACCCTAAGAATAAAACATCTGGAAGAAGAATAAATTTCAGACATGAGAAATATCCCGAGACACAACATATTTTGGTTTAGAGAGAAAGCAACCACATTATTTTAGTACCAATGAAGCAAGACCTAAGATTATCTGCTGTTACCATAAGGGTTATGGACTGGAAGTTTAATCATGAGAAAAAAAAATAGATTTGCATTGAGTTCATAAAGGTCTCTCCAATGTGAAAGAATTACCAACCAAATATTAATCCAGTTGAGAGAGATTTATGTAATTAACAAATATTACACTGATTTTAAAATTCTATATACTTTTTCCCATTCACCTCATTTCTTTGGTGTAATTGGGCTAAGGCAGAAGCAAAAAAAGAGACATCAAAGGAATAAGCGATATAGCAAGAAATCCATGTTCTCATATCACTTCTGACCTATGTTGAAAAAGCATTTTCCTGAGTCTCTGTTCTACCGAAACTGAACACTCAGAAAACACCTGAGTGCTTACCACTAATACACTGCTCTGTGAGTTATACAGAGGCAGAAATGAAAAATACTAATGAAAGAGGTAAAATGTGCTAGGAGTTAGGAAAAAGTGCATACACTGTGAGGACTGAAGCTAAGTTTGGTGGATTCATGCATGATGTCAGGTACAAAGTGAAAGGGCTAACTTTGTTTTTTTTAATCCCAGGAACAATAACAAGAAGGAGGGCTATCAAAATGACCCGGAATTCATAATTAAAAAAAAAAAAAAAAAGACCCAGAATTCAAAATGGATGTTCAATATAAAAAGTGACTAAAAACAATTGCTAAGTATTCCTAGCAAGTTAAGGGTGCAGCATCTACATGTTTGCAGTAATGTCCACTTCAACCAATGGACAGGGGAGAGAGACCCAGCACCCAGAATCATATAAACAACCTGACTCTCAGGGATTTTAATGGACTGATAAAAAGTTCAGCATAGGCCTTAGAATGGGAGATGCAAGGGCCAGTAATAATAATGGCCCTAAGGAAGGGCCAGAAGACTAAAGACAAGACTAATATTCCAAGAACTATTCATATTTTAATACAGGGCCCCTAAGATTATTTAAAATAACAACAACAAAACAACTTGAGATTGGAATTACTCAAGTTCAACTCCAAAGATTCATGAAATAAAATTGGTAAGTCTGTCTAGGTACACAATTGGCATAGAAAAATCACTCAACTCATAACTGAGCCTAGAAGACCACACAGCAGCCACAGAATGTATTTTGTTCACAAAAGTATCCTCCTCCACAAAAGAACTCTCCTGGCAGAAACTTTCTTTGTATAAAATAGCCACCAAACAAGAGAATTCACTAAAATTAATAAAGCAGTCAACATTGGTTCTGATATGTACAGGAAATGGATGTTCTCTGATAAAACTGTAATTACACAGATAGCCAGGAACACATAGAAACACTGTCAGTCTCAAATTTGGTTCTTAAAGTTCTCTCCAGAGGTATCAACTTTGAAATGTCTACTATTGGGGCACCAGTATGGCTCAGTCGGGTAAGTGTCCAACTTTGGCTCAGGTCATGATCTTGCGGTTCGCAGGTTCGAGCCCTGACTCGGGCACTCTGCTGTCAATATGGAGCCCACTTCAGATCCTCTGTCTCCCTCTCTTTCTGTCCCTTCCTCATTTGTGAGCACCAGTGCACGCTCTTTCTCACTCGCTCTCTCAAAAATAAACATTAAAAAAGAAGGTCTAATTAAAAAAAGAAGAAGAAGAAAGAAATGTCTACTATCTCCTGAACTCTAAATCTGGTCCAAGGAGATGGATTACACCTGATCCAATTTACATCATTTGCACACCCAAGTTCACCCCCTGTAGTAAAGATGAGTTCTCACCTTACACTGCACATTAGAAATACCCAGGAGCTGAGAAAAATTCCAATACCCAGGATGCATGCCAGACCAATTAAATCAATCTCTGGGGATAGGTTCCCCACCCCCACCCCCCCACCCCCCTTCAGAGCTCCCCAGGTGATTTCAATATAATGCCAAAGTGGGAAACCACCAACTTGAATTGTACGGGTAACTCAAGTAAAAAAAACTAGAAGGCATCGATCCACAGCAGAAAAAGGTAAAAAAGGAAACCAGGAACCTAGATGTAGCAAGTTTTACCAGTTTTAACCTGGTTGCAATATATTTTAAATCAAAGGCAGACTGAAATTTAAATCAAACAGCCAATTCTCAGTATTCACAGTAGTTATGTTACAGACTATAAAATCACAGCAAATACTAAATTAGCAAATATTGAACCACACTGTTCCTAAGGGAAAGAGTTAGGTTCCTACATCCTCTGGTCACACTCAACCAATCAGTAACAACCTGGTTTTGTGTGTTTGTTTAAAGAATCTTTAATATATGTTGTTGATTCATGAACATTGAACCTAAGGCCAAGAGCTTATGCCTAAAAAAAGGTTATCTAACACACACCTTTTCCACATAAGGTACATTCCAGTTTTCTTGCAGTTAGGAACACTAGACAGCACTTCAATAACATGCTTGAGCACCATTTTAAACAGTGAAATCTCGAAAAGCACAGAAATGCAAAAAAACCCCGAAAACATGAAGTACTAAATAGACCAAAAAAAGGACACTTGTTTACAGCATGACAGCTGAAACAGTTACAGCATGAAAGAGTGTTGCCTTGTTTGACTGCAGTTGGGAACGTGCACATTTAGGTACTCCAATTTTTCACAGCTCTGCACATGTGTACAAATCACCATAAAAGCACCATGAGGATTGACTTTAGGCTTACAAATAAATTTTACCAAGCAGGCAGGTTCACAAATCCTGTATACAGAATCCATGAATACTGAGAATAGTCTGTAGAAGTATCAAGGTAGCTCAAATTGTTACAAAGAAATGAATTCTATTTGAGTTTCCACTAAGCAATATCAAGAACAATGACACCAATATGCTCATCTATGTAATTTTCTCCACTAGAACTCCTAAATTGGATTTCCTAAGAATGTGACAATTTTTCTCATATCAAATCTATATTAAAAAAAAAAAAAAAAAAAAGCCTATATACTCAAGGCTCCTGAGTGGCTCACTAGGTTGAGGGTCTTCAGCTCAAGTCATGATCTCACAGTTTGTGGGTTTGAGCCTAGCCCCACTTTGGGCTTTCCGGTAACAGCATGGAGCCTGCTTTGGATTCTGTCTCTGGTCTCTCTGTGCCCCCCTCTCAAAAGTAAGTAAACATTAAAAAACAAAAAACAAAAAAAAACACCCATATACTCAATTTGCTCAAATATCTTCTTTTCATGTAGTACAAAAGTAAACAAATTATATTTTATCAAACACTTCTAATCACAAAATACAGCAATGACTTAAAGAAAAGGTATGCTGGCTGAATCAGATGACCTCTAAAATGCCCTGTGGCGTGAAGTCTTTTTAAGTCTAAAAAGTTAAGTTGGTATGCCTATTTTAATTATGATAAAAGCGGGTATGTGAATAAATATTCTCAGTAACAGTTTATTAGGACCACAATCAACATTTTTTAGTAGTAGGGCTGCAATACAAATTGTCATCTGAAAAACAGCTTAACAGCTCCACTTGACTTAGAAAAATAATTTGAATCCAGCAGGATACTATCAAATCTGATAGGCTCTCACATTGGGCAACTTCAAAAAGAAAAAAAACAAGCTGCCATATTAATGCTATTAAACTAAATATGCCTCATCATATATGAAAGTGGACTCAAAATGAATCAAAGACCTAAATGTAAGAGCTAAAACTGTTAACACTCTCAGAAGAGAACATAGCTGTAATAAAGTGTAAATCTTTATGGCCTTCGATTAGGTAATGATTTCTTAGATATGACACCAAAAGCATAAATTTGACAAAAGAAAAAAACAGTTAAATTGGACTTAATCAAAATAAAAAATTTTGTGCTGGCATGGATACCATCAGGAACGTGCAAACATAACTCGGAGAAAATGTTTGCAAATCACATATCTGATAAGGGGCTTATATTCAGAATACACACAGAAAAAAACTCGCTTACAATTCAATAAATAGACAACTTTATTTTTTAAATGGGCAAAGGATTTGGCTAGACATTTCTCCAAGAAATTTACCAATAAATGCAAGATGCGCAACATCCTTAGTTATTAGAGAAATGCAAATCAAAACCACAAGGAGAGGGGCGCCTGGGTGCTCAGTCGGTTAAATGTCTGACTCTTGGTTTTGGCTCAGGTCATGATCTCAGGGTTCATGGGATGGAGACCCGAGTCAGGCTCTAGGCTGGGCATGGAGCCTGCTTAAGATTCTCTCCCTCTGCCCCTGCCCCGCTTGTGTGCATATGCACTCTCTCTGTCAAAAAAAAAAAAAAAAAAAGCAAAACACAAAACAAAACAAACACAAAACCAAGGAAGTATCACTTCACATCCACTACGATAGCTATAATCAAGAAAATGGACAGACACTGGCCAGAATGTGTAGAAACTAGAACCTTTGCACACTGCTGGTGGGAATGTAAAATGGTGCTGTCATAAATGCCTAGCAGTTCCTTAGAAAGTTAAACACAGAGTTACCAAATGACCCAGCAATTCCACTACTAGGTATATACTTAAGACAAATTAAAACACTGCCAAATAAAAACATGTACATGAATGTTCATAGTGGCATTCAAAAAGTAGAAACACTTCAAATTGCCAGTTAACTGATGAATGGAAACAGGAAACAACCCAAATGTCAATCAATTGATGAATGGGTAAACTGTGGTACAACCATAAAATGGACTGTTAGCCATAAAAAGGAATTAAGTACTGATACAAGCAACAATATGGATAAACCTCAAAAACATTATACTAAGAAGCCAGTTACAAAAGGCCACATATTGTATGATTCCATTTATATGAAATGCCCAGAACAGGCAAAAAGAGACAGAAAACAGATTAGTGATTTCCATCTGGAGGGGCAGGGGTGGAGAAGGGGAGTCGGGGAGGGGGGAAGGAATGGGGAGTGACTGCTAATAAGTAAAAGGTTTCTTTTGGGGATGAATTAAATAGTAATGATGGTTGTAAATATACTAAAAATCACTGAATTGTACATTTTAATAAAAATGGTAAGTTTTGGGGCGCCTGAGTGGCTCAGTCGGTTAAGCATCTGACTTTGGCTCAGGTCATGATCTCACAGCTTGTGAGTTTGAGCCCCACATCAGGCTCTGTGCTGACAGCCTGGAGTCTGCTTTGGATTCTGTGTCTCCCCCTCTGCCCCTTCCCTGCTCATGCTCTGTCTCAAAAATAAATAAACATTAAAAAAAAAATTTTTTTTAAAGTTAAGTTTTATAGTATGTGAATTATATTTCAATTAAAAAAAACGCGAATGTGCCATTTAAACTGTTATAAGAAGTCAAAATATTACTTTGCTAATCCTCTTCAAAATTTGAGAATTAGTCAAGCATACATGCTAATTAGAAACCATACTTCTTCTCTCCCTCCTATAGTGTGGAAATAGGAGAGATCTCATTTGACACAGGATCATATAGGAAATCTGCTTTTTCCCATTGATAGCCAACACAGGAGCAAGAATCAGACAATTTTTTTAAAAAGTGAGTATCTGGGGGTGCCTGGATGGCTCAGTCGGTTAAGCATCCAACTTTGGCTCAGGTCATGATCTCATGGTTCGTGGGTTTGAGCCCCGCGTCGGGCTCTGTGCTGACAGCTCAGAGCCTGAAGCCTGCTTTGGATTCTGTGTCTCCCTCTCTCTCTGCCCCTCCCCCATTCGTGCTCTGTCTCTCTCTGTCTCAAAAATAAATAAATGTTAAAAAAAATAAAAAAAAAAAAAAAGAAATAGAAAGGAGTCTGTAGGTAAGTGAGCAGGGAGGGGAAAAAGATAGATAATAAGGCATTCTATGCCCTAATAGGGACTCTGGATTACAGGTGTAATCCCTTGAACATGGGTTTGAACTGCACAGGTCCACTTACATATGATTTTTTTTTTATAAATACAGTAAAGTAATATAAGTGCATTTTCTCTTCCTTATGGTTTTCCTTTTTTTCTCTAGCTTACTTTAAGAATACAGTATATAATGCACATAACATTCAAAATGCAGGCTAATCAACTATGTTATCAGTAAGGCTTCCAGTTAACAGTAAGCTATTAGTAAAGTTTTTGGAGAGTCAACAGTTATGTATGGATTTGGACTGCACAGGGGTCAGCACCACTAACCCTTACATTGTTGGAGGGTCAACTGTACATTCTGAGTAAAACGGGGAAACCACAGCAGGGATGCGAGTGCAATGACATATGACTTTTGTTTTGAAAGAATCTAAATAATGGGCTGAGAAAAGACAGTAAGAGAACAAGGGCAGAAGCAGGGAAATCAGTTATGAAATTGTTGATATAATCCAGATGAGGGATGACAAGGATTTCCATCAGGAAGTAATTCAGAAGACAGGACAAACAGTTGGATTCTGGATATATTCTGAAGGTAGAGCTGGATAGAATTTGATGTTGTTTTGACTATGGGATAGGACGAAACCAAGGTTTCTGGTAAAACAAATGGATGAATAAAGTTGTCATGTACCAATATGAAGAATACTACAGGAGAAAAAAAGCAGTTTCATACATGTTTACCTCTATCAATCTGCTTTTGTCTTAACCACTAACTTGACACACTGATTTCTGTGCAACACAGACATTAAGCAGTGAAACAGAACCTAAATCCAGGTCTTCTGATTCCAGATCCTATATTTTTTTCTAATAAAGTTTTGTAAGACCTACTGAATGAAATTAGTTTTTTTTTTTTTGAAGTTAGTTTTTATCAGAACAAAATAACTCAAAGGCACGCACCATTTGTTGGTGACCCAAAACCTGCATTCACAAATAAAGGCTATCAAATGAAGAATTATTAAAAATACCTGACAAACAGGAACAAGTATTGTGTAGGTAAAATTAAAGCAGACAGCAATGACACAAAGAAATAAAATTCACATAACAAATGTTTGATTTAGATAAATACTATGCAGAACTATATATGCAGAAAGATGCCAGATCACCCCTACTTTTAAAATTCTCCTTGGGGCGCCTGGGTGGCTCAGTCGGGTAAACGGCCGACTTCGGCTTGGGTCATGATCTCGCGGTCCGTGAGTTCGAGCCCCGCATCGGGCTCTGTGCTGACAGCTCAGAGCCTGGAGCCTATTTCGGATTCTGTGTTTCCCTCTCTCTGACCCTCCCCCGTTCATGCTCTGTCTCTCTCTGTCTCAAAAATAAATAAAAAGTTAAAAAAAAAATTAAAAGAAAAATTAAAAAAAAAAATAAAATTCTCCTTGGGGTGCCTAGTTGGCTCAGTTGGTTAAGCGTCCAACTTCAGCTCAGGTCATGATCTCACAGCTCATGGGTTCGAGCCCGTGTCCAGCTCTGTGCTGACAGCTCAGAGCCTGGAGCCTGCTTCGGATTCTGTGTCTCCTTCTCCCTCTGCCTCTCCCCTGCTCATGCTGTGTTTCTCTCTCAAAAAAGAATAATAAAAATGAAAATAAATTTTTAAAAAATTCTCCTTGATTAATAAAGACTCTTGGGACACCCGGGTGGTTCAGTCGGTTGAGCGCCCGACTTCAGCTCAGGTCATGATCTCACGGTTCCGGAGTTTGAGCCCTACATTGGGCTCACTGCTTGTCAGCGTGTCAGCACAGAGCTCACTTCGGGTCCTCTATCTCCCTCTCTCTGTTCCTACCCCACTTGTGCTCAACCAAAAATAAACATGTTTTTTTTAAAAAACTATCTTTGAACAGTAAAGACTTGCCATAGTTTTACTCAGCACACAAGTACATGCATAAAAAAATTCTTTTTAAAATGTGATGCATTAACTTTATATTATAAAATATGGGGAATATTATCCTCAGCTATAGAAGGTATAAAATATTCTAGCAAATGTTTACTTCTTGACTATAAAGTTGAGTAATTGTCCCAATGATTTCTCTATAATGCCAAACTTGTTAACATATTAATAACCTACAACTTCATAGCATTAACAGATCTAATCACAGCTTCACCACACAGTGGCTACATAATTTGGGGTAAGTCACGTTCCAAATAAGTGATTACTCTCCGTCTCTACTGAAATGAAGCAGGATTATCTGATTTTCATTTTACAAGGTTGGAATAAGAATCCAGAAAGAACGTTAAGTACACTTTGCAAAACATAAAAATTATGGCAAAGATAAACTAAGAAAATAAGCCAACTTTTGGGGGAATACATATATATAAATATGAATTTTAAATTATTCCTTTATAGGGCCTCAACCTTACTATTACAGAATTGCTTAAAAAAATTCTCAGGGGTGCCTGAGTGGCTCAGTCAGTTAAATGCTGACAGCTCAGAGCCTGGAGCCTGGAGCCTGGTTCAGATTCTGTGTCTCCCATTCTCTCTGCCCCTCCCCCACTCATTCTGTCTCTCTGTCTCTCAAAAATAAACATTTTTAAAAATTAAAAAAAAGATTTCTGTAAAATAGAATTAAACTATTTCAGAACTTGCTATAGTTAGAAACGCTTTTTGGTTTGCCAAGCAATGAACATTTGCTGTAATCACTATGCACCCATTTGAGACAGAGAAAGGTATTTTTCCTATTCTCGGGAGATCTATGGCCCATGGGAGTGAAAGAGACCTGAAAAGTTAAATAAAACACCCAAACACTTTAGGATAAAAATAGAAGGCATCTCATTAAGCAGTAATTGATTAACAGCTAAAAGAAAGTATCACAATGACTGCTTTGAAAGTTAAGATGATTACCTTAGTTTTATCCTTTACTCAAGTAACTCTACTATCTAGTTATATTTATCATTCACACAAAATACCTTCAATTCTATTCTGTTCCCCCTTTCCTTGGCTTCTCCTAAAAGCTCCCTGACAGCCCTGTTCCCAGCCAGATTATCCAATCAACCTTCTCAGATACTATAATTCTAGGTATATATACTCCCGAAGTTCCCAGTACCCAGTAAACCTCAAGATCCAAGATGAGTCAATTTTCTAACCTTTGATTATGCTGTAACCCTTCACATCAAATACTTATATGGAGTCCATCAAGGCAATGTGACTACTAAAAATGTCAGTAAGAGCCCATATTCTACCTCTCAATTACTACGGCCAGATACTTGAGTAAAGAGCAGTGCAGTGTTGTGAATAATCCAAAATAATTTATTCTTTCTAAATCCTCTGAAAAGAAGCACCCATTCAAAATCCACCTGCTTCTAAATCTTAATCTCCTTCATCTAGCTAAATCAACAGTTAATAAATAAGTCCCCATTAGGTAAGAGAGAAAAAATGCACAAAATCTGCAAGAGTAATTTAACATTTCTAGAACTATCAAAATTAAATGTGGATCTATCTCTTTAACTCCTGCCAATGTTAAGCATTGCCAGAAACCCACCATTCTCTAAGAATGCTTTCTTAAAACATAATCTAACCATTATCCTGGTAATCTGTGACTTTGTTCTAGGAAGAAACAGTTGGAAAGAAAAAAAAATGAGAAAGAACATCTCAAAGGCTCAAATAAGTTTGAAAACCACAATTCTGCACTGTATACTGAAGAACAACTCTATCAATATGATAGAGGACAGCACCTCTAGCATTACAGAGGTGCCAGATGTACAGATCTGTACAGATGTGATACTCATCACCAATGTTTTATTTCATTCACCTTAATACCTGATTCAAAAATTATTTCCTAGGTATGCCACCACCTGAGAAAAAGGCTGGGAGGCACTGATAGGGTACAGTAAAGAAGTTAAAACCTCAACTTCAAAATATTCTCCAATGAGAAAATCAAAGTCTACTTGATGTTATTGATCCTAAAGACTTATTTCATTTTACCAAGTAATCAAATCCTACATTTGTAGAGTATTTATGTTTTTAAGACACAGTTCCTCTCACAGCTTACATAATCTCTCCAGCAGCAATATCCTGGTATGGGTAAGATAAAGAAATCTGAAAACTTTTTAGGTAAGACATGGTCAGAGCAGCATTTGTGTATAGTATCCTTTTTTCCTAAGCTGAGGATTCCTAACTGAAATCCTCAAAATATCCATTTCCTAACTTCCTTCCAAAGCACTAACACCTTCCTTCTAATATACTATGCAATTAACTTAAATATTTAGTTCTTATCTGTCTCCCTCAGCTAGACTATTATATCCACAAAGGCAGAGGTCCTGATCTGCTTTGGTTTATCTGCTTTATCTCCAGCACCTTGATCAGTACCCAACACAGTGGGCCCTTAAAAAATAATTGATAAGTAAATAAACAAATTTCATAACTTGGTTGCAGTTTTATATGTA
This sequence comes from Panthera leo, assembly GCF_018350215.1. Lineage (NCBI taxonomy): Eukaryota > Metazoa > Chordata > Mammalia > Carnivora > Felidae > Panthera > Panthera leo. The sequence goes on from NC_056695.1 coordinate 23,638,486, forward strand.
ATCCAGTTTTTTGGAGAGTTAAATTTAAGGGGTACCTGGCTGGTTCAGTCCATAGAACATGTGACTCATGATCTTGGGGTTTTAAGTTTGAGCCCCACATTGGGTGTAGAGATTACTTAAAAAAACAAAATCTTTACAAAAAATTTTTTTTGCTATTAAGATGGTCAGGAAAAAATTTTGTTCACCAAAGACAGAATAAACACATTGAAAGTAGTAATGTATTTCAGAAGTTTGATTTATCTATATTAAAATTATTTTTCTAGTTACTACCAGAAAACTTTTATCAGGTATTTCAAAAATACACACAAAAGGAAAGGTTTTATTTTAACTAAAATAGGAAACCTTAGTTTTCCATTCCTCTAATCAGAAGACACTAAGGAATAAAGGGTAATAAGATACTCAGAGGTAGTACTTGGGACACAGAAAAATGCAGTGGCAAGTTTTTTTTTTTTTTTCTATTGCTTAAGTCGCCATGTAAAATCCAAGATTATCACCATTAAGTTCTGTACTGACTCAGTTCTGTACTTTTTTCTTTTAAAAACTGAAATCTGCCTTTTCCAGAACCCTGGAGTCTAAATCTAACCAATTAGTTATCCCTAGAATTCTCCGTCAAATACAATCTCACAAGTGTTGTGGATTTAACCTTAATTTTTAGTCTTAAAACAAACACTTTTAATCTTAATACAAATAATCTTAAATTAGTCATATAGCCTATCTACTGTTCAACTAGTGTTCCACAGTTCCTTTTTTGGCCTCAAATGACGAAACTTCTCTAACGTCTCTGGGGAGGTTGGTGTAAAGTATAATGTTTCCTCAAATTGTTCTTGTTTTTTTCCCTGCACCATTTTGTGACATCCCTTCAACTAGGAACGTTATATACATTTTTCTATTCTGAAGGAAAGTCCAGAGTGAGAAGCAAAAGTAAAAATATCCCACGGAAAATAAGTTGAAAGGGAACAGATAAGAAAAAGCACAGAAGTAAATGTGAAGCAAATATGTCCACAAAAGAGGAAGATGCAGAAAAGAGAAGAAAGAGTGATCTTGCCTAGAAATGAGAGAAAAAACAGAGGGGGGGATAGGGAGATTTGCTTATTCTTCTAGAAACAAAAGCACTAAATCCTTCTGAGAAAAATGTCAGTCTCTTTAAGATGATGTCAAAACTCTAAAAAGCACTCAGCTGACACTCCAAACAAGAGTTCTACCTTCTCTTCCTATATACTTTCATTAGAGCTAGTCTTCATCTGTAAAATTAAATGCAGCTATAGATAACACAGTCAATCTTTACAAAACTGCAGTTGTGGTTGCCATCTTTGCCTGGAAAACAAAACAAAACACCAAACTCCATGGCTTGGGGAAAAAAAGAATGTATTAAGTTGGAAAGCCAGAAAACCATGAACTGCTAACTCAGGCAGCTATGACACGGGTTAATAAACGCCTCCTACCAAACTAAGATTCCACTGAAGACCTGGGGAAGAAGGGCAAAGGGCTGTAGCCTTACCGCGATCACAAGGGTGGGGCACCGTAGAAAAAAAATTTTTGAGGGCGAGCTATCCCGGAGGTATAAGGGGGCTGGTGACTCAGATCTCGGGGAGACTGCATACTAGGCGGCAAATGATGTTGATGGACTAAGGGCAGCTTCGGGGAGAGCTACAAAGTGAGCTGCCGGACTAATGCTCGTTGAGAGTGCGAAGGCTAACAGAGGAAGATACACGGGGCAAAGGATTAAGAGTCAAAAGAGAGGAGAGCCGAGGGGCCGAATAGTCAGGGAAGCTGGGCGTGGGAGGCCTGAGCAGAGGCCGCGAGGCGCCTTTGCAGCCAGCCGCCTTCTCAGCTACCCCACACTCAGCCCCTCTCAGGGCCGCCCTTGCCCCAGTGACAACGGCGAAAGCAGCTGTTTCCGCTCGGCCGGAGACCGCGAAGAAGGCATCCCTGCGGCGGGCGGACAGGCCAGTGTGTGTGTGTGAACGACAGATGATTTCGAGACCACTGTCGCCGAACCAACGCCAAACTTCGCCCTTTTCCCCCCTCTTAGCCTTCTTTATCCCCCAACTTCCCGGCCGGCTGGTGTCCGCTTCGACCGACCGAGGACCCCCCTCCCCCGCCCTTCTTCTCGCCTTCTCTCACCCCTCCCCAACGTCCTGAGGCTGGGAAAGGACTGGCTACCAGGGCCGCTCCCGAGCCCGCCCGGGTGCCCCAGAGTCCCAGACGCCGCCCCTGACAAAACGCTTGCGTTCTCTCGGCGGCTCCCTCGCCCGCCCAGATGCTGCAAACTCCTCTCACCTGCATTGACGCCATGATGGAACCATCCCCCCAAGGCCGGCGAGGCCAGAGACGCAGGGGGCGGAGCTGCCGTGCTCGCGTCACGCCGCGGGGGCCCAGCATCCTGGGCGCGGGGGGCGGGGCCTCCGATGGGAAGGGGACGGCGGGAGGGGATTGGCTGGAGCGCTGGGCCTCCGTGGGGGAGGGGCAGGCGAGAGCACGGTAAATGGCGCTGTCGGTACTCAGTCACATCCAGCTCCCCGGCGTGCGCGGCGAGCTCACCTGCTGACCTGGTCGTCTAAGAAACGCCGCTCTGGTTCTGATCTCGCCATGGTGGTTGTTTTTTTCTTTCTATACCCCGAGATTTTGATGATGTCCAGTCCCGTGGGGTGTTCTTGTTTGTTTGTTTTCAACCACAGGTGTAGCGTTTACAGATTTTTTTTCCTTTCACGTGGCTTTCTCACCACCATGCCCGCTTTCACACCCTTGGGGCCAGTTACCTGTGGGGCTGCTTTCTGGTCTTTACGGTCTGGAAAGCTTCTCATATTCTTAATTTGGGGGATAGAGACACAGATTTCTTTGTACAATGGGACAAGAATTGAGAGCAAAACAGCACTTTGGTATTTTAAAGTCAAGGATAGAGCTGAAACTTGCCTGAAAAGGGAAGTTTTTCTTTTGTTTGTGTGCTGTTGTATCCTCACTACCCCAGCCCCTCAGCTTTAAACTTCACGTGTATCAGTAATAGGGTTGTTAGGGCATTCACATTTGTTTATAGAGATTTGTTTATAGAGAGACATAATGTGCCAGTGCACTTTATAATTTACACTTAGAGCTTGTAGCACATCCGGACTTCTCTTCAGCTTGTTTCATGGTGGGCAGTTTTGTAGTCATTTGACCTGGGGATGTTTTTGAATAGGGAAAGCTGAGCATTCAGAATTTATTCTGGGAATGCACCAGTTCTGCCAACATTTATCAGAAGCCACAGTTTTAAAAGCTATCCCAAGACTGAAGATGTCATTGGTTTTTAACAGGAAAATGGAAGCCAAAGGCTTGTACCTCATGTTCTTTTAAAGATTTAGGTGGCTGATACATTGAATAGAATGCTTTTACTTTACCAGAAGGAAAGCTTAAAATCTATCGTTTTATTAACTTGGGCTCTTTTTGCAAATTTCTGTAAGATTTTAAATATAAGAGCAATGTAGGATGTTATTCTTCCCTAAAGATAGATCATTATGTTCTCTGAGAAATTCTCTAAAGTGTTTTCAAAAAGGAAAAAGATCTTTTAAAAAGACCGATTATTCTATAGAATAATATAAATGAATCATTCTTCATCACTGGAGAGGAAGTTATATTGATTTGCTTTTTCCTCTTAGAATTCCACCCTATTGCCAGAAATGGGCTGGTTTCCCTTTGTTGTGCAAAATGACTGTGTCCTTGAGGAATGTTTGGAGGGTCTTGGCAACCAGGAATCATCCAGAAGCATATCTGGTGTCAGCTCAGTTGTGTTGTCAACATTTCATTTGTAAGTAAAACCCATATATCCCAAGGAAAGAGGAAACTTTTCCAGATAAATTTTCTTCTGGAAATCTTTATCCCTATGATCTCAGAAAATTTCTCCAGAAGGTCAGGTTTTACCATCTAAAGTTCATTTTATTTAGCTTTTTTTTAAATGTTTGTTTATTTTTGAGAGAGAGAGCATGAGCAGGGGAGGGGCAGGGAGAGAGAGGGAGACAGAAGATCTGAAGTGGGCTCCGAGCTGTCAACGCAGAGCCCGATGCAGGGTTTGAACCCAGGAACCCCGGAATCATAACCTGAACTGAAGTTGGCACTTAACCAACTGAGCCACCCAGGCACCCCAAGAGTTAATTTTATTAAAAAGCTGAGTCTTCGTAAAGTATAAGTGACATCAGATGACCCCCACAAACAAAGCATTATGACATCAGCAGAACCAACAACCTGCCATGACATACTAATAAGAAAAGGAGTTACAGAATTCCTTACAACACTCCTCACAGTAAAATCAACATCTGGTCCTTTGGGTTATATGTATGTTAAAAAGGATCTTCATGGGAGGGATAAGTCAGTACCAACTATATCTTTCCTGGGAAATATTAAATAGTATATGCTTACTATCTTTTTCATTTTTTCTTTGATATATAACAGAAAGATCCTGATGTACTCAGGAACTAAAACAATGACTTTCAGATGGGGTGAAGTGTATAGTATTTCCAGGGAGCATGAAATCTTTTTATCTAAAACATTTCATTATACAGTGTTTGAAGACTAGGCTCACACATCATTTCTTTACAGCGTGGGACTTAGTATCAGATAGGCAAAAGGCAAACTATCTGACAATACCAAAAGTGGAGGAGGAGGTGAAGCTCTCATAAACTCTATAGGAGTGAAATGGGTACAATCCCTTTGGAAAACAGTTCAACGATAATAAAATTAAGATTTCCCATACCCTTAATGAACCTTTTTAATGGCACCATTTGCAATAAAAGATACAACAGGCATATTAAACCAATGCAAATGTTTAACGTTGTTGGAATCCTGATTCAAACCAACTGTAAAGAACATATTTTTAAGACAACTGGAGAAATTTAAACATAAAACGTATTTGATAATTTTTGATTTCCACGTCAATTACAAATGACCATCATGTTCAAGGAGGTGATTCTCCCTCATCTCACAAACTACCCTCACCTCCACCTCCCTGGAAGACAAAAGAAAAGAGGACATACACAAGCTATGTATGTGCCTGAGGTCTTACCTACCAAGGCAAAGGCAGAGCCTGTGATACAGAGGACTAAAAGCAGCTGGACTTTCTGGCAGAAAAAGGGAGGAAATATGGGAAACCAGAGTCTAGTAACTTGAAGAACCTACAAAGTGATCACTGGGCAAATACTGCAATATTGATAATATAATCTGACTTATGAATGTTTGAGTTCTAGTGATGCACTAAACTGGAGACTTAGGAGAAGTCCTATGAGAATATGCTTGTTGGAGTGTGAAGAGGTAGAATTGAGAAGTTTTCACTTAAGTCTGTGTCTCCACAGATGGTTTGTTCATAGTCTCCTACTGCCTGACCTCATCAAAGAAATGTAGGTAGTTCAGTAATCGTTAGCTTGTTAATTGGATGTTGGAAAAGACACCAGGCTGTGAATCCAATGCTTATAGTCTTATCCTACCTCTGTCATTAGTGAGCTTGGTCAGGGCTCTTAATCTCTTTGGGCTTATTTGTCAGTAAAATGAGCAAGTCTGGCTGCATAATCTTGAAGGTTTCTTCCAGATTTCAAATTCCATGTACCTACTAGAGAAAATAAAAAATTTAAATGATATATCCAAAATACTATCTTAAAAAGTCTAAGATAAAATGCAATGGGAATGCTGTACTATTTTGAGTTAAAAAATCATGTTTATAAATATGTTAGGAATGAATTTGACTTCACTGCAATTTATATAGACATACTGGGGGCCTTAGTTAACAATTTTAAAATGCTAGCGTAATCCAGTTGAGCTACAGATGGGATTTAATAAAGTAGCAAAAATTCCATATTCACAATTTAGAGTGATACTTTAAGATAATTTTTTTTAACATTTATTTATTATTGAGAGACAGAGAGAGACAGATCACGAGCAGGGGAGGGGCAGAGAGAGGAGGAGACAGAATCTGAAGCAGGCTCCAGGCTCTGAGCTGTCAGCACAGAGCCCTACGTGGGGCTCGTACTCACAGGGCTCGAACTCACAGGGCTCAAACTCACAGGGCTCAAAGTCACAAGCCACGAGATCATGACCTGAGTCAAAGTTGGATGCTTAACTGCCTGAGCCACCCAGGCGTCCCCGAGTGATAATTTAAAATAAGCATAACCCTGGGTGGCTCAGGCGGTTAAGCGTCTGACTCTTGATTTCAGCTCATGTCATGATCACAGGGTCATGGGATCAAGCCCTGTGTTGGGCTCCATGTTGAGCCTCTGCTCCTCTCCCCTGCTCATGCTCACTCTTGCTCTCTCTCAAAAATAAAACATAAAAATAAATGAAGTTTCCTTTTAAAAAAAGTGTAACCCAAATTAGTCATTTCATGTGAAATCTATTAATAAAGGACAAAGAAAATTAGCAAAATAACAAATGGTTTGTATGTATGACCTAATATGTATGACTTATTCTACATGTCAAAAATAGTTGATTCACATACATATTTGGTTTGTAAACAAAATTGTGAATCAAGAGAACTTCGTCTTCACTTTCTCCCCTTTACCTGTCCCTCTAGCTAGAATTCTTTTCCCCATGTCTACATTCCTTGAGCACATTCCTTGTTTGCTTCTCCCCTAAACCTCTTATCAAACATGTTCTTAGCAAGTTATCCTATTTTTTTTTCCTTTTTGTCCATGGACCCACTCCACAGAAAAATGCGCATACCTGTGAAATTTTGTATTTCAGGGAGTTACCTGACCTTCAGAAGAACTTCATCCAATAGCAGAGGTGTATAAACCTCAAGGTAAGAACACCTCTACTGAAGAGGTAACTGTCATGATAGATAGCAGCTCAATCTCTTGACCTTTCAAAACCAGTTTATCCTTTATGTAGATATAATTTCATAGCACTTGCTTTCTTTTGTTCACTTGTGTATTTTCCTATCTTTCTGAAAAGCAGGGTCCTGTGTGAAAAGCTCCAGATTGGGAACCAGAGGAGTTGTATGCTTGCCTTCATCCTTCCCAGGGGTGATACTGAAGTTACTTTACAACAGATGTGGCACAGGTGTGGCAAAGGTTCCAACCCTGCAGAACAGAAGCTGCTCAATGCTGGGGCAGGAGCCTGGATATTCCCTACCCGGTGGACCAGGTATCTGAAATTAGATTATAGGAAGATCTGGGGTGATTCAGAGGATTGAAGGATTGATTGGGGGTTTGAGGGAAGTGGTTATTTACTAACCACTACTGAAGTATTTCAGTGTTTTATTTTTTAGGGGGGTGGGTGATAGAAGTGTTCTAAAACTGGATTGTGATGATGGTTACCCAAGTGTATAAATTTACTCAACATTTTGAGCAATTATGTGTGAAGTTTATGGTATACAAATTATACCCTAAAGAGCTTTTTATTTCTATTTTTATTGGTTTGTTTTAAAGTAATCTCTATACCCAACGTAGGGCTCAAACTCATGACCCAAAGATCAAGAGTCGCAGGCTCTTCCAATTGACCCAGCCAGGCATCCCCTCCCCCTCCCCCATAAAGCTATTTTTTAAAAAATAAAAGCACCTCAAGATTTTAATATATCCATACCAGTAAGTCATGGTTGGTCTTTGGACTGGTCTCCCATTAATGATATGAGATTGAAGGCTGGGTAGGTATCTCCTCGGTCTGGACTTTTCCATCTGTAAAATGGGGAGTCAATTATTTTTTCAAAACTTTCCAGATAAATGATTTTCCTTGTAAAAAATTCCATAACTGTGTCATCATAATTCATATCTCCCTCTTTTCACCTGCTCATAAGGCCATCATTGCCCAAAAACATATTTATCCTTTCTCTGCTGCTTAGGATGGATGGCAGCCCTACTGATTTTGTCCTTGCCAGATAGTTCTTTTTCATTCTATGACCTTCCCTCCTGCCTAACTTTCTCATCCCTTTTTTATGCCCCCTTTTGCCTGATCTCTGTTTACCATGTGTCAGAAAAGGCTCTAGACTAGGAATCATAAGGCCTACATTTGAATCCTAACTCAGCTACTTCTTAGTTTCATGACCTGGAATCGGTCATTTAAACTTTTCTGGACCTTGTTTCATCATCTGTAAAATAGGGACAAAAATGCCAACACGTGGTTTGTGGTGGAGTCTAGGTGAGATCATTAATGTGAAGAAGCTTTGTGAACTGCATATCACCATCCAGTTGACAGGCAATACCTACTTTTTCTTCTGACTTACCCCAAGTTCTCTCTCCAGTGGGCAGATGACATGTTGGCTAGAGATAAGAAGTGGGGTGTGTGTGGCAGTGACTGAGAAATACCTATGACAAGATCCCCAAATTTCATACCCCTTGTGAACATAGAACAGTCTGGTCTTTGAACCAGACTGTGCTTTGAACTGAGCTTGCCATAAGCAAAGTTTCAAGGTTGGGATGTTGCCTTTCCCAGCCCCACCCAGTGTCCTTCCCCACATGTGGCATCCTTCCAGACCTGCCTTTATTAATAATAATGATGCCAGCTACTTGGGATTGAATATTTATATGTGCCATATAGGCAATGCAAGAGAGACTTGTATTTCTTGTATGATTTAATCTTTAAAACAGCACTATGAAATACATAAAACAATTCTCATTTTACAGGTAAGAAAACAGGCCTAGAGAGGCTAGGTAATAATTTGCCAAAGTCACATGCTTATCCATAGCAGAATCAGAATTCTACCTTGGGAACTCTAACTCTACAGATTGAATTCTTTAAAAAATCCTTCCAAATCTATTCTCTTAAGGACCCATATCAATGGAGTTTTATAATAAAAATAACTCTAATCAAATTGATTCATTTTATTTTTTTTTTAATATTTTTTTTATTAAATTTTTTTTTTAATGTTTATTTATTCTTGAGACAGAGAGACAGAGCGTGAACAGGGGAGGGGCAGAGAGAGAGGGAGACACAGAATCTGAAACGGGCTCCAGGCTCCGAGCTGTCAGCACAGAGCCTGACATGGGGCTCGAACTCACGGACCGTGAGATCATGACCTGAGCCGAAGTCAGCCACTCAACCGACTGAGCCACCCAGGTGCCCCCAAATTGATTCATTTTAAACTATGAAATTTAATAGGCAATGTGGATTTTACATTTTACCAAGAATATCTGATGCCCCCAAATATATCTAATTGTGACTTTTCAGTTTGACAAAATAAAAAAAATTGTGGTAATTTTGTCCAAAAAGCATATATTGAATGCCAGGCACTGGGGATCTAAAAATGAGTAAGAAGCAATCCCCATACTCACATTGCTTACAATCAGGAAAACAGATGAAAGGATTTTGATAGAATATGGAAAAAGCGACTTACTTGCTATTATGGGATCATAAGTGGGGGGCACTTGTCCTTGTCTAGGAGCTTAAGACCACTTTCTGGAAGAACTAAGGACCTTGCAGAGGTGAAAACAGTAAAAGAGAGGCATTCTGGGCAGAGGGAGCAGGAACCATGTAATTGGTGTTGAAAGGGAATGACAAGTTTGATATTGCCCAATTGAAATTGATGGAAGGAGGTGGGAGACAAGAGGCAGGCAAAACATGGCCTTGGAAGGCTTTGTTGGTTCATGAAGAGATTGGACTTTATCTTAGAAACCATTTGCCAAATGTGAGATGTTTTCAAATGGGAAGTAGTAAGACCAGATTTGTGTTTTGCCCTGACTTCTCTGGTGAATGAACAGATTTAGTCAGGTAAGAGCAGAAAAGAAAAATCATAAAAGGAGGCTATTGTAAGTGTTTGACAAGTGGAGGATGTGGGCTTGGACTAGGGCATGTAGAGAAATAAAAGGAAGAGCTCTTGAGATATTTAGGCAGGGTAACAGATAGGACTAAGATTTGTTGTATGAAGGGGACAAGGAAAGAGTTAAGTGCCAGGTTTTTTGACTAGAAAATATGGGAATTGGTAGATACAGAAGAAATGGAAGTAGAAGGGGAAGAAAAAAATAATTCATTTGGACATGCTTCAGGATTTTAAATTAACTATAGGACATCTGTCATGCCTTTTTCTAGGGAAATTGTAAAATATATCTCAAATGAATTCACTAGAAAATCCTCAGAACAGAGGCTCAGCTGATATGGAGGGCTCTTTTTCTGTCAGTCTTTGTGGTGAGCAAAATGGCTACTAGTCTACAGACTCATCCTACCAGCTAACTAGCCCTAGTGGATAGTTCTAGCAGCAAATATCTGGGAGGGCCTCCAATCAGCTTAGCTCTCATCAGCTCTATCTCTCAACAAATCAGTGATGAGAGAGGTGAAGTACTCTGATTGGTTAGGCCTGGGCTGACTCTCCTAGCATGGGGGGAGGGGGGCAGTCCGCCCCACTCAAATCACGTGTGATGAGCTCTCCCATAAGAAAGAAGCTTCTCATACTAGAATGAGGGGCGATGACAAAAGAAATGCCAGAGAGACAAAAGGACAGAAGTCACTACCACAATTAAATGGAATATATTCAGCAGATAATCTTACATCACAGACTTAAGCTGGGAGAAGGTAGGGAGAAGCTTTCATTTAAGTGAAGTTTTAGATTGTGATATAACATTAGATGGCCTGAAAATTATAATGACTGATACAAGCTTGTTCTTGTGACAGAGGAATTGGAGAAGTTCTAGCTCTTTCCTGAGATTTCATCAAACAAAGCTCATGGGGCAGTTTTGAAAGTAGAGTGGGAAACTGCACCACATGGAGTACAGCTCATTAAGTAAAATGATTATATTTGAAACTATGAAAATAAAGAGATTACCCCAAGAGAGAGTTTAGGAAGAAGATGTTGCTGAGGTCAGAGGCTAGGGGAGCACTAACATTTAAGGAGAGAGTGGCCTAAAAGCCAAAGAGTCTTGAATAGGGAGTAAGTAATCAGTAATGTAAATTCATCCAAGAGGACTCATAAAAATTAAAAGAAAAAAAAAAAAAAGTTCAACTGAACTGGCAATGTGGAGTATATCACTGATAGTCATCAGATTACTTTTCATTGGAATGAATTGTTGAGTGAACTGGTAAGGGAAGATATGGAGACATCAAGAGTCTTAGCTGAGAAGAGAAAGGAGATGAGACTATACTCGAGATAAATGCCAGGTCAAGAGGGAAAGTTTTGGGGGAAAGTTTTGTTTCTTGTTTGTTATCAAAAAGAGATTTGAGCAATTTCTTAGGCTAAAGATAGTCAATAGAGTGGGAAATATTTGAAAATGTTACCAACTGAAGAAGGAGGGCAATGTTGGTCATAATTATTTGATTTGATGTTGAGGAAGGCTCCTAATAGCTTCTTAAATCATAATATCATAGGACTGGGGGAAATATAATCTTATGATTATAGGGTATATGAAATCACAGGGTAAATATAGTACATCCTCTTAGAGCATGAATTTTACTGTTGGGTAAATTTTTTAAAACAGAATGTTCTTCAGACTCTGGGGATTTGAAGGTACACTTAGAATTACTTATGTGAAAATTTAGAGAATCATTAGGTAAATATTACACTTTATTCTGTTGCTGGCTCTGTTTGCTTAATTGGCTTTATCAAATGAAATGAAAAATGAACAGAGTTTAAAATTATCAGAGAAGCCAACTTTGAAGGGGATCTTCTGGCAAAAAGAAGATGGTTTGAGCAACAAAACAAGTAAGGACTGTAATAAACTGAAGCACATAATTGTATACATGGAAATATATATGTGTATGTTTGTGTGTCATAAAATTTAAATTCATAACAATACTAAAAAAAAAAACCCTCATTGGTCATCTTTAGAGTTTGCTAGGTCACCAACTCATTGGGGAAAAAGGGGAAAGATTAGCATTTTCCTGCCTTTCCTATATAAATTGTATTTCAAGGTGACCCAATAATTGATGAAAGGGAATTCTTTACAGAAGAATTACAGATATTGTACATGGAAGCTATGAAAAAAAAGAAAAAGAATAATTGTGCTAGCCCTAGTGAAATAATGGAACATGGCATCAATCATTAATGGGTGCCAAAGGAATCAGTTTGAACAAAAGTTAAGGGGAACTTTTGTTATGGATGGAACTTTATTATGGATGGATCATACTGATATACCTGAATGAATTGATCAATTTTAATGTCAGTAATAGTGGGACAACCAGATAGTATATGCCTCTTGAAGATGATACAATAGGAAGTAATGTGAAGTGGTCTTGCCAAAAAAAAAAAAAAAAAAAAATCTTATCAAGACTCTATATCTCATGCTCTGTTTATAGGAAATAAGGATGAGAGAGGTGCAAAATAGAGGAATTTATTAAACTGTATCATGAGGCTGCAAATAGCTAAAGTCAGATTATAGAAAATTCTAAGGACAAATGATATAATTTCTTCAATAAATAACAAAAAGAGAAGGGGAAGAAAACTCACAGAATGAAAGATAAGAGGATATTAAATAAATATAGTTTTATAAACTTGTGTAGAACCTGATCCAAACAAACTATAAACAGACATTTTTTTTCAATATATGAAATTTATTGTCAAAATGGTTTCCATACAACACCCAGTGCTCATCCCAAAAGGTGCCCTCCTCAATACCCATCACCCACCATCCCCTCCCTCCCACCCCCCCATCCTCCCTCAGTTTTAAACAGACATTTTTGAGACAATAGAAAATTAAAACAGACATTTTTGAGACAACTGCCTGGGTGGCTCAGTTGGCTAAGTGTCCTACTCTTGGTTTTGGCTCAGGTCATGATCTCACAGCTGTGGGTTTGAGCCCCACATTGGGCTCCGTCCTGATAGCACGGAGCCTGATTGGGATTTTCTCTCTGCACCCCCCTGCCCACCCCACCCTCAAAATAAATAAATAAATAAATAAACAAACAAACAAACTTAAAAAAAACAACACAGACTGGATATTCATTTTAAAAAAAGAGTAGAGAAGAAATGATAGATATGGAAGACATAAAAATATTCATATATATAAATATATAGCCATAATTGATGACTTCTGAAGAAAAGCAAAAAATGGAACAAAAAATATTTTAAAATATGTAGTACAATAAAGAATATATATTTTGCCTCTGTTCCTGGTTCCTGACACAAAGCTCCTAAGTCCCTTGGAATTTTCTCAGTGATAGAGCATCATATGTTAACTCTTGACAGGCCCCTGTATATATTCAGGATGGCAGCTGATGGGCAAAAAGATCAAGCCTTGATTAGGAGCCTAGAATGTCAGTCCAACTCTCCAAACCCCCAGAGAGGTGAGAGGCACTGAATATTGAGTTAGTAATTGAACATGCCTGCATGATGATATCTCCATAAAAACCCCCGAAACAGAGTTTTTTGGGTTTGTGAACACATTCCTGTGCTAGGAGGACAATTGTTTAAAGAGACTGAATAAATGTAAGACCTAGAGTTAGATATGGCAGGAATGTTGGGACTATCAGAGCAGGAATTTTTTTTAATATTAAATACCAAAAACTTTAAAGGAAAAAGTATACAACGTGCAAGAACAGATGGGTAATTAAGCAAAGAGATGAAAATTTTAAGAAAGAATCAAAAAGAAATGTTAATGATCAAAAACACTGTAACAAATGAAGAATGTTTTTGAGGAGCCCATGAGAAGACTGAACATGGCTGAGGAAAGAACTTCTGAGCTTGAGGATATGACAGTAGAAACTTACTTCCAAAACTGAAAAGCAAAGAGAAAAAAAAGACTAAAAAGAAACCAGTACAGAATATCCTAGAACTGTGGGACAACTACAAAAGGTGTAGCGTATAAGTAATAGGAACACCAGAAGAAAAAGGAAGAAAGAAAGGAACAGAAGCAATACTGAAGCAGGAATGGCTAAGAACGTCTCCAAATTAATGTTAGACACCAAACCACAGGTCCAGGAAACTCAGAGAATACCAAGCAGGGTAAATGCCAAAAAAACAAAAACAAAAAAATTTAAGTGTAGGCATAACATATTCAAACTGCAGAAAATCAAAGATAAAGGAAAACATCTTAAAAGAAGCCACAAGGGGAAGACAGCCTATAAAGGAACAAAGAAAAGCATTGTATTCAACTTCTCAGAAACCATACAAGCAAGAAGAGAATGGGCTGAAATATTTAAATTGTTGAGAGGGAAAAACGACCAAACTACAATTCTGTATCTTGTGAAATTATCCTTCAAAAGGGAAAGAGAAACAAAGACTTTCTCAGACAAAAGGGAATCTATTGCCAGTAGACCTGCCTGGCAAGAAATGTTAAATGAAGTTCTTCAGAGAGAAAGAAAATGATATAGATCAAAAACTTGTAACTACATAAAGAAGACATCGAAGGAATAAGTGAAGGTAAAATGTAAACTTTCATTTTTGTTTTTCTTAGTTGATCTAAAAGATAAGTTTGTTCAAACTAATAATGGCAACAATGTATTCAATTATGTATGTGCATATATATTTATACAAACTTATGTACAGGTGAAATGAATGACAGCAATGATACAAAGGGTGGAAAGGATGAGTTAGGATTATTTTGTTATTATAAATTAACTTGCACTACTCTTGATTCAGTATAGTGTTATTTGAAAGTGGACTTGGATTAGTTGTAAATGTGCGAACTGTAGGATAATCACTAAAAAACTACACACACACACACTCTGCTTAGGAAGGAAAGAAAATGGAATCCTATAAAATGCTCAGTTAAAACCATAAAGGCATAAACAAGGGAAACAAAAATAGGAACAAAGAATGGAAACAAGTAGGAAACAGTGAAAAAATATGGTGGACCTTAATCCAACTCTTATCAACAATCACTTTAAATAAGACAGAGATTATCAAGGTGGATCAAAAAACAGGATACAACTATATGCTATGTACAACAAACATACTTTAAATATAAAGACACTTATAGATTAAACGGAAATGAATAGAGAAAGATATGTTAACACGAATCGGAAGAAAGCCGGAGTAACTGTTTAATTCTAAACAGAGCAAATTTCAGAGTAAGGAAACTTATCAGGGATAAAAAAGGGTATTACATAATGATGAAAGGATCGATACTTCAGGAGAACATAAAAATCCTTAATGTGTATGCACTTTAAAATAGCGTCAAAATATGTGAAGCAAAAACTGATAGAACTGCAAGGAGAAATAGATGAATTCACTATTTGAGATTTCAACACCCCTCCCTTAGAAATGGACAAATCCAGCAGGCAGAAAATAATTAAGAATATAGTTGAATTCAACATAACCACCAATCAACTGGATGAATTAACATTTATAGACTATCTCATCCAACAACAGCTAAATACATATTCTTCTCAAATTCACATGGAACATTCACCAAGAGAGACCATGTACTTGGCCTTAAACCACACCTTAACAAATTTGAAAGAATGGAAGTCATACAGTGTCTGATTTTAGACAACAATGGAATTAAACTAGGAACAAAAATGCTCCTAGGTGGCTCAGTCTGTTAAGAGTCCAACTCTTGATCTCAGCTCAGGTCATGATCTCATGGTTTGTGAGTTAGAGCCCTGAATCGGACTACTCACTGTCAGTGTGGAGCCTGCTTGGGATTCTTTCTCCCTCTCTGTCCCTCCCCCACCCATAAATGCACCCTCTCTCTCTCTTCCTCAAAATAAACTTAAAAAAAAAACCTAGAAACAACATAAAGATACCTGGAAAATCTCAAAATAGTTGAAGATTAATCAACACAATTCTGAATAATGCATGGGTCAAAGAAGAAACTGCCAGATAAATGTTTACAATATTTTGAACTAAACGAAACTACAACTTACCAAAATTTATGGGATGCAGTATAAGCAGTACTTAGAGAAATTTACAGCATCAAATACACATATTAGAAAAGAAAAAAGGTCTAAATTCAATAAAATTTTCCACCTTTAGAAACTAGAAAAAGAAGAGTAAATTAAATCCAAGGTAAACAAAAGAAATAAATAATAAAAATTAGAGCAGAAATCAATGAAATTGAAAATAAGAAATCAATAAAATCAACAAAACCAAATATGGTTCTTTGATAAAATAAATAATATCAATAAGCCTAAAGCCAGACTACCTAAGAAAAGAAACACATATTACTAATACCGTAAACAAAAGAAGGAACATCACTACAAATCCCATGCACATTAGAAGGAAAATAAAGGAATATTATTTTGAACAACTCTGTACCCACAAATTTGAGGGCCAAGATGAAAGGGACCAATTTTTTGAAAGACATACTCTGCCAAAGCTCACCCAAGAAGTAATAGACATCTAAGTAGTCCTACATTGGGGCACCTGGGTGGCTCAGTTGGTTAAATGTTTGACTCTTGATTTTGGCTCAGGTCATGATCTCACAGACATGAGATCGAGCCCCACGTTGGGCTCTGCACTGGGTGTGGACCCTGATTAAGATTCTCTCTCCCTCTCCCCACTTGCACATGCTCTCTTTAAATAAGTATCATCCTCCATCTATTAAAGAAATGGAATCAATAATTAATAACCTTACAAAACCGAAAGCCCGGCCCAGATGGATTCACTGGTGAATTATACCATTTAAGAAATAAATTATATAGGGGCACCTGGGTGGCCCAGTCGGTTAAGTGTCCCACTCTTGGTTTCAGCTCAGGTCATGATCTATAGTTTTGTGAGTTTGAGCCCCACGTCGGGTTCTGTGCTGACAGCACAGAGCCTGCTTGGGATTCTCTCTCTGCTCTTCCTCTGCTTGCTTGCTCTCTCTCTTTCAAAATAAATAAATTTTTTAAAAACCTTAAAAATAATAAAAAAAATAAAAAAGAAAGAAATTATACAAACTCTTTACAATGTTTCCTAGAAGATAGAAGCAGAGGGAATATGTCCTAACTCATTCTATGAGACCAACATTACCCTAATATCAAAACCAAACAAAGGTGTTACAAGAAAAGAAAACCAATATCTCTCGTGAATATAGATGCAAAAGTCCTCAACAAAATATTAGCATGTATAATCCAACAATATATAAAGAGTTATTCACCATAATTAGGAATTTTCCCAGGTTTGCAAGACTGTTAACATTCAAAATCAATGTAATCCATCATATCAATAGACTAAAAAAGAAAAATAACATGATCATATCAATAAATACAGAAAAAACACTTGACAAAATCCAACACCCATTCATGATAAAAACTCTCATTAAACTAGGAATAGAGGGGAACTTTCTCAACTTGATAAAAATTATTCATAAAAAACCCATAGCTAGCGGACTTCAAGCCATATTACAAAGCTGTAATCATCAAGACAGTATGGTACTAGCACAAAAATGGACACTTGGATCAATGGGACAGAATAGAGAACCCAGAAATTGACCCACAAACGTATGGCCAACTAATCTTTGACAAAGCAGGAAAGGATATCCAATGGAATAAAGACAATCTCTTCAGCAAGTGGTGCTGGGGAAACTGGACAGCGACATGTAGAAAAATGAACCTGGACTACTTTCTTACACCATACTCAAAAATAAACTCAAAATGGATGAAAGACCTCGATGTAAGACAGGAAGCCATCAAAATCCTTGAGGAGAAAGCAGGCAAAAACCTCTTTGATCTTGGCGGCAGCAACTTCTTACTCAACACGTCTCCAGAGGCAAGGGAAACAAAACCAAAAATGAACTACTGGGACCTAATGAAAATAAAAAGCTTCTGCACAGCGAAGGAAACAATCAGCAAAACTAAAAGGCAACCAACAGAATATGAGAAGATATTTGCAAATGACATATCAGATAAAGGGTTAGTATCTAAAATCTATAAAGAACTTTTGAAACTCAACATCCAAAAAACAAATAATCCAGTGAAGAAGTGGGCAAAAGATATGAACAGACATTTCTCCAAAGAAGACATCCAAATGGCCAACCAACACATGAAAAAATGCTCAACATCACTCATCATCAGGGAAATACAAATCAAAACCACAATGAGATATCACCTCACACCTGTCAGAATGGCTAACATTAACAACTCAGGCCACAACAGATGTTGGTGAGGATGCAGAGAAAGAGGATCTGTTTTGCACTGCTGGTGGGAATGCACACTGGTGCAGCCACTCTGGAAAACAGTATGGAGGTTCCTCAAAAAATTAAGAAGAACTACCCTACGACCCAGCAATTGCACTACTAGGTATTTATCCAAGGGATATAGGTATGCTGTTTCGAAGGGACATATGCACCCCAATGTTTGTAGCAGCACTATCAACAATAGCCAAAGTATGGAAAGAGCCCAAATGTCCACCGATGGATGAATGGATAAAGAAGATGTGGTATATATATACAATGGAGTCTTACTCAGCAATCAAAAAGAATGAAATCTTGCCATTTGCAACCACGTGAATGGAACTAGAGGGTATTATGCTAAGCGAAATTAGTCAGAGAAAGACATATCATATGACTTCACTCATGTGAGTACTTTAAGACACAGAACAGATGAACACAAGGGAAGGGAAGCAAAAATAATATAAAAACAGGAGGGGGACAAAACATAGGAGACTTCTAAATATGGAGAACAAACAGAGGGTTACTGGAGGGGTTGTGGGAGGGGGGATGGGCTAAATGGGTAAGGGGCATTAAGGAATCTACTCCTGAAATCATTGTTGCACTATATGCTAACTAACTTGGATGTAAATTAAAAAATAAAATAAAATAAAAAACGCATAGCTCATATCATACTTAATGATGACTAATAAGAATCTTTCCCTCTAAGATCAGGAACAAGGCAAGGATGTCCTTCTTGTCATTGTTTTTCAGTGTCATACAGGAAGTCCTACTAATGCAATAAAACGAGTAAAGGAAATAAAAAATATATGGTTTGGGAAGGAAGAAACGAGTCTGTCTTTGTTCATGGATAAAATAATCATCTATATAGAAAACCCAAAAATAACTGACAAAACTCCTAGAACTAATTAGTGTTTATAGCAAGGTTGCAGGATACAAGGTTAATATGCAAAAATAGATGGCCTGTATACTAACAAAGAGGAAGTGGAATTTGAAATTAAAAACACATTATGATTTACATTAGCACCCCCCCCCCCAAAAGGAGATAATTATGTATAAATGTAATGAAACATAAGACCTATGTAAGGGAAACTACAAAACTGATGAAAGATAGGGACACCTGCTGGTTGAGTCAGTAGAGAATGCAATTCTTGATCTTGGGTTTATAAGTTTAAGTCCCATGTTGAGTGTAAAGATTAATTAAAAATTAAAAGTTCTAAAAATCTTTTTTAAAAACTGATGAAAGTTATCAAAGAAATAATAAATGGAGAAATAGTCCATGTTCATAGATAGGAAGACTCAATATTGTCAAGATGTCACTTCATCCCAATTTGACTTACAGATTCAATGCAATCTCAATCAAAATCCCAGGTTATTTTGTGGTTATTGACAAACTGATTCTAAAGTTTATATGGAGAGGAAAAGATCCAGAATAGTTGTGTCACCATTGAAGGAGAACAAAATCAGAGAATTGATACAGCTCAACTTTAAGGCTTACTATAAAGCTACAGTAATCAATAGATAAATGGAACAGAATAAAGAGCCCAGAAATACATCCACATATAGTCAACAAATCTTTGACAAAGGAGCAAAGGCAATACAATGGAGTAAAGATAATCTTTTCAACAAATGGTTCTTGAATTAGACATCCACACAGAAAAAAGACTCAGATCTTACATCCTTTGCAAAAATTAACTCAAAATGGGTCATAAGCCTAAATCCAAAACACAAAGCTATAAATCTCCTCGAAGATAATACAGGAAAAATCTAGGTAACATTGGGTATGCAATGGCATTTTAAACATAACACTAAAGCCATGATCTACAAAATAAATAATTGATATGCTGAACTTCATTAAAACTTAAAACTCCTGTCTGCAAAAGATGATTTCAAGATAATGATAAGACAAGCCACAACATGGGAGAAAATGTTTGCAAAAGACACATCTGATAAAAACTTAACAGTCTTCCCAAATATACAAGGAACTCAACCATAAGAAAATGACAACTTAGATAAAAAATGGGCAGAAGACCTGAACAGACAGCTTACCAGAGAAGATATACAGATGGCAAGTAAGCATATGAAAAGATGTTCAACATCACATGCCATTAGAGAATTGCAAATTAAAACAATGACATGTCATAAACACCTATTAGAATACCCAAAATTTGAAATATTAACCATATCAAATGCTGGAGAGGATGTGGAGCAATGGGAACTTTCATTCACTGATGGCAGGAATACAAAATGGTAGAGTTGCTTTGGAAGACGGTTTGAGGTTTCTACAAAACTAAACTAATTCTTATATGATCCAGCAATAGTGCTCTTTGATATCTACCCAAAAGTGTTGAAAACTTAGGTCCACACAAAAACCTGCACATGGGTGTTTATAGCAGTTTTATTCTTAATTGCCATAACTTGGAAGCAACTGAGATGTTCTTCAGTGAGTAAATGAATAAACTGTGGTATATCCAAACACTGGAATATTATTGGAGCCCTAAAGAGAAATGAGCTATCAAGTCATGAAAAGACATGGAGGAAACAAGCACATATTATTAAGTGAAGGAAACTAATCTGAAAAGGCTACATACTGCATGCTTCCAACTATATGACATTCCGGAAAAGACAAAACTATGGGGACAGTTAAAAGATCAGTGGTTGCCAGAGTTAGGGGGAGGGAGGAATGAATAGGCAGAGCACAGAATCTTATTTTAGGGCAGAGAAACTATTGTGTATGATACTGCAGTGGTGAATACATATCGTTATACATTTATCTAACACCCATAGAGTGTCCAACACCAAGAATGAAACCTAATTATTGACTTTGTGCGGTAATAATGTGTCAATATAGGTTCATTGATTTTAATAAATGTCCCATGTGGTACATTGTGTACAACTGTGTAAATGTACAATGTGGTGCAAGATGTCACTAACTGAGGAAGGTATACATGTGTGGGGCCAGGTGTGTGTGTGGGAACTCTGTACTTTCTGCTAAGTTTTGCTGTGGACCCAAAGATCCTCTAAAAAAATAAAATGTATTAGTTTAAAAATATCCCAGTTTTCTTTAAGTTAATATATAAACTTAATGTGATTTGAATAAAAATAATAATCTTTTCCCCTGGAACTATGTAGGTTGATCCTAAAGGGCATTCATGAGAAAATACACATGCAGGAATAGCTACACAAAGAGAAAAAGGTAATAATGGCAGATTAGCCTTACCAGACACAATAAAACTTTAATTAAAAGTACATGGGGGAGCCTGGGTGGCTCAGTTGGTTAAGTGTCTGACTCTTGATTTCAACTCAAGTCATGATCTCATGGTTTGTGAGATTAAGCCCCTCATGGAGCTCCGTGCTGAGTGTGGTGCTTGCTTGGGATTCTCTCTCCCTTTCTCTCTGCTTCTCCCCTGCATGCATGCACACTCATGCTTGCATTCTCAAAATAAATAAATAGACATTTTTTTTTAAGTGCATGGTACTGGTATGTGAATAGGCAAATCAGTATAACAGAGTAGAAAATCCAGAAAGAGACCAAAATATGCATGAAAATTTAATATGTGAAAACTGGTATCTCAGTCCACCAGAGAAGAGATGGATGTTTTAATAAATGGTATTGAGATAACTAGACAGCCATTTGAAAAAACATAAATTGGATCTATTCCTCACAATATATATCATAATAATTTCCAAATGAATTGAAGATCTAAATGTAAAAAATGAAACTACATATTTACTAGAAGTAAAGCACCATGAGCAAAATCAAAAGACAAATGACAAAGTGGGAGAAAATATGGCAATCCTAGATGAAGAAATAATGTCCCTAATTTCTAAATAACTTAAAAATAAAGGGAGATAAAAAGACCAAACACCTGACTGGCAAACGGTCAAAAGACATGAACGGACAGCTTACCGAAAAAAAAAAGAGAAAGGACCTTCAGTGCATGAGAAAGTGTTCACCTATACTCATAAGAAAAGAAACACAGGGGTGCCTGAGTGGCTC
Organism: Panthera leo; assembly: GCF_018350215.1. Lineage (NCBI taxonomy): Eukaryota > Metazoa > Chordata > Mammalia > Carnivora > Felidae > Panthera > Panthera leo. The sequence goes on from NC_056695.1 coordinate 23,660,395, forward strand.
AGTTGGCTAAGCGTCTGACTTCAGCTCAGGTCATGATCTCGTGGTTCATGAGTTTGAGCCCCGCGTGGGGATCTGTGCTGACAGCTGGAGCCTGGAGCCTGCTTCGGATTCTTGTCTCCCTCTCTCCCTGCCCCTCCCCTGCTCATGCTCTGTCTCTCACAGATAAATAAACATTAAAAAAAAAAAAAAAAGAAAGAAAAGAAACACAAAGTAAAACTGCACTGAGATACCATTTCTCAGCTCTCAGATTGGTAGAAATTAAAATAGTGTGGGAAAACAGGCACTTTTATACATTGTGGTTGGGAATGAAAAATGGTACAACCTCTCTGGAGGGGAATTTGGCAATATCTAGCAACAGTAAACATGCATTTACCCTTTGTTCCAGCGTTCCTGCTTCAGAAAATTCACACTGATTTACCCCTCCACAAATACAACATAAAATTTCTACAAGGTTACTTGTGGAATTATTTATACTACAAAATTATTGGAACAATATAAGAGTCTATCCATAGTAGAACAGTTCATAAACTATGGTGCAATTACACAATGGAATACTGTGTAACTATAAAAATAATGAGAAAGATCTCTTTGTACATGGAATGATTAAGTGAAAAAATGCAAGGCATGGAAGAGGATACAGCATGCTATCCTATGCATATGAAAAAAGGAGGGAAAGACAAACACACACAAACATGCATACATACTCTAGCTCTACCCACTGATAGGGCATAGAACTAATGATAATCCAGTAACAATGAGCACAGGACTTGGTTTCAAGTATTATTCCTCACTAAAAGGAAGTTTGGGGCACGGAAAGCTCAAGCTTAGCCAAAAACATATCATTGTGACAAAAAGTAAGTGTACACATAATAATGGGGACATGTAAAAAGGAACTAGTATCCTATTTTGAAGGGGTTCCCACTCGTCATATTGGTATATTTTGGTTATAAAAAAGAATAATTATGGTAATGAATCATAAAATATTAGAAAAAATCCACAAATCATACCAGTGCTCCAAAAGAAAAGGGAAAGGGAAAACTTCTCTTTTACAGAAGAATGTTGGCTAATAAATGAGGAAGTAATGATCATTAGAAAATCACCATTTTGTAACTACCAGTGTAATAACTGATTCAGGCAAAGATCATCAATGGACACTAATACCATTAGATAAAATGTTGCTGAAGAAGAGGATAGTCACAAATGACCAACCCTTAGATTACTTATAAATTTCAAAGGGTAAGGCATATTCTTTGCTAATAGAGATATTTAGCTGATACTGCATGAACCAAACAGTATTACCAATGAAGAGACAAACTGATATTATATGCCTCCTAGTGGGATTTAATGGTAAATATACAGCATTCCTTATTTAGGGTTCTTTGACTAAAATTTTAACCTGAATCTAATCATGAGGAAACAATCAGTCAAATCCAGATTGTAAGACATTCATTAACACTGTTGGCCAGGGCTCTTAAAAAAATGTCAGCATAAAAAAAAAAAACAAAAAACAAAAAAAAAAAAACCCGACAAGTGTAACAGAAGAGGATTGTGCAAGAATTAAAGAGTAAAATGATGAGGTGCCTAGCTGGCTTAGTAGAGCATGTAACTCTTAATCTCAAAGTCATGAGTTTGAGTCCCACATTGACTATAGAGTTTAAAAGAAGGAAGGAAGGAAGGAAGGAAGGAAGGAAGGAAGGAAGGAAAGAAGGGAGAAAGAAGAGTAAAAAGACAAAAAAAAAGGCAATAAGTAATCTTTAGTAAATGCTAGATTTAAAATATGACAATTGGGGAAATTTTAATTTAACTGTATTGAAGTTACTTTATTGTACTCACTGTATTGTGGTTATATATGAGAATAGTCTTTAGGACACCTGGGTAAAGGTGTCAGGATTTCTACAATTTTCAAATGGTCAGTCAAAATTACAAATTTTACACACACATATGTATATGTATTCTACATAAAGAGCTATAGCTACATAGAGAAATGTAGAGATAATTTTGATAGCTAATTTCATGTGTCATCTCAGCTAGTGTATATAGTACCCACTTATTTAATCACATTCTAATGTTGCTGTAACAGTATTTTGTAGATGTGATAAACATGTACAATCCTGTTGACTTTATATAGAAGATATTATCCTTGATAATCTGAGTGGGACCCCATCTGATCACTTGAAGGCTTTTAAGAGCAAAAACTGAGGCTTTCCTCAAGAAGAAATCTTGCCTCAAGACTGTAGCATCAATTTCTACCTGAATATCTAGCCTGCCAGTTTGCCCTATGGATTTCAAACTTGCCAGCCCCCATATTGCATGAGCCAATTTTTTAAAACAAACTTTATATATATATATATATAAAGACAGATAAAGCATATGTGGCAAATGTTAACTGATAAATCTAAGTAAAGAGTATACAGGTGTTCATTGTAGTATTAAGTTTTCTCAAAGCTTGAAATTCTTATAAAAAAATTGGGAAAAGTTAAAAATGTATTCTAATGAAATTTTTTGGAAAGGTAATACAGATCAATCAGCAGAGACACATAGCCTAATAACAATACTAGAACTTAAACATAAAGAAAAAGTCCTATAGATATTGCCTTACAAAATTAAGAAGAATAAATCAGTTTGGCATCAGAATTCTCCATTCTGGCACTAAAAAACAGTAGATCAATATCTAAAAAACCCTTGCGTAAGAGAAAATGTGGCCCCAAATTTTAGAACCATTGAAGTAAAAACTCGTGGAATTTAGTCCTGAGAGCTCTTCAACCAACTAGAAGTTGAATGAAGAAGCTGTTGAGGTAAACAGGGTAGTGGTGAGCAATAAGTTTATTTACATTGTTAAGTTAATCAGTCCATTAGTTATTCACTGAGTACCTATTATGCACTAGCTCTGGTGATCAGCTGTAACCCAGAGGGACATGGTTCCTTCCTTCATGGTACTTATAGTGTATAGAGGGAGACAGGCTGATTGAACAAATACATAAACAATTACACTTTACCAATTGCTAGGAAGGAAACAAAGAGACTGGTGTATAAAAAAATAATAGAGTTAGGCAGGGAGTGGTACCTCATTTGGATAGGGTAGCCACAGGAAATAACTGTGATTGATATTCAAGTTGGGACATGAAACCTGAGAAACAGTAAGCCACGTGAAGAGCCAAGGGAAAAAGAATCCCCTATGTGGAGAGTACAGCCAGCCTAGATATAGAACTAAGGCCTGGTAGTATGAATCCTCTAAAGCAACCCCACTCTTGTTTGTAGTAGAACATCCAGCTTCCACAGCAGTTAATGGAAAATGTTTCATCGGTTAGAAATAATTTGCCTATCCAATTATATCCTGATGGAAATTATTTACTTATAGTCACTTCAAATTTCCTATCAGGTTGATGCTAAATTATATGAAATAGCATTTACTGTTGGTAATGGCATGTAAGTAGTGAGACCAGAGACTAATATCTTAAAATACCCCACTGTAATATTATTTGATAATTTTATTTATTTAAAAAAAATTTTTTTAATGTTTATTTTTGAGAGAGAGAGAGAGAGAGAGACAGAGCACTAGTGGGGGAGGGGCAGAGAGAGAAAGAGACAGAATCCAAAGCAGTCTCCAGTCTTTGAGCTGTCAACACAGACCCCTATGTATGGCTGGAACTCATGAACCATGAGATCATGACCTGAACTGAAGTTGGACGCTCAACCTACTGAGCCACCCAGGTGCCCCTATATTTGATAATTTTAAATCAAAACATAAAATGATGGGATTTCTAGCATAAGAACTTTCCAATCATTTATTCCTGGGAAACTCATCATTTCATCTGTTAGTTCTATTCTCTGTTTTATACTTAGGAAACTTTATATTAAAAACAAATCTACTAGAGGTGCCTGGCTGGCTCAGTCAGAAGAGTGTCTGGCTCTTGATCTTGGGGTTGTGGGTTCAAGCCCCACATTGGATGTAGAGATGACTTAAATAAATAAGACTTAAATTGTTTCTACTATGAGACTACTATATGCTAAGTGCACTTAAACATATCATGTCATTTAATAATAAACTGGCAAGGCAGTTTATTCCCAATTTTGCTGCTGAGAAACTCGAAGAAATTAAATGACTTAGCCAAGGTCACACAGCAGGCATGTGGGGTAGGGGTAGCAGGTAAATACGTGGTATAGCCAGTAGTCAATCCTATCTTTTCCCCTCCACCACACAACTTAAACTCAGTAAATATTTACAACTCTGCTATGCACAAGGCCCAAGACTGAGATTTATAGGTATTAAAAATATTGTCCAGTGTTCCACAGTCTGTAAGGGAAACAGACAAATGTAATTATAGAATTATATAGACACATATAATTACTTATGATCTAAGGCTAGTTATGATACATGCTGAAGTAGACATACAAATAAAAGCAAATGAAAGGAGATTGGGAGGGGATGATTTGAGATGGGTCTTAAGGGAGAGGTAGAGCTGTGAAAAAAGAAGGGAAAGCATAAGCATCTTTTAAAAAATTAATTTTCTAATCCAATGTAACAGCATACAGTGTTATATTAGTTTCCAGTGTACAGTATAGTGATTCAACATTCTATACATCATTGCTCATGATGAACGTACTCTTAATCCCCTTCACCTGTTTCACCCCTCCCTCCACCCACCTCCCCCCTGACAACCTATATTTAAGAGTGGTTTTTTGTCCTTTTTTTTTTTTTTGTCTCTTTTTTTCTTGTTTGGTTGTTTTTTTCTTAAAATCCACATATGAGTGACATTACATGGTATTTGTCTTTTTCTGACTGACTTATTTTACTTAGCATTATACCCTCTAGTTCTATTCGCATTATTGCAAATGGCAAGATTTTGTTTTTTTATGACGGAGTAATATTCCGTGTGTGTGTGTGTGTGTGTGTGTGTGTGTGCGTGTGTATCTTTTTTCTTATCCATTCCTCTATCAATGAACACTTGGGTTTCTTCCATATCTTGGCTATCATAAATAATACTGCAATTAACATAGAGGGGCATAAGAATAAGCATCTTTTCATGGAGACAGTAAAGTTGGAATGTTTATAAGTGATGATTAGGATGGCATGGCTGCTTGTGAAGTTAGAGACATAGGTTAGATATTGAAATACATATGATTTTGATTATGAAGCAAGACAGAATATGACTGCTGGACTGCAAGTGAGAGAGAAAGAGTAAAAAAGAGAAAATGTAGGATAAAGACTACAAGAAAGGCCTGGCTCTGGGCTGGCCCTCATAGTCGTGATCTGTTGACATCACAACTTTCAAGAAGATACATGACCTGGGACTGCAGTGATTACCCATGGAGCTTACTTTAGAGAGTGGACACCATGGCTGGGATCTCTAGGCAAAACTCACAAGTGCAGCCAACAATGGAGGTGCATTACAGTCTCAAGAAGCGTTTGAAACAGATCCCACTTGGTTTGAGTTTCCACAGAAACATTTTTAGTCTCATTAAGAACATTTTGGCAATATTCAGGCATGGTGTTTGGGTCCCAGTCAAGCAGGAAGTCCAGGTTTACACCATAATTGGTAAGGGGATTGAATTAGAATCAGGACCTTGTGGCAAATGTAAAGTCAGACCAATAAAGCATGGAGTCAGAGATTAAGAGTCAAGGTGTAATTCCATCAATATATCCCAGACTCATGAGATATTAGCTTGGGAGCAGCAAAATTCGTTCTAGTCACCAGGAAGTAATGGAGATGAAGTTTTTAAAATACATTATTTAACCAGAATTGGACCAGGGACTCAGCATGACTCAGCTAGAGCTAAAGATTCTTGTGCCAGCCGCTGGTGGGAGGTAATGTTAGAAATATAGGTTGGATTCAGACTGTGGTTGGCCTTGAAAACTATTTATTTTGTATGTATGGGGAGTGATATCAAATATATTTCAAAATCATCTGGAAATGAAAGAAAGTGGCTTTGTTTTTCATTAGTCCATAATAATAGAAGAAAGAGTCCAGAAGCAGACCCACACATACACAGTAACTTGATTTACAACAAAGGCAACTGTGCAGTGCAGCAGAAGAAATAATGGCCTTTTCAGTCAATGATACTGGGTCAATTAGACATTAATGTGCAAAAAAAGAAATCTTGACCTGTGCCTAATACCATATATAAATATCAATTCTAGATGGATTGTAATTCTAAATGTGAATAGAAACATAAGAGAATAGCTTCAGAACCTTGGGGGTAATTGAAATTTCTTAACACAGTATTAACCTTAAAGGAAAAACATAATATGGGTTATATTAAAATTAAGAACTTTTGTTCATAAGAATCCAACATTAAGACAGTGAAAGGCAAACCACAGACTGAGAGAAGATATTTTCAGTACTTACAGCAAAAACGATGCATATACAGAAAATACAAAGAAGACAGGCAACTCAGTAGAAACTGGGCAAAAGAAGCACTTCACAAAAGAGAGTATCTAAGTAAATACAATACCACTATACCTACTCTAGAATGGCTGAAATGAAAATGTCAATACTAAGTGTTGGCTGGTAAGGATGTGGAGTAATTAGAACTCTCATACACTGCTGGAGAAAGCATAAATTGTCACAGACAATTTGGGAAGCCATTAGCCACAAATTTGTAAAGCCAAACATATGCATATTCCACGATTTTACCTGTGGGTATTTACACAAAATGTGTGTATGTGAACACCAAAAGCCATATATAAAAATGTTCATAGCAGCATTATTTCTAAGAGCTCAAAACTGGAAACAACCCAAATGTCCATCAACAGTAGAATGGATAAATGAACTTAATACAGTCCTCTGTGTCAATTATATCTCAATAAATTTGAAAAAAAAACACACTACCCCTTCCCTGAAGAGGAACAACTCAGTGTCTTATCAATTAGTGCGTTTATTTATTTATTTTATTTTATTTATTTTTGTTTTTGTTTTCAAGTTTTTATTTAAAGTCTAATTAGTTAACATAGGTTAATACCGGTTTCAGGAGTAGAATTTAGTGATTCATCGCTTACGTATAACACCCAGTGCTCATCACAATAAGTGCCCTCCTTAATGCCAATCACCCATTTAGATCTTCCCCTGCCTACCTACCTCCATCAGTTTGTTCTCTATAGTTAAGAGTCTCTTACGGTTTGCCTCCCTCTCTCTTTTCTTTCCCCTTCCCCTATGTTCATTTGTTTTGTTTTTTAAATTCCACACATGAGTGAAATCATACGGTATTTGTCTTTCTCTAACTTATTTCACTTAGCATAATACTCTAGCTCTAGCCATGTCATTGCAATTGGCAAATTTTGTTCTTTCTGATGACTGAATAATCCATTGCCTTCTTTATCCATTCATCAGTTGATGGATACTTGGGCTCTTTCCATAATTTGGCTATTATTGATAATGCTGCTATAAACATCAGGGTGCATGTGCCCCTTCGAATCAGTATTTTTGTATACCTTGGGTAAATACCCAGTAGTGCAATGGCTGGGTCATAGGGTAGTTTGACTTCTAACTTTTTGAGGAAAGTCCATACTATTTTCAAGAGTGGCTGAACAAGTTTGTATTCTCACCAACAGTGTAAGAGGTTTCCCCTTTCTCCACATCCTCACCAACATCTGTTTTTATCTGTGTTGTAAATTTTAGACATTCTGACAGGTGTGAGGTGGTATCTCATTGTGGTTTTGATTTGTATTTCCCTGATGATAAGTAACATTGAGCATCTGTTCTGTGTCTGTTAGCCATATATATATATCTTCTTTGGAAAATGTGTGTCATGTCTTTTGCCCATTTCTTAACTGGATTATTTCTTTTTTGGGTATTGAGTTTGATAAGTTGTTTATAGATTTTGGATACTAACCTATTATCAGATATGTCATTTGAAAGTATCTTCTATTCCGTAGGTTGCCTTTTAGTTTTGTTGATTGTTTCCTTGACTATGCAGAAGCTTTTTATCTTGATGAAGTCTCAATAGTTTATTTTTGTTTTTGTTTCTCTTGCCTCCAGAGACACATCTAGTAAGAAGTTGCTAGGGCTGATGTCAAAGAGGTTGCTGTCTGTGTTCTCCAGGATTCTGATGGTTTTCTGTCTCGCATTTAAGTCTTTCATCCATTTTGAGTTTATTTATGTGTATGGTATAATAAAGTGGTCCAGTTTAATTCTTCTACATGTTGCTGTCCAGTTTTCCCAACACCATTTGTTGAAGAGGCTGTCTTTTTTCCATTGGATATTCTTTCCTGCTTTGGATATTCTTTCCTGCTTTGTCAAAGATTAGTTGACCATATAGTTGTGGGTGCATTTCTGGGTTTTCTATTCTGCTCCATTAAAAAAATTTTTTTGTTTAACATTTTATTTATTTTTGAGAGAGAGAGACAGAGTGTGAGTGAGGGAGAGAGAGAGAGGGGATACAGAGTGTGGAGAGAGAGAGGGAGACACAGAATCTGAAGCAGGCTCCAGGCTCTGAGGTGTCAGCACAGAGCCCAACACAGGGCTCAAACCCACTGAGCTGTGAGATTGTGACCTGAGCTAAAGTCAGACGCCCAACTGATTGAGCCACCCAGGCACCCCTATTCTCCATCGATCTATGTGTCTGTTTTTGTGCCAATACCATACTGTCACGATGACTATAGCAGTGTAATATAGCTTGAAGTGTAATATAGTTGTGATGCCTCCAACTTTGCTTTTCTTTTTCAAGATTGCTTGGGCTATTCAGGGTCTTTTGTGGTTTCATAGAAATTTTAGGATTGTTTGTTCTAGCTCTGTGAAAAATGCTGTTGGTATTTTGATAGGGATTCCATTAAATGTATAGATTGCTTTGGATAGTATAGACATTTTAACAATATTTGTCTTTCCAATCCATGAGCATGGAATGTTTTTCCATTTCTTTGTGTGTATGGAACACTATAAGTGTTCTATAGTTTTCAGAACACAAAATTTTATCTCCTTTGTTGGGTTTATTCCTAGGTATCTAATGGTTTTTGATGCAATTGTAGATAGGATTGATTTCTTTTTTCTTTCTACTGCTTCATTATTGGTGTAGAGAAATGCAACAGATTTCTATATATTGATTTTGTATCCTGCAACTTTGCCGAATTCGTGTATCAGTTCTAGCAATGTTCTGGTGGAATCTTTTGGGTTTTCTGCATAGATTATCATGTTGTCTGTGAATAGTGAAAGTTTGACTTCTTCTTTGCCAGTTTGGATGCATTTTACTTCTTTTTGTTGTCTGATTGCTGGGGCTAAAACTTCCTGTACTGTGTAGTTAACAATGGTGAGAGTGGACATCTCTATCTTATTCCCGACCATACAGGAAAAGCTCTCAGTTTTTCTCCATTCAGGATATTAGCTGTGGGTCTTTCATATATAGCCTTTACAATGTTGAGGTATGTTCCCTCTCTCCCTACTTTGTTGAGTTTTTATCAAGAATGGATGCTGTATTCAAAATGCTTTTCTGCATCTATTGAGAGGATCATTTGATTCTTATCCTTTCTTTTATTAATGTGGTATATCATTGTTGATTGATTTCAAATATCGAACCACCCCTGCCTCCCAGGAATAAATCCCACTTGATTGTGGTGAATTATTCTTTTAATATACTATCAGATTCAATTAACTAGTATCTTGTCAAAAATTTTTGCATCCATGTTCATCAGGGAATTTGGTCTTTGCATCCGTGTTCCTCAGGTTATTTGGTCTGTAATTCTCCTTTTTAGTGGGGTCTTTGGTTTTCATATCAAGGTAGTGTTGGCCTCATAGAATGAGTTTGGAGCTTTTCCTTCCATTTCTATTTTTTGGAACAGTTTGAGAAGAATAGGTATTAACTCTTCTTTAAATGTCTGGTAGAATTCCCCTGGGAAGCCATCTGGCCCTGGACTTTTGTTTGTTGGGAGATTTTTTATTACTGATTCAATTCCTTTGCTGGTTATGGGCCTATTCAATTTTTCTATCTCTTCCTGTTTCAGTTTTGGTAGTTTATATATTTTTAGGAATTTATCCATTGTTTTCCAGATTGCCCAATTTGTTGGCATATAATTTTTCATAATATTCTCTTATAATTTATTTTGTTTCCATCATGTTGGTTGGGATCTCTCCTTTTTAATTTAAGATTCACTTATTTGGATACTTTCTCTTTTCTTTTTGTTAAGTCTGGGTAGGGGTTTATTGATTTTATTAATTTTTTCAAAGAACCAGCTCTTAGTTTGTTGATCTGTTCTGCTGTGTTGTTGTTGTTGTTTCTATGTCACTTATTTCTATTCTAATCTTTATTATTTCCTTTCTTCTACTGGCTTTAGACTTTATTACCTGTTCTTTTTCTAGCTCCTTTAGGTGTAAGGTTGGGTTGTGGATTTGAGACTTTTCTTGCTTCTTGAGATAGACCTATATTGCTATATACTTCCCTCTTATGACTGCCTTTGCTGCATCCCAAAGGTTCTAGACTGTCGTGTTTTTATTTTCATTTGCTTTCACGTATTTTTTAATTTCTTCTTTAATTCCTTGGTTAACCCATTCATTATTTAGTAGGAAGTTCTCCAACCTCCATGTTTTTATTGATTTCCAAATTTTTTCCTGTGGTTGACTTCAAGTTTCATAGTGTTGTGGTCTGAAAATATGCATGGTATGATCTCAATCTTTTTGTACTTGTTGAGGCTTGATTTGTGGCACAGTGTGTAATCCATTCTGGAGAATGTTCCATGTGCACTGAAATGAGTGTGTATTCTCCTGCTTTAGATGAAATGTCTGAATATTTCAGTTAAGTTCATCTGGTCCAGTGTGTCATTCAAAAGCCATTGTTTCCTTGTTAGATAGTCTGCTTAGATAATTTGTCCATTGCATAAGTGGGGTTTTAAAGTCCCTTATTATTATTGTATTGTTATCAATGAGTTTGTTACTAATTGATTTATATATTTGAGTTTCTCCAAGTTGGGGGCACAAATATTTGCAATTGTTAGATCTTGTTGGATAGACCTCTTTATTATGATATAGTGCCCTTCTTCATCTCTTGTTAGTCTTTGGCTTAAAATCTAGTTTGTCTGAAGTAACTATGGCTACTCTGGCTTTCTTCTGATGTCCATTAGCATTATAAATGGTTCTCCATCCCCTCACTTTCAATCTGGAGGTGTCTTAGGTCTAAAATGAATCTCTTGTTGGCAACATGTAGATGGCTCTTTCTTTTTTTAATCCATTTTGATACCTTGTGTTATGTTTTGTGATTGGAACATTTAGTCCATTTACATTCAGAGTGGTTATTGATAGATATGAATTTAGTGTCACTGTATTATTGTAAAGTTGGTATTTCTGGAGAGTTTCTCTGCTCCTTCCTAGTGTTTGTTGTTTTGGTCTTTCTTTCCCACTCAAAGAGTCTCCTTTAATATTTCTTACAGGGATGGTTTAGTGGTCAGAAACTCCTTTAGTTTAGTTTAGTTTAGTTTAGTTTAGTTTAGTTTAGTTTAGTTTTCCTTTGTTTTTTGTTTGTTTGTTTGTTTTTGTTTTTGTTTTTTTGTCTAGGAAACTCTTTATCTCTCCTTCTATTCTGAATGACAGCCTTGCTGGGTAAAATATTCTTGACTGCATATTTTTCCTATTCAGCACATTGAATATATCATGTCACTCCCTCTGGCTTGCCAAGTTTCTGTTGATAAGTCTGCAGCCAGCCTTAAGGAATTCCCTTGTAAGTTAGGTATTTCTTTTCCCTTGCTACTCGCAGAATATTTTCCTTATCTCTGTATTTTTGCATATTTTACTATGATATGTCTTGGTATCGGCCTGCTTTTGTTGATATTGATGGGAGTTCTCTGTACCTCCCAGAGATGGATGTCTGTTGCCTTCCTCATATTAGGGAAATTTTCACCTATAATTTGCTCAAATAAAACTTCTGCCCACTTTTTCCCTATCTTCTTCTGGAACTCCTATGATACTAGTGTTTTTATGCTTTATGGAGTCGCTGAGTTCCCTAACTCTACATTTGTGATTCAATTCTTTTTCTTTCTCCTTTCTTTTCAGCTTCATTTTTCCCCCACATAATTTTATTTTCTATATCACTTATTCATTCTTCTGCTTTCTTTCATCCTGTGGTCATTACATCCAGTAGATTTTGCATCTTGGTTACAACATTTTTTTATTTCAGCCTGACTAGTTTTTAGATCTTTTATTTGTATGGTAAGGGACTCCCTGGTGTCTTCTATGCTTTTCTCAAGCCCAGCTAATATCCTTATGATTATTGTTTTAAATTCTGGTTCAGGCATATTACCTATATCTGTTTTGACTAGATCCTTGGCCATGACCTCTTCTTGTTCTTTCTTTTGGGATGAATTCCTTCCTCTTGGCATTTTGTCTAGGTTTCTGTCTTCCATGTGTTAGGAAAGCCTGTTATGTTTCCTACTTCAGAGAGTAATGGCTATATTAAGAAAAGGTCACGGGCGCCTGGGTGGCTCGGTCGCTTAAGCGTCCAACTTTGGCTCAGGTCATGATCTCACGGTCTGTGAGTTCGAGCCCCGCGTCGGGCTCTGTGCTGACTACTCAGAGCCTGGAGCCTGTTTCAGATTCTGTCTCCCTCTCTCTCTGCCCCTCCCCTGTTCATGCTCTGTCTCTCTCTGTCTCAAAAATAAAATAAACGTTAAAAAAAAAAAAAAAAAAAAAAGGTCACATGCTGTGCACAGCCTGTCACTTCAGGAAGTGTTTTTGGTGTTTGTTGTGTGCACTCTGCTGTTGTCTTTTGGCTGCTCTTTCCCTCAATTCAGTCCTCTGCAGAGTTTCTCCTTGCCTGCAGTGAGGAGTGTTTGGACCTTGTCTAGTGTGTAGTGAGTTTTAACTCGGTGTGTTTTGGTTTGCTTGTTAAAAAAGGCTAGATCCTATTTCCCCTAGAGCTGGAGCTCTGGAGCACTCTGTGGCTAGTAGACTTGGTGTGTGCAGGGGTTTTGTGTTGGTCTTCTGAGGAAGAGGCATGTTGCTGTTCTGGCTCGCAGGCACATTTGCCCTCTGTAAAACAAAACAAAACAAAACAAACAAAAAACCTATAGAGCGCAGGGGGACAGGGCTTGGTGTAAGTGGCTCAAGCCTCTACTGTGAGTATTGTGTGTCTTTGAAGTCCATGAGTGTTGATGGAAGGGGTGAAAAATGGTGTCATCTGGCTCTCTTGTCCCTGGAGAGGGGAGTTTGCACCCACTGATGTTCAGGAAGCCCTCACAGAGGAACGAACAATTTTCTCTCTTGTGTCTGAGGCTTCTGTCAAATCTCTGCCTTCACCTGGTCTGTGTCCAAGTGTTTGCCCATCTGGCAGCACAGTACTCTTGTGTTTTATCTCAGGAGCATGGCTGAGTTTCAAAACTCCAAATTTTAGGGACCTTGCATGGCACAGACCTGTACTGATCCTCTAATGGAGAGGGTGTCACCAAGCTGTGTCTGGTGCTGATTTGTCCCAGAAAAGCAGTTGCATGACCATGCGGGGTTTGTAGTTTATGGTAAAAGCAGCAAAAACCCAGTGTCCAAGTTAGCTGCCCTCAACAGGTGCCCCGGCTGCTATGCTAAGGAATGAGGCAGCTCAACGATCTTTTGTCCCCTGAGAGGCAGTGCTACCTCTCCCAAATGCACTCCAGGAAGGGGAACTGTCTCTCCCAAAGTGACCCAGGGCATCCTCAGACCATGCTCTCTGCTTCTGGTCCTCTGCCCTCCTCCATATGAGCACTGCTATGCCAGCCAGGCTTGACCCTGGCAATGGCACGAACTTCCAAAACTTCAGGTTTTGAGCTCTGCTGCTTGTAAAAATTCGTGATTATCAGCCTCTCTTGTTTTCCCAGTCAGTAATTTTGGGGAAGTGCTTTTCTTGTGCAAGTCCCTGCATGCTGCGCTCTCTCTCTCACTCTTGCGCTCTCTCTCTCTCTCTCTCTCTCTCTCTCTCTCTCTCTCCTGTCTCCATGATCAGGGCTCCCTCCCCTCCACCACACCAGGGATTCTTTTCTTCTGCAAATCTCATCTCCATAGCTCCTACTTTCCACAGTGTGGCCTCTTTTCTTCCTCTAGTTGTGCAGTTTGCTCTCTCAGTCCACGGATCGATTTCTTGGGTGTTCAGAATGATTTGATATTTATCTAACTGTGTTTGAGGGATGAGGCAAGCATGGAGTCCCCCTACTACTGCACCATCTTAATTCCTTCCACCACGATATCTCAATTATTGAGTTTAAAAATAAATCTGAGGGGCACCTGGGTGGCTGAGTCAATTAAGCATCTGACTCTTCATTTTGGTACAGGTCATGATCTCATGGTTTGTGGGTTTGAGCCCTGCATTGGGCTCTGTGCTGACAGTGTTGAGCCTGCTTGGGATTCACTCTTTCTCCCACTCTCTCTGCTCCTCCCCTGGTCTCTCTATCAAAAATTAATAAGCATTTTTAAAAAATAAAAACAAATCCATGATCACTACATTATGTCTGTTTCTCCTGCAGTTCTTTTGTGATCCCCTCAAGGACTAATTATAAAGTTAAACCACCACAAGTGCTAAATAAAATAGTGGGGAAAAAAGGAGATGGTGGAAAAAGGAGGACGATAGTTAACACATGTAGATATACATAGGACATAGCAGGAAAGAGTAAGTTGTAATTAGATGTTGTAATTGTCATTTTTACAACTGATTGTAAGGCTGAAGCAGGTTTTTATGATTTCCCTCTTCTATTGTATTTACTTTGCCTTCAGTCAGTAAACCTCCTGGCATCAATGGGGTGCCCTAAACTTATTCCTGGGGGATCTGAGCTCCTGGTGATTCTGTGTTCACGTAGTTGCAGTAATCTTTCATTAACATTGATGCTAGATCTAGAAAATCTCCAGGGATCAATTTATATTCCTAGTCTGAAACAATGATGGGTGAGGTAAGAATTAGCTCTCCCCAGAGTATATCTCCAAGTCTAAAGGAGTCCCTACTTCTTTACAGCTAGAACACTGTGGTAGATTTAGCTGTCAAGAAGGGTCTTAAGGGATTAGAAATGATCCTTGTTTAATTTTGTGGGTTCCTTCTCTTTTCTTAATATCTTAAATTTCACATAGTAGACATATAACCACCAGTTGCCAACTCAACTAACATTTTAATTCAGCAACTTATTGGATAAATCTTCACATTTGGTTTTACAGTGATCAGAAAGCTGCCTGTGGATACACCTGGATGGCTCAATAGGTAGAGTGTGCAACTCTTGATCTGGGGCTTGTGAACTCGAGCCCCATTTTGGGTGTAGAGATTACTTAAAAATAAATCTAAAAAAAAAAAAAAGCTGTCTGTGGCTGAAGAACAGCATAATAGAAATTTCCTAGGATTCTAACTGTGCCTGAAATGAAACAGGAATTTGTGGTTGTCTTCTTTCTTTAAGCTATTCAATACCATTAAAAGCTATAATTCCACCTCTCAGGCTATAATTTCACACTGTTAATTTTTTATATCTTCCATCTTGTTCTTTGATAGATGCTTTGCAAGCATCCAAAGCCTTGTCCTCAATGGGAAAGAAATAACTTGCATAGCTATTTAATCCTCCTGAGCTCTTGACTCTCAGATTACCATTTATGAATTCTATGGAATTGCCACTACTTTTGGCCCTAGCTAGGCAAGGTAATTAAAAAATGTATATCAGTTCCCCCCTTTATCTTGAGAGTTTGTTGCCTATAACCTACCTTTAACATCAATTTCTGTAAGAGTCATAGTCCTTAACTAAAGCCTAAGTAGAAAATAAAAGGCAATTATTGGAAGGTTGTGGAGTGTTCCTTGGTCATGTCCCAATGCATGGGTAGTCAGGAAGCTGAGAAGAAATATTTTTTTTACCTCTGTAGTAGGATGTTGGGGCCCCATCTTCACTTGTTTTTAGATAATGGGTATTTTCCAAGTCCAGGATGGGGACTGTTATGATATATAGCTAAAACCAAAGTAAACAAAGAAAACATCCCATAAAAATGGCCACTACATTTTCAACTTCTTTGAGATTTCAGAATTTTCAAGTTTATACTTAGGGGATTTTTCTGTGAGAACTTACATTGCCTGCAGATGTTATTGTCTGTTTTGTTCCAATATTTACACCTAATTTTATTTTTTGTGTTTATTTTTGAGAAAGAGAGAGAACAAGCAGGGGAGGGGAAGAGAGAGAGGGAGTCACAAAATCTGAAGCAGGCTCCAGGCTCTGAGCTGTCAGCACAGAGCCCAATGCGGGGCTTGAACCCACAGACGGTGAAATCATGACCTGAGCCAAAGTTGGATGCTTAACCGATAGAGCCACCCAGGTGCCCCTACACCTAATTTTTAAAAATTACAACTTTGTCTGGAAATTTCCAAGAAATACTATGTAGTGTATTGATAGCAAGTATTTGTATGTTGGTCCTCACTTTTGTTTTTTAGAGATGTAATTGACATGAAACACCATATTAGTTTCAGGTGTACAGCATGATTTGATATTTGTATACACTGCAAAATGATTACCACAGTAAGTCTAGTTAACATGTCACCATACATAGTTAGAAAAAAAAAATTCTTTCTTGTGATGAGAACTTTTAAAATCAACTCTCAGCAACTTTAAAATATGCAACACGTTATTATTAACTATGGTCATCATGCTGTACATTTTATCCCTGTGACTTACTAGTCTGAAAGTTTGTACCTTTTGATCCCTTTTACCCCTTTCACCACCACCCCCCCCCAACCTCTGGCAACCACCAATCTATCTGTTCTCTGTATCTATGAGCTTGATTTGTGTTTTTGTTTTGTTTTGGTTTTTAGATTCCACATACAATTGAGATCATACGGTACGCATCTTCCTCTCTCTAATTTCACTTAGCATAATGCTCTCAAGGTCTGACATGTTGTGGCAAATGGCAAGATTTTATTTTTTTATGGTTGAAATAAATGTTATTCCATTCTCTGTGTGTACATATATATGTATATATACATATGTGTGTGTGTGTGTGTGTGTATATATATATATATATATATATATACATATGACATTTTCTTTATCCATTCATTAATTGATGAATACTTAGATTGTTTGCATATGTTAGGTATTATAAATAATGCTGCAATGAACATGGATGGGGTTGGAGGGTGGCATATATCTCTTTGAGTTAGTATTTTTATTTTCTTCAGAAAAATACCCATAAGTGGGATTTCTGGATCATATAGTAGTTTTATTTTTAATTTTGTGAGGAACCTCCATATTATTTTCCATAGTGGCCACACCAACTTACATTCCCACCAACAGTAGACAAATTTTCCCTTTTCTCTGAATCCTCACCAACACTTGTTATTTTGCCCTCATTTTAAATGAAATTGCATGTGATAAATATTTTTTAAGTGTGGTAACTATTGGCTTGATGTTGTTTTATTTTTTTATTAAAAATTTTTTTAATGTTTTTTTTTTTTTTTTTTTTGAGAGAGAAGGAGAGAGAGAGAGAGTGCAAGCAAGGGAGAGGCAGAGAGAGACGGGGACAGAGGATATGGAGCAGGTTCTGTGCTGACAGCAGAAAGCCTGATGCAGGGCTTGAACTCACAAACCATGAAATCATGACCTGAGCTGAAGTCAGATGCCTAACCAACTGAGCCACCCAAGTGCCCCAGGTATTGTTTGAAAATAATGTATGGAATATTTTTTTCCTAGTGTATTAGTTTAAAATCAGAAGTGGAAAGAATATTTTACCAAATGATTTTTTAAAATTAATGTTTATTTTTTTTTTTTTCTTTTTTTTTATTTGTTTTCTTTTCTTTTTTTTTTTTTTTTTTTTTTTTTTTTTTTAATTTTTTTATTTATTTTTGGGACAGAGAGAGACAGAGCATGAACGGGGGAGGGACAGAGAAAGAGGGAGACACAGAATCGGAAACAGGCTCCAGGCTCTGAGCCATCAGCCCAGAGCCCGACGCGGGGCTCGAACTCACGGACCGTGAGATCGTGACCTGGCTGAAGTCGGCCGCTCAACCGACTGCGCCACCCAGGCGCCCCAAAATTAATGTTTATTTTTGAAAGACAGAGAGACAGAGCGTAAGCAGGGGAGGGGCAGAGAGGGAGACACAGAATCTGAAGGAGGCCCCAGGCTCTGAGCTGTCAGCGCACAGCCTGACGCGAGGCTCGAACCCACAAACTGTGAGATCATGACTTGAGCCGAAGTTGGACGCTTAACCAACTGAGCCACCCAGGTTTCCCACCAAGTGTTTTTTAAATATCTACAGAGATGATCCTACATTTTTCTTTGGTAAATTTATATCAATACGTTTTCTTGCCTTCAACCATCTTTGCTTTCTTGGAATAACTGTCAATTATGGTGTAGTATTCTTTGACTATAGTCTGGATTTGATTTGCCAGTATTTCATTTAGAATTGTTGCCTCTATATTCCTGTGAGAGAGGCCTCTGTGGATTGCTTTTTTAAAATTTATCTATCTATCTATCTATCTATCTATCTATCAGAATGATCCTGGCTTTGTAAGAGTGACTTGGAAATTTGCCATCTTTTTCTATTTGCTAGAACAGTTTACTGTGGGAATCATGTTCCTTGAAGATTAAAAAAACAAAACACTTAACTGTAAAAATAATCTAGTCTTATGCCCCTGTGGGAGAAATATCTGGACAACTACTTTATTTTCTTCCATGGTTCATTGGTCTATTTAGATTTTTCTTTTTTTAATTTTCATAATTTAGAATTTCCTAGTAAATCAATCACAATTCAAAAATTTATTGGTATGATTATATAATAATCTCATGAATTTAAAAACTTTTCTCATTTTTGTGTATAACCTTTCTCATAACAAATGTTGGGCATTGTTTTCTTTTTTTATTTTATCTGCATTTTTTTCTTTCCTGTTTTTCTTTTTTTTAATGTTTATTATTTTTTTAGAGAGAAAGAGCACGTGAGCAGGGAGGGACAGAGAAGGAGACAGGGGATCTGAAGCAAGCTCCATGCTGTCAGTGCAGAGCTCAGTGTAGGGCTAGATCATGACCTGAGTAGAAATCAAGAGTTAGATGCTTAACTGACTGAGCCACCCAGGTGCCCCAAAATAAATAAACTTAAAACAAAAATTTCTTTTCTCTTTTTGCTGCTCAGTTTGTGTGCCTTTTATTACCCTGTTTTCCAGATCCTGATATGTTCTTCTGCATCCTCTAGTGTTGATTCCCTCTAGTGTGTTTTTTACTTGTTATTGTAATCTTCAACTATGATTGATTTTTAGTATTTTTTATCTTTTTTGAAGGTCTCACTGAGGTCATCAGTTCTTTCCCCCAACCCAGTATCTTTGTGATTATTAAATTCTTTATCATGCATTTTGTTTATCCTGTTTCATTTAGTTCTTTTTCTGAAGTTTTTTTCTTATTCTTTTGAAACATACTCCTGTCTCCCTATTTTGCTTGGCTTTCTGTTGTTGTTGTTGTTTTTTTTCCTATGGATTAAGTGAAATGGCTACTTCTCCTAAAGTTAAGTAGTGGTCTTGCGTATCATGTCCCTTATTCGGGCTATGTGGACTTAGTGACTTTTGCTGGCTAGCTGGATAGGTTACTCTTTTGAACTGTGGCATGTCCCCATTTCTCTTGCCATTCTATGCTGTGCAGTAGCTGTTCAGTCAGCTCTCGGTTTTTCTTCGGGAGCAATTGTTTTGTTAATAGTTGTAGTTTGGGGTGTTCCATGGAGGAGGTTGAGTTCAGAGTCTTCCTACATCACCTTCTTGAACTGGAACCTCCCCGTTTAATTTTTTGAAGTGCCAAACTATTTTCTACAGGAGCTGCACCATTTTACATTCACACCTGCAATTTATAAATTGTAATTTTTACAATTTATACATCTAGGCCAGTGTTTATTATTTGTCCTTTAAAAAAAATATTATTGCTATCCTAGTGGTTGTGAAGTAGGTATCTTTTTGTGGCTTACTAGTTCCCTAATGACTTATGACTTGAGCAGACTTGCATGTATCATTGGTCATTTGTGTACCTTCTTTGGAGAAACGTTTATTCAGAGACAGCTATTCTTTTTTCAAGGGAGAACATCAAGAAGCTAGATAATTAACAATGACCTTGAACCTAGCTTTCCTGCCTTTGCTATTCATTAGTCTTCCCTGCAAATGGCAGACCAGATGATGTGCAGATATCTCCAATTAGGCTCAGGCTAATCTTTTAACATTTACACATTAGTAGTTAGGACATAAAACTTTTAGGGTTGCAGTGGAATATGTCTGAGACACTACCTTTACACACCAGTGAGTTTGATTCAACTCAACATTTATTGAATGCCTGCAACGTAATGGCATTCTGCTGGACACTAAGAAAGATAACCAATCAACACCACCTGAGAAAATAATTTTCCTCCTTCATTCCTGAAAACAGTTGTGTTAAAAAAAAAAAATCACACAACTTAAATTGTTTCGTTAGTTTCACAAGCTTTTGTCTTTTTATAACGTTAGTATATATAGCCATTCCATTAGTCAGTGTAACTTCCTGGACTCAATTCTTTAGGAACAGGTTTTCATCAGAGTACCTTCAGTGTTTAAGGATGGTATGGTACCTCATCAGTTTATTCTTGCCCAGAACAGAAAAATTGCCTTTCAATATGATGTTGGAAAAAAAACCCAAAATGTTGGAAACACAATGCTTAAACCCCGTCTACTTTGAACAAGAGATGATGTGTTGCGTTATAAGAAAGCAAATTTGTGAAATCCCTTTGAATTACAGCTTTGATGCTGCTACATTTTTTTAAAGTTTTTATTTATTTTGAGAGAGAGCGAGCAGGGGAGGGGCAGAGAAAGGGAGAGAGAGAATCCCAAATCTCAAGCATACTCTACACTGCCAGCAATGAAGCCTGATATGGGGTCGATCCCACAAACCATGACATCATGACCTGAGCCGAAATGGAGAGTTGGATACTCAACTAAGTCACCTAGGCATCTGGATGCTGCTACATTCTTATACTTAGTTTTGTGACATGCCATACTACCTGAACCAGATTACTGGCTACTTGAGAAAGGTACTCTAATTCCTTTAGTTATATACTTTCTTCCTAAACCAGCCTGGCCACTTACCTTTATTCAGTAGGTTTGGATCAAAAACATTTGTGTTATTTCTCAGAATATTTGCACTATTTTTGAAGAGTCGATAAATTTAGCAATATGGCTCACACTAAGATGACCACTCCATATGTAGCAAGATGTCTCTAAATGTAGTTCTACTAACATGAGGTGAATTTACTGCTTACAGTAAACTGCATTTCTCAGTATCAACAAGATTTCAAAAGTAAGGAGACTGTCATTTGTCAATAATTGCATGAAAGATAAGCAACCTAAAAAGCATAAAATCATCTTAGTACAAAAATGAAGTATTGACTGAATAAAACAGGATTTTGTGGTAATATTTTATGTGCAGGAAAAAAATTGAGATTTGCCCATTTGAAAGGTAAACTAATTATCAAGTCTCAGAAAACTGTTAAGATTTCAATGCTATGTAAAAGAATCTCTTTGATTTAACCAAATAAAAATTCCTGCTATTCAATCATATGGCAAATGTCCTGAAGCAAGTGGTTTCATGAATTCTCAGAAAAAAGAGAAAATTAAAGTTAAAAAGATCAAACACCAAGTGTTCATCAAACCTTTCAGTCAAGAGCCTTTATTAACATGCAAGTATCATTTGCCGCAAGATATACAGTTTTTCCTAATCTTTCAGTTCTACTTCAATATCTTAAACTTAAGGTTACTTCTGGATCTAACACATAAAGTAACCTACTAAAACTGGTCAAAGTTAAACTTTATTCTAGTTGTCACTTTGACCTTTAGAATCATCATTTAGGTTTTTGACGTTATTTGTCAGCAAGTAGATAGAATATAATTCTTGTACTTGATAGTCTTCTATACTAAAATATGTACCAGTATGTCTTGAGAAGTTACTAAAATATATGCAATTAACACATTTAATTGCTTTCAGTAAGCTGGAAAGTACAATGTTAGGTCTTCTATGAGGAAAAATTACTTACAGATCTTGGTTATGTTTTTTGTAGGTTCCAGAAAAACTGGTCCATATTAAATCAGTCTTAAAGAACTAAGCTGAAGGCTTAAATATATATCTCCTATAATGATAGTTTTATCTTACCACTAAGATAGAGATAATAATAAACCCACTCCAGTACTTCTTTTCTCATGCCTAAGCAGAGGTGCTCTGTCATAGTTTTTCTGTTTAGTATAAAAGCTGAATGACCTCTTTGTAAATCTGATTTCAGTAGAAGACCCACAGATGATGGGCATCATACTTATTGGGACATATTTTAATTAATAGAAGATAATTCATATACTATATCAAAGTACATGATAAGATTTGCACTGCATCTCTCCATGTTTTTAATCTTTTATAACATTTCAGCTTGTTGGAGGAAGACTAGAATAGTTCTGAAAAGCCTAGCTTTTAAGAGCCGATTAAAGTCCATAATGAGTCTTTTAAAACATATTTAAATAATCAGAAGTGCAGTCACAACAAGGGACTATGTAAGAATATTGCAAAGGAAGCTTTATAGTCAATGCAGGTACAGTACTTTGGATTGGCCAAAATGCACAATGCACATGTAATCAATCATGTAGTTTACTTGTTGACCATGTGGCTACCAGTTCAAAAAGTGATTGCTTCAAAAGCTGTGCCTAGTAATCTTCCAAAACTGCTTTTAAATAAAGTTCTTAAATTGCAGCAATAAACAAAAAGACAAGATACACTTAAACAATACTGCAGTTTATCAAAAGACACATAAGAAATTTCAACTCTTATGTCTTTGACAGTTATAAAAATCAATGTTTTGGCTAAGTTATAAACATGTTTATAATGCAATTATTTGCATAACTCTAGTAATGCTAACAACGGCTACAAGATCAGGTTTTTGTTTTTTTTTTTTAAAAAAAAAAACACTAAAAACACAAAAATACGTAGCCCCATTATTTACCTGTAGAATGTGTTCATTTATGCTTAAATTTCAGTTTTACTATATCACCACTGCTCTAATTTTAAAAATCACATCCAAAGGATAAGGCAAAACCACCTACGAATTGGCATATTTGTTTATTTCTCAATTTGTGAAAATGTCCTCAATTTGTTGATGTAGCAAACAAATTTCAACTCTGATTGCTATGCAAAAGAACAGAAGATAATCTGCTTTGCAATGAACTTTAAAGTTCAACTGCACACAGGCAACATGCTATATATGAAAAAATTACTAACTGAACTACAGGTATTAAATACTGAAAAAAGTTAACAGTTTATTATAATTTATTTTATTTAACAATCTAGGAAGTTCGCAGCCATCAGCAGTTCCAGTGCAATTTCAGGTGCAATTGGGAATTCAGGAATCTCCGTGGAGCTGTTAGTGTAGCGAACCTTGTAGGTAAAATACATGCATACTTTTGATAGCACATGTGAAGGGATCTCTCTAAAATTGACTTCATTAGTTTCGTTCTCAGCAAACTGACCTGTAAAAGAAAAGAAGTATGTTTGTTATGGGCTGAACTGTGTTCCTCCACAATTCCCATGTTGGGAAGTTCTAACCCTCAGTACTTCTGTGACTATATTTGGAGATAGGATCCTTTTTTCCTCTTTTTTTATTTTTTCTGTGCAGGAAGTATTTTTAAAGAGATAATTAAGGCCAAACAGGATTATCAGGGTGGGCCCTAATCTAATGACTGGTATTGTTATAAGAACAGGAAGTTATAGATCAAAGATGCACACAGAGGGAAGACAATGTGAAGACACAGAGAAGACAGCCATCTACAAGGCAAAGAGAGAGGCCTCAGAAGAAACTAACTCTACCAATACCTTGATCTCAAATTGCTAACCTTCAGAATTATGAGAAAATAAATTTCTATTGTTTAAATAACACAGTCAATGGTACTTTGTTACAGGAGCCCTAGCAAACTAATACAACGTGAGAAGAATAAACCCAACTAGCATCACATGAAATAACTTATTCTGATTTCTGAGTATAAATATAAAAAAGAAATCTTTATTAAGATAGTATTTGAGATTCATCAAGACTAATTTTGAAATTCTAATTTTCTTCCAAGGACTTTGGAAATTTTAGCTTCTCCTAAGAATCATGGTGGCATGATTAAGTAAAGGCGAATAGTATATAAAAAAAGACAATCTTGGGGCGCCTGGGTGGCTCAGTCGGTTAAGCGTCCGACTTTGGCTCAGGTCATGATCTCGCGGTTTGTGAGTTCGAGCCCTGTGTCGGGCTCTGTGCTGACAGCTCAGAGCTTGGAGCCTGCTTCAGATTGTGTCTCCCTCTCTCTCTCTGCCCCTCCCCCGCTCATGCTCTGTCTCTCTCTCTGTCAAAAATAAGTAAACATTAAAAAAAAAATTAAAAAAAAAAAGAGACAATCTT
This sequence comes from Panthera leo, assembly GCF_018350215.1. Lineage (NCBI taxonomy): Eukaryota > Metazoa > Chordata > Mammalia > Carnivora > Felidae > Panthera > Panthera leo. Next base: position 23,684,704 of record NC_056695.1, read on the forward strand.
TTCGAAGATTCAGTTTAGGGAATCAAGTCTTTATGTATCATCAGGAGCCCTGTGCCATAGTGAATTGCCATATAAAAATAAATAATAAATGTTTGTTTCCCCCTTTAGTTTTTAAAAGTGTGATTATGTTCATGAGATCTCCTCATAAGTTACTTTTCTTTGTTTTAGTAACACTTTATGAACTGTTTTTAATGATCTCTCAAAATTTCTTTAGCTATATAAAGGTTATAGCATTTAGCATTTACTATAGGGATAGAATAGTTTCTTAGCAGTCTAGCACGAGTACTGAATATAAAAAGTAGAAAAATGTACTTTCTGAGAATGTAGTAGTATTTTAAAAGTTTTCTAATAATTGTTGCTTGGGGGTGGGGTGGGAAGAAAAGAGCAGGATTGAATGAGTAACTCACAGCAATGAGGTCAATTTTGGTTTGTCAATGACTAAAATTCTCTTTCTTGAATATACGTACGAAATACTACCAATAGACACTTATTAAGCCTTTGATACTAGACAAACATTAGGGTTTTTTTTTTTTTTTTGAGGTGAAATTCGTATAACATGAAATTAACCACTTTAGAGCATACGATTCAGTGTACATACACAATGTTGTGCAACCATCACTGCTATCTAGTTCCAAAACATTTTCAGTATCCCAAAATAAAATCCTAAACCCTTTAAGCAGTTATTCCCCATTTTCCCAACCCTCAGCCTCTGGCAAAAACCAATCTTTCTGTCTCTGTGGACTTATCTATTTTGGATATAAATGGAATCCTACAACATGCGACCTTTTGTATCTGACTCCTTTCACTTAGCATATCCTGAAGGTGCAAGTATCAGTACCTCATTCTTTTTTATGCAAACATTAGTTCGGGGCTGCAGATATATTAAAGGAGACCACACTTACAAAAAACAAACATCCTTTAATCTTAATTTCTAGTTAAAATTTGTTGGCACCCATGATTTTATTTTTCTAAAGTAAATTCTAGCTCTATCCAGTAGAAAAGTCTAAACTTAATTCATCCCACGAGCAAGGAGTACTGCTAACAACCAGATTGGGGTCCTTAAAGCCCATTTTCCATTAGGAGAAAATGGCTCTTTGGAAAAATGCCTCTTTTCCAGACTGGAGAATTATATACCAAATGAGCCTAGGAAATCTTGTCATTATAGAAAGTAGTACAGCTATCCCAAATTACCAGAGCCAGGTCAAAAGGACACAGAAGCCAACCTGATGTGGCTCCTTCTGAATAAAAATGGAGCAAATGGGGGCAATTTCAGCATCAGTGAGGACTACACTAGATTAAAAAAACCTTAAATAATAAAAAGTCACAAGAAAATGAAACACAAAAAAACAAAAAAACCCCAAACACTCTTTGCTACTGGAGGATGCTGAAGAATAATTTCATTACTCAAAAATTATATGTAAACATAAAAAAATCAAGCACTTATTTTTGCTATACAGAGTATATTTCAGGGTAACCAAATATTTCTTCATAGGAGAATTCTAATAAATGCACAAGAAATGATAAGAATTAGAAAGTCACTGTTTTGTAATTCCAAATGAAGTAAATCTCAGCAGTAATCACAATGAATGCTAAAAGCATCATATGAAAATCTAACTGCAGAACTGTTCAGAGATGAATCAGCTTACTAGCCCTGTAACCTACTAAGCTATCCTGACATTGCTAAAATATTGATACAACAGAAATACAGTAGTACTGCCTATAAAGTATTCTTGCCTAGAAAAATGAGCTGGATTCTACTCAAGCCTCTAGAGTTCTAATTTATAAGCTTACAAAATGAAACATTAAGTCTAATCCAGATGTGAACATTTTACAAATAACTTGGTTCTCCAAAAAGTTCATGGTCTGCAAAAAAAGGGAGAGTGCAGGGGGGACTATCACAGATTTTGCAAGTGAAATGACACTGGCAGGATATATTTGCTTGAAATACTCTTTAAAAAAGTGAGGATGATAGGGGTGCCTGGGTGGCTCAGTGAGTTTAGCGTCTGGCCTTTGATTTCAGCTCAGGTCATGATTTCAGAGTTCAGGAGTTCGAGCCCTACGTTGGGCTCTGCACGGGCAGGGTAGAGCCGGCTTGGGATTCTGTCTCTCTGCCCTTCCCTAGCTCGCGCTCTCAAAATAAATAAACGTTTAAAAAAAAAAAAAGTGAGGAAAATAGATGAAATGAAATTGGCAAAATATTGATAAAATTGAAGCTGGAGATGAGTACATGCAAGTGTATTATACTAATCTCTCTGTATGTTTTACAGTAGGGATGCCTGGGTGGCTCAGTCGGTTAAACATCTGACTCTTGGTTTTGGCTCAGGTCACAATCTCACGGCTTGTGAGTTCAAGCCCCACATTGGCTCTGCACTGACAGTGCAATGCCTGCTTGGGATTCTCTATCCCTCTCTGTTTGCGTCCTCTGTCTCTCTCTCGCTTAAAAAAAAAAAAAAAAAAGTTAAATAAATAAAAATTTCACAGTAAAAAATATGGAAAAGGAATTACAAGTGACCTTAAATAGAAACAATCAAGAAAACTGAGGGGCGCCTGGGTGGCTTGGTCAGTTAAGCATCCGACTTCGGCTCAGGTCATGATCTCACGGTCCGTGAGTTCGAGCCCCGCATCGGGCTCTGTGCTGACAGCTCGGAGACTGTTTCAGATTCTGTGTCTCCCTCTCTCTCTGCCCCTCCCCTGTTCATGCTCTGTCTCTCTCTGTCTCAAAAATAAATAAATGTTAAAAAACAAATTAAAAAAAAAAACTAAAAGGCAACCTATGGAATGGGAGAAGATATTTGCAAACGACATATCTGATAGTATCCACAATATATAAAGAACTTATAAAACTCAACACTCAAAAACTGAATAATGTAATTAAAAATGGGCAGAAGACATGAATAACATTTTCCCAAAGAAGACATAGAGATGGCCAACAGACACATGAAAAGATGCTCAACATCACTCATCATCAGGGAAATGCAAATCAAAACTACAATGAGGTATCACCTCACACCTGTCAGAATAGCCCAAGTCAACAACACCAGAAACAGGTAGCTGGCAAGGATGGACAAAGGGGAACCCTCGTGCACTGTTGGTACAAATGCAAACTGGCGAAGCCACTCTGGAAAACGGTATGGAGTTCCCCAAAAACGTAAAAATAGAACTACCCTATGATCCAGCAATTGCACTGCTAACTTTTTACCCAAAGAATACAAAAATACTAACTCAAAGGGATACATGCACCCCAATATTTACAGCTGCATAATCTACAACAGCCGAATTATGGAAATAGCTCAAGTGTCCGTCAAATGATGAATGGATAAAGGAGATGTGGTGTGTGTACGTACACACACACACACACACACACACACACACTGGAATATTACCAATGAATGAAAGAAGAAAGAAATGAATGAAATCTTGCCATTTGCAACAACTTGGATGGAGCTAGAGTAATACATTATATGAATTAAGTCTGAGAAAGACAAATACTGTATGATTTCACTCATGTGGAATTTAGGAAACAAAACAAATGAGCAAAGGGGAAAAAAAAGAGAAAGAGGCAAACCAAGAAACAGACTCTTAACTATAGAGAACAAAATGATGGTTACAAGAAGGGAGGTGAGTGGGGGGATTGGTTAAATAGGTGATAGGGATTAAGAAGTGCACTTGTGATGAGCACTGGGTATTGTAGGAAAGTGGTGAATCACTATATTGTTCATCTGAAACTAATATTACACTGTGTATTAACTAGAATTTAAAGCAAATCTAAGAAGACCCAAAACAAGTGACCTCAAATAGCCAAAATAATCTTGAAAAAATAAAACACTTCCTCATTTCATAACTTACTACAAAGCTATAGTAATCAAAATACTGTGTATTAGCATAAGGACAGATCAATGCAATGCCACCCCCGCCCCCCGCCCCGGTTCAGCGGGTAGAGCATGTGACTCTTGATTTCAGGGTTGTGAGTTCAAGCCCCACGTTGGGTGTAGAGATTACTTTAAAAAAAAAAAAAAAAAAAAAAAAGATCAATGGGGGAGAGTTGAAAGCCCATACATAAACCCATGTGGCTATGGTCAACTGATTTTCAACAAGGGTGCCAAGACCATTAAATGAGGGAAAGAACAGTCTCTTCAACAAATGGTACTAGGATGCCCATATAAGAAAGAATGAAATTGGATCATTACCTCACATCATATACAAAAATTAAGTGAAAATCAAAGACCTAACTGTAAGAGGTAAAATCAGAACTGTTATGGGGCACCTGGGTGGCTCAGTCGGTTAAGTGTCCAACTTTGGTTCCAGTCATGATCTTGTGGTTCACAAGCTCGAGCCCCATGTTGGGCTCTGTGCCGACAGCTTGGAACCTGGAGCCTGCTTCAGATTCTGTGTCTCCCTTTCTCTCTGCCCCACTCCTCTCCCTGCTCGTGCTCTGTCTCTCTCTCTCTCTCTCTCAAAAAAAAAATAAACATTAAAAAAAAAATCACAACTGTTGTAAGAAAATATTTGCGTATCATAGCTGATACGGGTCTACTGTCCACAGAATTTATAAAAAAAACGCTTACAACTCACTAACAAAAAGACACACAACTGAATTGAAAAATGTGCAACAGATTTGAATAGACATTTCTCCAAAGACGATATACAACTGTATAGCAAACACAAGAAGAGATGTTCAACACCATTAGTCCCTACGGAAGAGTTAATCCAAACTATAATGAGAAACCACTTGATACCCATTAGAATGGCTAGAATCAAAAAAAAAGGGAAAATAAGTGTCAGTGAAAATGTGGAGAAACTTGAATATTCATACAATGATGGTAGGAATATAAAATGGTGCAGCCACTGTATAAAGTTTGGTGTTTCCTCCAAAAGCTGAACACAGAATTATTGTGTGCTCCAGAAATTCAAATCCTCAAGAAAAATTTTAAGGTAAAAAAGAAAAAAAAAAAAAAAAAAAACAAACCAAAAACCTCTCAAGGGAAAAAAAAAAGAAAATGGTAAGAATAGATGTTTGGGAAGTGGTAAATTTCTAAACATAAACTTTATACGTAGTTAGGAGCACACATCACCATCAGAGTCCTACTGTGGTGAAGAAATTAAACATGGAAACTAATGTAGGGAAATGATCCTTCCTATTAGGGTAAATAACTGAAAACAGGAAATGGCAGGAACCAATTTTTCCAATGCAACACAATCATGAAATAATGTTAGAAAAGTTACTGTCTCTTTCCTTTAATGTTATGAATCGCTTAATTCAAGTTAAGAACTTACTAAAAGTAAAGATTTATTAACAGAAAATAAAGAAATGTACCTACCTGGGCCACTCAACATGGCTTTTATTGTTCCGGATGTTAGTGCATGTTCTCTTTTTACAATAAATTCATGACCATCCGAAGATATCAATTTGACATACATGGCATCGGGGCCTTCACAGCCGCCGTAGGTTTTCTCTTCTCCATCTAAAGTAAGTAGTAAAATGATTTTTGAATCACAAAATTAAAATAAACAGGTTTACCAAGGTTAATTTTTGAATAACTCAGACCCAAAACATTTCTGGATGGTAAGATCTACCAAGATTTTAGGTTTTTTTAATTCCTTGTTTTATCATTCTCTAAACATTTTCCAATGTCAGAATAAACTACATTTAAGAATATTATTTTAGATGAAAATTTACTAGTATTTTTCAAAGAAGTATTAACAATTTTTTTGTGAACACAGTAACACATTCAAATTTAAAGGCTCAAATAAAATAAGCAAACAGTAAAACTTTAAATCACCTGAAATACTCATCTTAAAAACATGACACATTGTGTGTTTATGAATGAATGTTTATATGTCATGTGAATTCAACTTCCCTGATAAGCTCCTAATTCTAAAAGTTAGGGCTTCCTTTTACTCAGCATCTTGCTCTTGGTCCGTATTAATAATCCAAACATTTTACTGCTGAGTTTAAATTATTGCATGATTGAAGTAATGAATATAGACAAATACCAGTCTTTGAAAATTCCAAGTGGAGGTGAGGACACAGAGCACGTAGATGTTACTCCACTGCCATCTATCCTCATTGCCACCACAGCTTCTGCCACAGTAGCTAGCTCAATATAACTTTTCTGGGAGTATGCATTTTTGTATATCCCCATAAGATCTCTCTAACATCTAGAATTCTCACAGTATTGTACTGACAGAATTATTTTTATGGTTACCAATATCTGAAAGAAAATATCTTAAGGCTTATTCTAAAAACTTACGAAGCCCAAGAAAAAGAGTACAGAGGATAAAACTGGAGTATTCAAGCTATAAACATCCATTTATTTATTCATTAGTAGTTAATTTAAAAATCCTTCCAATTAGGATTAATAAATAAAAAAATCATTAATGTTCGTCTGCTGTCCAAAATGTTTAATCTGAATCTAATCAGGAGTAAACAACCCAGACAAATCTAAATTTTAAATGGTCATCAAAGACCTCACTCCTCACACCCCCAAAAGGAGGGAACTGTTTAGATGAGATTAAAGAGACAAATTAATGCAATACGTGATCCCTGACTGGATATAAAACACAGGCATACCTCAGAGATAACTGTGGGTTCAGTTCTACACCACCACGAAAAAGCAACGCAAAAGTGAGTCAAATCAATTTTCTGGTTTCCCGGTGAATATAAAAGTATGTTTACAGTATACCATCGTATGCAATAGCATTATATGTAAAAAAAAATGTATATATCTTAATTAAAAATACTTTATTGCTAAAAAAAATGCTAACCATTGTCTGAGCTTTCAGTGAGTAGTAATCTTTTTGCTGGTGGAGGTTCATGCCTTGATGTTGATGGTCACTGACTGAGCAGGGTGGTGGTTGCTGAAGGCTGGGGTGGCTGTGGCAATTATATAAAATCAGACAATGAAATTTGCAGCATTGATCAACTCTTCCTTTCAGGAACGATTTCTCTGTAGTACGTGATGCTATTTGACAGCATCTGACCCCAGGAGAACTTCTCTCAAAATTGGAATCAATCTTCTCAAACCCTGCCACTGCTTTATCAACTGAGTTTATGTAATACTCTAAATCCTTTCTTGTCATTTCAACAACTGTCACAGTATCTTTACCAGGAGTAGATTCCATCTCAAGAAACTACTTTCTTTGCTCATCCATAAGATGCAACTCCTCATCTGTTAAAGTTTTATCTTGAAATTGTAGCAATTCAGTCACATCCTCAGGCTCCACTTCTAATTCAAGTTCTTGTTATTTCTACCGAACATCTGCAGTTACTTCCGCCACTGAAGTCTTGTACCCTTCAAAGTCATCCATTAGGGTTGGAATCCACTTTTTATACACTCCTGTTAGTGTTTGTATTTTGACCTCTTTCCATGAATCACACGTGCTCTGAATGGCATCTAGAATGGTGAACCTTTTCCAGAAGGTTTTCAGTTAACTTTGCCCAGATGCATCACGAGAATCACTATCTATGGCAGCTATGTATTTAAGTAACAAGACTTGAAAGTCAAAGTTACTCCTTGATCCATGGGCTGCAGAATGGATGCTATGTTTGCTGGCATGAAAACAACATTAATCTTGTTGCACGTCTCCATAAGAACTCTTGGGTGATCAAGTACGTTGTCAGTCAGTAAGTAGTAGTATTTTGAAAGGAATCTTTTTTCCCTGAACAGGAGGTCTGAAGAGTAGGCTTAAAATATTCAGTAAGCCATGTTGTAAACAGATGTGCTGTCATCCAGGCTTTGTTGTTCCATTTGTAGAGCACAGGCAGAGTAGATTCAGCATGATTCTCAAGGGCTCTAGGATTTTCAGAATGATCAGTGAACACTGACTTCAACTTAAAAGTCACCAGCAGCATTAGCCCCTGACAAGAGAGTCAGCTTGTCCTTTGAAGCCAGGCATTGACTTCTCTCTACAACAGTCCTAGATGGCATCTTCTTCCAATACAAAGTGTTACATCTCTACTGAAAATCTGTTGTTTAGTGTAGCCACCCTCATTAATTACCTTCGTTGGATCTTCTGAATAACATGCTGCAGCTTCTACATCAGCACTTGCTGCTTCACATTTACAGTTTTATGTTATAGAGACAGCTTTCCTTAAAACTCATGAGCCAGCTTCTGCTAGCTTCAGACTTTTCTTTTATAGCTTCCTCCCCTCTCTCAGCCTTCACAGAATTGAAGAGTCAGGGCCTTGCTCTGGATTAGGCCTTGCCTTAAGGGACTGTTGTGGGTGGTCTGATCTTCTATCCAGACCACTCAAACTTTCTCCATCAACAATAAGGATGTTTCGCTTTATTATTTGTGTGTTCACCGGAGTAGCACTTTCAATTTCCTTCAAGAACTTTTCTTTTGCATTTGCAACTTGGCTAACTGTTGCAAGAGGCCTAGCTTTCAGCCTGTCTCAGCTTTCGACATGCTTTCCTCACTAAGCTTAATCATCTCTTGCTTTTGACTGAAAGTGAGAGATGTGCAAGTCTTCCTTTCACTTGAACACTCAGAAGTCATTGTAGGGTTAATAACTGGCCTAATTTCAATATTTTGTGTCTCAGGGAATAGGGAGGTCTGAGGAGAGAGAGAGAGATGAGGGAATAGCTAGTCGGTGCAGCAGTCAGAACACACACAACATGTATCGATTAAGTTCCCTGTCTTATGTGAGCATGGTTCATAGTATCTCAAAACAATTACAACAGTAGCATCAAAGATCACTGATCACAGATCACCGTAACAAATACAATTATAATAACGAAAAAGTGAAATATTGTGAGATTACCAAAATGTGACAGAGACATGAAATGGGCAACTGCTGTTGGAAAAATGGCACCAATAGACTTGCTCCACACAGGGCTGCTATAAACTCAGTTTGTAAAAACAAAAACAAAAACAAAAAACAAAAAACAAAACCAAAAAACTGCAGTATCTGTGAAGTGCAATAAAGTGAAGCACAATAAAATGAGCTATGTCTATAATGTACCTGCTGCAAACAACACTACTGAAATAACTGAGAAAATTCTGAATATGCAATGAATTAGGAGATGCCTACTCAAGTATTTGGTGTGAAGTGATACTGCACAACTAAATAAATGGTACAGAAAAAAGCAAGCATGTGTATGTGGATATATAAATACATACATACACATACACACACACACAGAGAAAGCAAATGTGGCCAAACATTAACAATCACTGAAGGCTATGTAGTGTATGACTCACAATTTTTCATAATAAAAAGCAGGGACATTCATAAAGATGCAAGTAACTTTTAAATTATAGACTACTCAAGCATACAGATATTTAGCAGGTGTTATCAATCCCTTAGAACAAAAATAAAAACAATTATTAATTATTTAAATTTGCAATTCTTGTGTTTTTTTTGCAAGGTAAAGCATTTTATATGCTTGTTGGGAAAGTTTCTAATTTCTTAAGGTGCTATTTCTTACTAGCGATCACAAATATATTTGGCACAAAAACATTACTTATCTGCCTTTCAAAAATATGTACAGGCATACCTTGTTTTTAGCAGGTATTATGTTGTGTTTTGTTTTTTATACATAATGTTATTGCACACTTAACAGACCACAGTATAGTATAAACATAACTTTTACAAGCACTGGGAAACCAAAGATCTCATTTGACTAGCTTCATTGCTGTGGTCTGGAACCAAACCCACAATATCTCTGAGGTTTGCCTGCAGTAAGCAGATGCTGTAGATTTAAACAACTAATTTCAGTCTATTCTGATTGCATTCACCAATGTCAAAGGCCTATCTTTGAGAAGACCAGCTTCTACTAGTTGCAATAAAAAATGACTTTTATGTAACTTACCCATTATGTTCTTATGAAATTCTACTTTACTTCCACAGGAACTTTAGTAGTTTCCTGAAAATATAACAATGCTATTTTAAGATTAATGCTGGAATAACATGTTTTCGCCCATTACTATTTAATATATCGTTGGTATTACAAGTTTAAAAACTCTCTCTCTGCTATGCAGGAGTTTCCCAGCCACCATAAACGGAACAGTATCAAGTTTCTGAACATGGGAGGAAAAGATGATCACCTTCAGAATAGTGGTCTGTATAAATACAGATTTGTTTTTTTCCTTCCCTTTAAGGTAGCTATTCTGACAACAGTTTAAAAATACAGATGTTGTTCCTTAGGAGTTGAATTGAACTTGAAGGAGATCGTTGACCTTAATCATCTTTGTATACTTGTATCTACTAGATACTAGCAGACACTAAAGCACGTATTTGCTAAACCAATGATAACATGATAAATCCAAGGACATGAAGTAGCCTTCAGAAAAATGAAAAAGATAAAGCTTGCCCTCCTCTTATGTAATTGTGCACATTTATAATACATTTCACTGTGGCATCTTTTCTGCAGTCTATGGAAGTTCTAAAGTTTAACAGTGAAGTTGTAGAAAATCTTTAATATTCTGACAAATATTAAATTTTACAAAGATGAATGCTAAAGGAAAAGGGTTCATGTTTTGAGTAACTTTTTATTTTTATATCATTTCTTCAAGATTTCATTTATACCAGTATTTTTATGTTATTAATGGGAAAACATCCTGTTCTCTAAGAAATTCCTGACCAGTATTTTATCTAGCCTTAAGGGAAGGGCCAAGAAAATGAACCATAACATTTTATAGCAGGAAAGAAACTTGGAGATAACCTATGTAATTCCTCATTTTAAAAAATAGTAACATCACTGATGTAATAAGGGAGTTGAATGATTTGTTCCAGTAATGACAGAGTAAGAGTAGGAATCAAATCTATTTGTTAGTCTAGAATGCTAAGCATGGATATGTAAGTACCATTTCTAATACGAGATAAGGGCAACAGGGGCAATGTCATATTATTACCAACAAGTTGAGGGCCTGATAAGTGGTAAACATTGCACTACATGCTTTACATACATTATTTTAAAACAACACTTCCACAAGGGTATTATTATTATCATTTTAGAGATGAAGAAACACTAAGAGGCTGCTACTTGCTTAAAGCTTCTACAGCTCAAGTGGCAGCAAGAGGATTTAAATCTAGGTAGGTCTGCTTTAAGGCCTGCACTCCTTTCCATTATTCCATGCTGCTATGGTAAAAAATTCTGGCTCCCATTAAAACTTGTTTTCCACTGCTGCTAGGTAAGAGCTGCTGATAGAAATCCTTAGATACTTATCGAAAGTGTAAGCACTAAAAGCAGTACTCTGCCACTTTATGATAATAATAGCAGATAAAAATTCATTGGTCATTATTGCTGTATTCTGTTCATACTGCTTTGTAATCGTTCTAAGAAAACAACAAAGGAAAAAAATGATAGAAAAGCTAGAGCAAGAACTTCAAGTGCCAACTTTCTATCTGGAAAATCTCCAGAGCCAAACATCTAGGATGTTTACTTAACTAGCAGTAGCTATGCAACCATGCAGTCACATTTTAGAAGCCCTTTGTGTAGCAACAGCTTCTCTATAGACTTCTTAATATAGTAAATCAATTTCACCATTTATTCAAGGGTTAAAGATGGGTGGGTGGGGGAAGAGACACTCCCCATCACTAACAACAACAACAAAAAAATCCACAGTATATTAACACTAAGAGTTGAGTAAATCCTAATTCTTAGGTAGAAGTTAAAAATATTTAAAGTGTGATTAAATTGGGATGTAACCTACAAATTACCTACGTAAGTCTAAGTTTGGGTTTACAACATTCTCAGGGTAAACACTTGAGTGTCTATTCCATAACTGAGCTGAGTTCTGGAAATAAGAATTAGGTAGGTAAACACACGTGGTTGAGCAGTAGGTTGAAAATATTTCTAGGCAAAAGACACAGTATGAACAAAAAGTCCTCAGATATATTGTGCTTTTAGTGTTATATATAAACATTATTCTTTTATAGTTTTTATTTTTGGGGAACCAATAGAAATTCTAGATGAGCCTAGCACCCACAAAGCAATCAGTTTTGAATCTAGTATTACTGAACATTGAAAAGACCTTTGAACAGCTAGCCCATCCTTCAATTTTGAAATGTTACTGCAATCATTTACTATTAAAGGAATTTCTAGACTATATTCTATCTCACTAACCTGTTTATACCTAAGATATCTACTGTTTTCATTACAGTCAGTGTGATAAACATGTTCTAAGTGGCCAGGCAAGTCCCATTTTATCAATACACATTTCTTTTTAGGTGGACTTTTAGATACTTTATAGTTTTTATTATGAATTCTGTCTGTTTTCCTATTATACTTTCTGAAAGGTTATTGCTGGTGTTTTAAAGAAAAGCTTTTAAATCCATTAAAAGTTGATTTGTATCCCATCACCTATGCAGAACTCTCTTATTAGTACTAATAGTTTTTTAACTGATTGACTTAGGTTATTAAGTAGATGACAGCAACAGCTACAAATCTATTTTTTGTATGTCTCTTTACATTCAGTATTTACTTGGAAAAAGTAATAAGGTTAGACATCTAACTGATACCATTCATAAAAAATATGCTACAGATTAAAGAAACAAATATAATAAAACTCACTGAACTCTGGAAAAATAACAGAAGAAAAAAATAAAAATAGCTCATAGACCTGTACAAAAAAAATGTTTGATCCCAACAGTAATCACCAAACACCCAAACTAAAACACTAAAATGTGCTAAGAATCAAGTGGTGCAGAAGAGGAAGAGGATAATACTAAATATATAGCACAACAGTTTTTGGAAGGCAGCAGCATAATCATCAGGAGGCTAGCAATAATTCTCCTTCTTGGTATCTATTTTAGAGAAACACTAGCTTGTGCACAAAGGCAAGGAGAAGAATATTGACTATAATACATGCACAAATGAAACATTGAAAAAACCGCTGAAAAGTTCCCAATTAGAGAATGACCTAAATAAAAATAGTATATCTACAATTATTGATAGTTATTATGGGCAGTGAAAGGGAATAAATTAAATCTATGTATGTATGAAATACCACCAAGATTTTTTATTTTGAAAAAAAAAAATTTTTTTTTTTTTTTAACGTTTATTTATTTTTGAGACAGAGAGAGACAGAGCATGAACAGGGGAGGGGCAGAGAGAGAGGGAGACACAGAATGTCTTCTGTGGAGACACAGAAACGGACTCCAGGCTCTGAGCTGTCAGCACAGAGCCCGACGTGGGGCTCGAACTCGCGGGGCTCGAACTCACGGACCGTGAGATCATGACCTGAGCCGAAGTCGGATGCTCAACCGACTGAGCCACCCAGGCGCCCCAAGATTAATTTTTTAAAAAGCAGATTAGAATGATAGGTATAGTTTGGTGCCATTTATGTATAACAAGTGGCTTCCTGCCTATTAATTATGTTTTCTGCAGAATAAATAAAATGCACAAAAATACATGTTCAAAGTGTAAATAACTAGGAAACTGTAACTTTTTTAAAAGAAAACTATGGTTTAAATTTGTTTTTAAAGTTTATTTTGAGGAGTGCCTGGATGGCTCAGTCAGTTAAGCGTCCCACTTTGGCTCAGGTCATGATCTCACAGATTGTGGGTCTGAGCTCCAGGTGGGGCTCTGTGCTGACAGCTTAGAGCCTGGAGCCTGCTTCCAGTTCTGTGTCTCCCTCTCTCTGTGCCCCTCCCCTGCTGGTGTGTGAGCAGGGAAGGGCAGAGAGGGAGAAAGAGAATCCCAAGCAGGGTGGGCCCTGTCAGTGCAGAGCCAGACCAGGGGGCTTGAAACATGAAGTGTAAGATCATGACCCGAGCCAAAATCAAGAGTCACCAACTGAGCTTAACCAACTGAGCCACCCAGGCGCCCTAAATTTGATTTTTTTTTTTTTTTAACGTTTATTTATTTTTGAGACAGAGAGAGACAGAGCATGAACGGGGGAGGGTCACAGAGAGAGGGAGACACAGAATCTGAAACAGGCTCCAGGCTCTGAGCTGTCGACACAGAGCCCGACGCGGGGCTCGAACCCACGGACCGCGAGATCGTGACCTGAGCCAAAGTCGGACGCTTAACCGACCAAGCCACCCAGGCGCCCCCCTAAATTTGATTTTTTAAAAAGAAACAAATAAACGTATAGAACCAAACAGCTCATAAGGGAACAATGGTCAGCCTGATGATTAGTTCCTAACTATATGTAAAAATATGATTAATTTGGAAAACAAAGTAATACAAATTGACAGAAGTTAGAAGGCAATTCCAATTTGTAATAACACATCAAAATATCCTGCCCGAATGTGCTTATAGTGTCACTGGATGTATGTCTCTCAAGAGGAGTTAGAATTTCTCATTCTGGCCTATTTAACTTATAACAATGCTCCTATATCTAATTCTTGCATAGACTCTCCTAATACTTTTAGCAAATAGTACTACTCCTCTTCTATTTTTCCTCCATTGTGGAATTTATAGTTTTCTTTACTATTAGATGCAAATGCTTCAAAGTGTGTCTTTTTAGATACATTTTGTCTTGCTTACTAACTGTAAGTTTCCACAAGGCAAGATTCTCTCTTTATGACCCAGGTATCCAACACAATGGTAATTATGTAATGTTAACAGGGTGAAACTTCATACAATAGTGTATCTGGCCACAGACACAGATATTACTATTCTGAGCTTTCTGACAGAATAAAGTTATTCAAAGGTACAATTCTTTTGACCAAGATCGATTACTTTTATGTTTTCCCATGATGTTGGCATTGAATAAACTTACAGAACTTTTAGACAAGCATCGTGAAAACTATTCTATTTAAGTTTATTGAAACATTTTGGGCTATACTGAGGGGAGGGGGTGACGAAGGAAGGAGATGGTATTCCATCTTTCACAATAAAATTTAGTCAATATGAATTCTTGGTTCTTTTTTTTTTTTTTAATTTTTTTTAACGTTTATTTATTTTTGAGAGAGAGAGAGACAGAGCATGAACGGGGAGGGTCAGAGAGAGGGGGACACAGAATCCGAAGCAGCTCCAGGCTCTGAGCCGTCAGCCCAGAGCCCGACGCGGGGCCCGAACTCACAGACCGCGAGATCGTGACCTGAGTCGAAGTCAGACGCCCAACCAACTGTACCACCCAGGCGCCCCAGAATTCTTGGTTCTTAAAATAATTTTTATTTTAAAGACTTCAAGGACATAGGTCACAGCCACATTTTATGAAATTATGATAACCAAAACGCCAGTCTCACAATTTTGCACTGACTACCACAAATTGTTAATTATAAATGCAAGTGTATGAAACATATATTTCTGTACACGATTTCTAGAATTTTATGTTTCCTGGAACGAATTCAGTTATCTGAAAATGTTGTGTTTGATAATGTCCTCAAATCTCCTGGGGTTAAAATGTGCTTCCAAACATCCCTGAGTTTAAGAACAAGTTTTGTTCTCATGGCTGTCTACACACACTAACACTAGCTCAAAGAGGGTAGTTCTTTGCCTTTACTAAGGGAATCTATTAGGTCATTTAAAGTAAAAGCACTGACCTCAATTTTCAATCTATTTCTGATAGTTAACAATTAGTCACAGCCTAATTGTTGTCCTAAATGGTCAAGTTTTTACTATTAAAATAATAACTCACCTAATAATACTCAGTAATCAACTGCATTATAATATTCCATCAGCAGGGCTTCATTTCTAGAAACAAACCCTCACAAATGTCTGCCCTATGTTCTGCCTGTTGTGAACTATGGGCCTTTAGGAGTCTAGATTAGAAGAGATCCTTCTGATATTTAAGAACTCTATTTTAGACTCACCCCAAATGACCAATCAGAAATATTACATAGGGTGATGCAGACCACAGCAATCATTACAGTGATGTTAAGTGGACTTCAGATCACTGTGAATGATGGTTCTCAGTTACTTATGTTTTGGTAAGTTATAGCTTACTAATTTACAAGTGGCAAACTGATAAACAAGTCTTTCCTAAATCCTCACACTTGATTTCTAAGTATTCATCCAAGAAATAACTTGCCCACAAAATAATCTTGTACAGAGCGCCTGGATGGCTCAGTCGGTTAAGCGTCTGACTTGGGGTCAGGTCATGATCTCGTGGTTTGTGAGTTTGCGCCCAGCACTGGGCTGACAGTGTAGAGCCTGCTTAGGATCCTCTGTCCCCCTCCCTCTCTACCCCTCCCCTGCTCGTGTATGCACATGCGCTCTCTCAAAAATAAATAAACATTAAAAAAGAAAAAAGAAAAAAATGTTTTATGGAAGTGTCTAGAGCAGCTTTATTCAAAACAAATGAGAAACTATTCTGATGACACATAAGCCGTGATATATGTGTACAGAGGAATACCATTTGTAACAACAAGGGATGATCTACTGGTACACAAGACATAGGTGAATACTAAAAATATTATACTGAATGGAAAAACAAAAAAGTACATACTGCATTATTCCATTTATATGAAATTCTAGAACAGGCAAAATGAATTATGGTGATAGATCAGTGGTTGCTTCTGAAGGAACATGAGGCAACTTTCTGGAAAATTAAATGGTACACTATTTCAGGGTATGTCAATTAATCTCAATTAAAATAAGGTTAGAGTAAGATTTTTTTGAAAATATATTTATTTTTCTTAAATTTAGGTATCTTTCATTGTAAAGATATCAATCCAGAATGGTTTTGTCTCATTAACCTTTCAAAAGATACTGATGCTGATAATAAAACTAATCCAAATTCTCTAGATTTGCAGATGCTAATAGAGAAGGAGTAGGACTTTGGAAGTCCTAAAGAAGTAAATCTTGGACTATGAATCTCTTAAGTGAATGGCCACAAAAGGAAAGTAGGTTTTGATCTGGGTCTCAATGTAAGGAGGTATTTTTACCAAGCAGAACTGGAAGGAAATCCAAGCAAAGTAAACAGTATAAGCCAAATCAGGAGAAAGGTGGGAAAGGCCTCCATACAAAGTAGAAGTGTCAATGGAAGTCCACATCTAAATTTCTGCTCTCCAAATTTCTATCTTGAGACCCTGATAAATTAAAGTGATAATACTTGTTTATCTCCCAAACACAATGGGCTAAACTGTGTCTAAAAGTCCCTTCCAGAGCCACTATTTCATGACTATACCCATCTGAAATTCTTCATCCCTCTACAAACGCCTGTAACTCCAATTTCCCATCTTTATTCAACAGAGTTGTTGCGGTCATACACCAGAGCACTTAAGGACTCCAGAGCGCTACGTGCTTCGACGGAGTCTGTCTTCCTCACTCTTGTAAACTACCTAAACTCCCTCTTAGACAATGATCTCCAAACTCCTTTGTTTTGGTTTAAAAAGGTTTGAGCAAATATTCCCACTATATACTCTCTAATTACAGATTCTACATATTATAAATTAATTTAAAAGAACCCTTAGAATAATGGGCCAAAAACAAATGTAAAAAACAAACAGAAAACAAGTTCTGACCTTGCTTAATCCCACTGAATTCATCAGGATTGGCACCATGCACATCTCACAGTCTTTATACCTTAAGTCCCTGCCCTCCCCTCTGATGTATATGCCCACCCACATCCCAATCCCGGGCAAACCCAATTCTCTGCCTAGCTCAAGCCTCAACCAAGAGATGGATGTTGCTGGAAAAAAGACAACCATTTTGACCTCAACTTTAAATTTGTGACCACACACTTTAAATAGGCACCTGGCATTGTAGTGATCCTGGTAGTAAACTGGCTTTTCTACTCTGAAAAAAAATCCTAGCTTCTCCTAAACCTCCAACACCTTCTCCTTGCTGCCCTGACAAGTTTACTTATTTTATCAAGAAAACAGAAAGATATCACTTCAATTACCTTGTCTTTCTACCTTCATTCTACTTGCATGTATATACCATCTCTTCTGTCTACCCTCCTGTTTCAAAAGCTGAAAAACCATTCTTCCTGGGGCACCTGGGTGGCTCAGTTGGTTGAGCATCCGACTCTTGGTTCAGCGCAGGTCATGATCTCATGGTTCATGGGTTCAAGCCCCACATAGGGCTCTGTGTTGACAGGGTATAGCGTGCTCAGGATTCTGTCTCCCTCTCTCTCTGCCCCTCCCCCACTGGCTCTCTATCTTGCTCTCAAAAATAAATAGGGGCACCTGGGTGGCTCAGTTGGTTAAGTGTCCCACTTTGGCTCAGGTCATGATCTCAGGGTCTGTGAGTTCAAGCCCTGTGTAGGGATCTGCGCTGACAGCTCAGAGCCTGGAGCCTGCTTGGATTCTGTCTTCCTCTCTGTCTCTGGCCCCTCCCTCACTTGTGTACATTCTCTCTCTGTCTGTCTCTCTCAAAAATAAACATTAAAAAAAAATCCTTTTTATCTAAGGCCAACCCTTCCATGTAAGCACACCTCTCCAAGGACTTTGTTCTATTAGTCCTACCAAATTCCTATTATTCCTATACACATCAAAATGCTGTAACATCATTACTACCATCCACATCTCCTTAACCTACTCTGATCAGACTTTTGGCCCACTAATCCACTCAAAGAGCTCATCACATTTCAATTACTTTACTTGTCTAGTTGTCATCTCTTAGCAGGGTTTTACAGTTGGCTACTACCTCCTTCCCAAAACAGTTTCTTCCCTCAATGTTAGAGATGCCACATCCTCCTGCCTTTTCTGCTTCTATCACTGTTTGCTCCTCTTCTGACCAGAGTACTCCCAGTCATCTGCCCTCTTCTCCATTAACACTCTCCACTTGATGTCCTCTGGTCCACAGGTTTAAATATTACCTATAAAATATGACTCTGCCCCCACGCAATAGTTGTACATATCCAACTTGCCTACTTGCACACATTCTGAGCTGTACAATAATTATCAAACTCCTGACTTATTCCTTTACAAAATTCCAAGTTTATTCCTCAGAAACCAGTGTACCCTCTTGTCTTCCTCATCTGAGTAAATGGCACTACTGGTCACACAGATGCTCAGCAAAACTGTTGACTCCTCAAATTTTGTTCTGTCCTAGGGTGAAGGCAAGACCCACCTGGCTCTGTCTTCAAATGATATTCCAAATCAGACCATTTCTACTAACTTCCACACCACATCTCTAGTTCAAGGTACCATATCTCAGTTGGACTACTACAAGCCTTCTTAGGAGCTGGTTTCCCCACTTTCCTCCAACTTGGTCTATTTGCCACCCAGTAACTAGTTATCGAAAGCCTAAGTCAGATGTTACTCCCCTGCACAAAATCCTCTAATGGCCTCTCATCACAAACAGAAAAAGGACTATAAAGTTGCATCTTATTTAATCTTTACTATTCTGATTTTCATCTTCCATCATTCTTGCCTCACTATGCTCCAGCTATACTGGCCTTCTCTGTATTGTAATAGGTCAAGTTCATTCCCCTCTTAAGGTCTTTGCATTTTGCAGTTACTGCTATCTTAAAAGCTCTTCCCTCAGATTTTCCTCATCATTTAGGTTGTCCAAGCAAAACTATCAACTCCTCAGAGAGGCAGATCTTCCTTGCTGACTCCCCTATCAAATTCGAAACCCTTACCCTGGTCACCTAGTTTACCCTAACTCTAATCTTGATATAATCTCTTCACATCTATCACCACTTGAAACTATATTTCCTTACACATATACTTATTGTATCTCTGCTTTCCCCAAGCTTCATCATAAGGGCAGGACTATAGCAGGCCTGGCGTATAGCAGATGCTTGATAAATATTTCTTTTTTTTTTTTTTGATAAATATTTCTTGAATGAAAGGTAATATTGTTTTCTTAATTTCAAGGCTTGAAATTTCAGGTATGACTAGATGGGCTTTTTCTGATCTTATTTAAATTTTTTTTTTTAATGTTTATTTATTTTTGACAGAGAGAGAGAGAGAGAGAGACAGAGCACGAGCGGGGTAGGGGCAGAGAGAGAGGGAGACAAAATCGAAAGCAGGCTCCAGGCTCTGAGCTGTCAGCACAGAGCCTGATGCGGGGCTTGAACTCACAGACCGCAAGATTGGACGCTCAACCGACTGAGCCACCCAGGCGCCCCTTTCTGATCTTATTTAATAATGGAACAGTAAACTTTTTTTAAAAATTTTTTTCTGGAGAGAGAGACACATGCAAGAGTGGAGGTGGTACGGTACAGAGACAGAGAATCTTAAGCAGGCTCCATCCCCAGCACAACACAGGGCTCGATTTCAGGACCCTGAGATCACCATCTGAGCCTAAATCAAGAGTCATATGCTTAACCAAATGAGCCACACAGGTGTCCCTGGAACAGTAAACGTTTACTACAAGTGAGCCAAAATGCATTTAGACAGATCAATGTAAATGCAAAGAGTTTCCAGATTCTTTTATAGTACTGAAAAACCTATTTAAGGAAAAAATACCAAAGAAAGTACTTTATAAGGTACACTCAAATATTACTTTAAAACTTGAAAAAAAGAAAAACTTGATATATAGGGGTGTGTAGATGTGTCAGTCGGTTAGGTGTCTGACTTCAGCTAAGGTCGTGATCTCACAGATGGTGAGTCTGAGCCCCGCCTTGGGCTCTCCACTCTCAGTGCTGAGTCGGCTCCGGATCATCTGTCTCCCTCTCTATCTGCCTCTCCTCCACTCACCCTCTCAAAGATGAATAAACATAAAAAAGAAAAAAAAAAAACAAACAACTTGATATATAGGGTTGACTATAACCTCTGGCTACTAACTACTAATTACATTACACAATTACCATAATGTAATGAAACCGGCAGCTGAGTTGAAATAAACTTAAAAAAATATGTATATATATTTTGAAATCGTAGTTACTAAATACATTTCATACTTAAGGGAAAAAAGAATGACCATTTAAAAACTAATAATGAACCCCAAATCCTTACTTGGTAATTAGCAATAAATATCCACGGTGACAGGGATCATAGCTGTTTTCTTACCATTGTATCTCTAGAATGAATGAATCCACCTGTGATGTTTCAACATCATGAATTATAATGTAAGCAAGATCAGCAATTTATCATCTTAGTCTACCATACACTAAAGGAAACAACTATTTGGGGGGTCAAAAAGCAAATTTGGCAGTTTTCATATAAGGACTTTAAAACTCAAACTAAAGGATTTCGGTTGTTCCGTACACTGAAGGTGATGCAAAGTAGAAATGCTCGCACTAATGACATGAATTCCACAGCTACAGATTACTAAAGAGATTTTAGTTCCGTAAGAGACATTCAGCGGCCGCCGTACTAGATACGTTTCAGAAAAACTGAAGGTAGATGCACGACAGTTTCAAACTATCAAGTCGGGTAGAGATCGACCGACAAGTTGCCCAGAAGGTAAACTTGTCGGGGTCCTGCAGCTGGAAAGAGGGGGACGGTGACTGTGAAAGACTGTGAGAGTCACTCCTGTGACTGGGGACGGACTCCAAGAAAAGGACTTATCCGAGTGCACCCGGGGAAAGCAAAAAGGGAAAGCGACAGGGCTGCCATGCTCCTAACTCCACCCTCCCCGCGCTCAGCCCGGGGAAGGCCCAGACACGCTGGCGACCGCCCCTCCTTCTCCCTCTTCCAAACCCACCGAGAGGCGCCTAGAAAGGTCCCGCCGCCCTCTTCTCCCCTCCCCCAAACCAGGAGCTGAGGAGGCCCGGGGAGGTTAAGAGCTTCCGTTCCTTCCCCGCCCAAATGGGAAGGGGTGGGAAGTGGGACTGTGAGCGCGCCCAGTACAAGCCTTCCTCGTTCTCCATACGAATCTGGAGCTCCGTTCCCATCCCAGCCCAAGACTCACTCGTCAGCCCTGAAGCCACCGCAGCCACCGCGCCGGGTCCCCGCGCACCGCCACAGCCCCTACTCCAGGGCCACCCCCCCCACCCCCAGCTGCCTGCCGCCGTGGGTTCCGGGGCAGTTGGAGGAATCACTTCCGCCGGGTCATGGACGCTTTCTACAACGCGCGGGAGATCGGTACCTGGTAAGGCAGGGACGCAGTCTATTGCCGGCTTCCGTGCACAGGAAGTGCGCACACCCTCCTCCCTACTCCTACAGTACCACTGACCGCGGTCATTTGCAAATCTCAACCAATCGGATTCTGAGTCTCTGATTCCCAGCATGCAACGCCGAGCCTGATCTGATTTCCGCAGGGACATCATTCTGAAAGAGATGCTCGGAGTTCCGTCGCAGCACTGCATCCTGGGATTTGTAGTTACTCTGGCAGGTACTCTCCACGGCAGCACTACAGCCTGGGACTTGTAGTTTCTCACATTGGATGTTAAGATTTTTGGTAATTTTAGAGGTTGTCTCTGCCTCTGGTTTGGGGGTACTGGTGGGGGCTTGGAGATTACAGACAAAAAAATTGCAAAGTGGAAGTGCGGTTTCTATGTTAACAAGATCGTGGTCTTTAAAAAGCAGCATCTGTCTTTTGTGAAAAGTTGCTAGAGCATCTCAACTGTTCACGCAATCGGGTGGCCTCATTTCCTCCCTTTCAGACACCGATTACTGAAAACTAATCACGTCCCCACCCCCAGGGTTGGGGCTTTTCCCCCTCCCCACAAAACCCTCCCTGCATTCCCCTCCCAGCCCGGGGTTGTTCAGCTGTCCTGAATTCTGAGATCTTTCACAGAGATTCCAGGCGTCTGGCGCGGATACTGAATTCTGAGACCTTCTTTAACACTCCATGCTCTCTCTGCCCCAGCATCCTTCCTCTCTCGCTCTGTCAGTCGGCCTATCCTTTTTACTTGCTTTGCTGTGGTTAAATTCAGGCACCCTTCCAGAAAAGCTGAAACAGCTAAATAAAGTTTGCACTTTGTTTACGGGCCGTGGCACGTAGGGAATGTAGGGCCAAGACACTCACCATTACAAGTTGCTCAACTAGGCGCTTGTTGTGTTAACAATATACACGAAAGGAAAATAGATACAGGCGATCCAGTTTGTTGACCTAATTAATAACTTTCGGCTGAAACACATGTTTTATTGATTTGGCAGATAAAAGTTCTTGCTTTTTGCAAACAGATTGTTCTGTGTTACTTTTCAAAGACTTTGCAAAAATCATTTTTGGAAGTTTTTGGTTTTGATGGTAGCTCAGAATAGACTTTGGCAGGAAGGAGGGGCAATGGGGTGAGGAGCGGAGGCTGTGAGCCCATTTTCAATCAGACTTTTCCTCCTTTACTTCAGAAGTGTTTTCTCCCCTTCTGTCTTCCTCTTTTTCTCATTGCATTATCACCCTCTAAAGGATCATTATATTCGTTGCTTAGAGAATGATAAAATTTTCCAGATGAGGATACTGAGGCTAGCTAATGCCAGATTTAGGGCTAGAACCTAGTCCAGGATAAATTTTTATTTACATAGTCAATATAAAAGCTTACTGTGCTTATTATATTGCTTATTATGAAAAAATATAGATTGCAGATAAGTTTTTTTCCATGCATTTTTACATAATCATACTGTGTATATGTGGTTCTATATTTTGTTAACTTTCCAACTGAACTTCTCTGTAGCCAAAGTTTCAACAAACATCATTTTTAGCATCTGTATAGAAACACATTGACTAAATGTGATTTTGATAATCTGTTGACAAATTATTTTCCAGAAAGATTCTTCTGTTTATGTTTTAAACCAGTAATGTATAAAGAAATGTTTTGGGTTCTTATCAGTGTATTAGGTTTACCAATTTTTTTTCTTTTTTCCATCATGCCATTCTGCCCTTAAATTCACCTTAAAGGAAGAAAAGAGAGCTGGTGGATGGGGAGGAAAGACAGCTAAAAACAGACAAAAAGGACATACAATAATGGTGGCCATACATTCTACAAGTGATAATTGTTTTTCAGTTTTACATCAGCCTCCATTTTTTTTTTAATGTTTATTTATTTTTGAGAGAAAGAGCATGAGCAGGGAGGGGCAGAGAGAGAGGGAGACATAGAATCTGAGGCAGGCTCCAGGCTCTGAGCTGTCAGCACAGAGCCCCACGCAGGGCTCAAATTCAGAAACCACAAGGTCATGATCTCAGCAGAAGTCAGATGCTTAACCAGCTGAGCCACCCAGGCATACTTATCAGCCTCTGTTTTTAAAGGGAACCTCTTAGATGATATGAATGGGTATCAAGTCTTATTTTTAAAGTCTTAGTATCATTCTAAAATCCCATTCAAGTAGTTTATATTCAACAAATGTCTATATTACTAGAACTGGGAAATCTAAGCATAAATAACAATTCAACATAATTCTACAGCATAGAATTTTCAGAATATGATCTCAGTTTAGCTATTTAGAAACCTGAAGTAAACCAAATATTATTTTTATTTGCTTATAGTATCTGTTGGGGAAAAAACAAAACTAAGCCTAACAGAAGTTAAAATTCAAGTTCTCAGTATATTATTGAAGTAATCAGTCAAGGACGCCATTACACTGAGACGGCTCTAATACCTTGATAGCCTATGTAAGCAAACCAAACCTAAGCCAGAATTAATTCCTATAAATGTCTAAGAACAACCAATCACAAACAGCCAACTAGATTTCCCCAAATAACGCAAATGCTTAAACTATAGCAAATGAAATAACTTCCTTGCTTTGCTTCTTCGTCTTCTCTGTGTTGCCACTAGCTCCTCTCAATGGAGGACTCTTAACCACTTTCAGTTTGGTGCTGCCCAATTTGAATAAATTTTTGCTCAAATAAATGAAACATTTCTAATATATCTCAATTTATTTTTGTAACAATATTAAAACACTATATTAAAAGAAAATTTTAGACATATATCAGTAAAATGGAAAAATGCTATTTGCAGAATCAATTACACTAAACAGAAGAATTTTAAAAGTCTAAGTGGAAGAGGAGGGCCTGGGTGGCTCAGTCTGTTGAACGTGGGACTCCTGATTGCGGCTCAGGTCATGATCTTGCAGTTAGTGGGATCCAGTCCTCCCCACCCCACCTCAGGCTCTGTGCCCTGACAGCAGACCTGCTTGGGATTCTCTCCCTTCGTTTCTCTCTGTCCCTTCTCCAGTCATGTGCACGCATGTGTATGCACTCTCTCTAAATAAATAAACTTAAAAAAAAAAAAAGTAAGTGGAAAATAACTTTAAGAAAATGAAGTTATTCATAAAGAAGCAGTGTAATTTTATCCTTTTGGATACCCAGGGAAAAAAAAGTAAACAGGATCTGGAGTTCTCAAGAACTTTAGTTTAGACTTTTAGTTTGATCTTCTTACATGCAAATAGCATCTGGAGTCAAAAACATTGTTCTGAAATAGTAAACAAAGGTGTGTCTACTAGTTGGATGCTCATCCTTCAAGACTCAGCTGACCAATTTTATGCGGTCTCTTTATATCCTCTGCTCCTTAGTCTTCACAATAGGTCTTCAATACCTCTTAAACAAGTAATGAAGAAACGTGTATATGGATGCGAAGGATTCCAGAAGAGGTATTTGACAAGTATCAGGATTATATGAATAAATTCCATTTATTTTCTCCCAATCCAATGGTTGGATTAAATTACCATTCATTTTTGTCCAAATTGCATTATTATTCTGTGGTAACAGGCCAGACTCATTTTCCGGAAAGAAGATAGTTTTGGGGGCCTAGAAAATGACGCCAACTAAGAATGAAAGACTTTAACCCTGGCTTCCAGGCGTTGTCCTCCGCTCATGGCTCTCCCTCTCCTCTGTCCTTCCACATTCTCCTAAAGAGCGCTAAAGTATGGGAAAGTAAAGCTGCGCCCAGGATGGTCGTCGGCCGATCCCTGCAACCAGACTCCGGTGGGCGGCGTTCAGAGCTCAGTCTGCAGGGAACGCGCGTGGCCAAGGTTGCGGGGAGACCGCGAGTTCTGCGCACGCGCGTGAGGCCAAGCCTGCCCCCCCACCCCCCGCCCCGATTTCTGGAGGCGGAGCGAACGTGGCTGGTCCCAGCTGCGGTCGGTTTGGGAGCTGGGCCTCGCGGTTCCCGTTGTCGCGGTTGCGCCGTCGGCCGCCAATTGTCACGCGCGGGATGCTGCTTCTGGCTTTGGGCAGCCCGTGGGCGGCCGGACTTCGGCTCGGCGGGAAGAGGACAGTGCCGTGGGCGGCTGCCGCGCTCCGAGGCCCTAGCGCGGCCTCGTCGCGTGTGGCCTCCTGCAGCGGCTCCCCGGGGCTGGTTGGCGGTGGAAGCGAAGGGCAGCGGGGAGCCCGGCCGCTCCTCGGGAGTCGGGTGCGAACGCAGGTCGGCAGTCAAGGCTTGCGGACCGAGAGAGGATGGGAGTGGAGGTGGGCGGTGAGGGTGGAGGTGGGGGAGTGAGGGTAGATCGGGCCTGGGGAGCCCCCGCCCCGGCGGCCTGGTGACCCTGGTGCGGAAGAAGCTCTCTGAGGGCAGCGCAGAAGTACCGGGCCTCGGCCTCGGGAACCGGCCCGGGATCCCGGGGTTTACAGCACTCACGAGTCTAGGAATATCTGTTGGAAAGTGGTCATTTTCTGGGCGGTTCTGAGTAATTTACAGGTGGTTGCAAACCCAGCTCGTGGGTGCCGACTCTTCTCTTTCTATTCTTGAGCGGAAGCTCGGAGGGGTTAATCTGCAACATTACAGGCACCATCTGGAGACTGAACTGAAAGAACTCAGATAACCGGACTTTAAGTTTGTTCTATTTTTTTTTTATTAGGTGAGCTTATTGTAAGGAATTATTTTGCTCTTTGGAAAAAGGGGTTGGGGACGTTAATGCTCTCATTTTATCTGAATAAATTGTCTCCTAATCCTGCCCTGTAAAGTATCAAGATTAGTAAACAAGATTGAAACTTGGAAATGCCTAATATGGGAATTGGAATTTCATTAAATTTCAACATAAATGGATCAGGCATGCCTTTTACATTTTGAAGTGTGTGTACTGTGAAACAAATTTTTAGACATTCGGGGAACTCTTCTGCTAAATGTGATACAGGATTTCAAGTGAAATATTAAGAGGAACAAGGGAAGCAAGGAGATGCAGAAGTATTAAAGACGGTCTGGACTTCAAACAAATTGAATTTGCAGTGTTTTATTTACATTACATTGAGGATTTTGTTTTTTGAAAACTAATACGCTTAAACTTTTGACATTTTCATTAGCCATAGAATGGAAGAGACTGTTCTACTGAAGTTTTTAGTTGTTCAAAGTCATGCTTTATCTAGGAGGCTTTGAGCTGGGGTGCAAACCTAGGTCTTCACTCTCCAACTCCGCAGGTTGTGACTGGAGTTCAGGAAAGAGATTTTGTTAGTTTGATTTCTTTAGCTCTGAGAATTCCTTAAATAACCGTATGTGACAAGTTCTCTTTTACTCTTCATTATAATTTACAAAATACACTTAAAGAAAATTAAAAGTTGGTCTAAATGCACTTTATTATGTACTCACATTATAATGGTCTCTGTTTCAATAGATACCTCTTTGTTGGGAAAGGTGTGTTCAATGCTTACATACACAGCTTGAAAAATCAGAAGATGGAAGGCTGATTTATACTGGGAATCTGGCCCGAACAGTGTTTGGTGGGTAATCAAAAGTGAGGGTAATTTCCTTTGTAAAATGTACTTAGGATGTTACCTCTTATTTTAGTACCTCTTAATCACAAGATATGAGGAAAAATTAGGTTATATATTTTTTTCTTGTGTCCTCTTAATGCAAGATTCAGAGGTTGAGACCCTTGCATTTCTAGGAGATTTAAAAAAGATTTTTGAAGACTGTTCATGGCTGTGTGATCTTCTGGCTGGGTGCTAAAGCTTCCATCCTTTGGTCATCTCCCAAGGTGTTTAACAACAAAGTAAAACAGAACAAGAAGTGTGCGTTTATTTGTGTAATGTTTGAGTATGCAGAGAAAAAATGTGGAAGAATACCCCTTAAAGAGTAGTTATTTTGAGAGACTACACATTTACTTCATATATTTTTTAATTCGGCAGCTAAAATGAGCATATAATACTTTCATAATTAAAAAAATACATTACTTTTACAGCTTTTCAATTCACCTTAGAATTTTCAAGAAACATGTTTAGTGGCTTTTGTAGGTGGTAGAGACTAATAGGGAAGAAAAACTGTATTAAATGACTACAAGTTTGAAGCTCTTTCCTTAGCTCTTAATTTGGTATTTAGTATGGAATAATTTATTAGGGAAGGTCAGAAGAACTTAGGTATGTGATTTGTTCAAGTTCCTGAGGTTGTATCTCATTTTAATAATCTTAAAAGAATAACCTGAAATATCCGAAGGATTACTTTATAGCCAGGTCAGCCACAAGATCTCAGCACCTTCATTTGCATTCCTGTTTTTGATTATGCTGGTGTCAACTGATCATCTAAAATTTACTCTGCAGGGGCACCTGGGTGGCTCAGTCGGTCAAGCGGCTGGTTCTTGGTTTTGGCTCAGGTTGTGATCTCGAGGTTGGTTGGTTTGAGCCCCTTGTGGGGCTCTGTGCTGACCATGCAGAGCCTGCTTGGGATTCTCTCTCTCCCTCTCTCTCTCTGCTCTTTCCTGCTCACTCTCTCTGTTTCTCAAAATAAATAAATTTCCAAAAAATTTTTTTTAATTTACTCTGGGAATCTGTAAGTTCTCAAGTGTGAGGTATCAAAATAGACTGTTTAGAGGACTGTGTAGATATTTAAAACTTTGGCAATAAGGACTGAGTGTAATCACTATTGAGAAGAGTTCTGAAGTTACTGGAAAAATTAATTTTCAGTGGTTAGAAATTCCTCTAGGAGTCAGTACATAAGTAGGCCACTGAGCATTTGTCACATTTCTGACCTGAGATACCTGGATTTAAACTACTAGACATGTTAACAGTGATACCCATAATACCCTTTGTTCTGAGCAGACCCTTACTTCAAATGCAGGGAAGGCTTACTAATTTATTTATTTCCATTTGACTTCCTTCTTTAAAGATGAGAATATAAATGGTTAATTTTCATGGGGTTAGGATGTCATATTTGTGGAAGAGCATAGCCATCCATGGTATTCCAAGTTCTAGAATTGTAACTTCTATAAGAATTTAATGTTTGAGTTCTTTCAACATTATGGTGATAGAAAGTCACTGTATATACTTTATAGAGATTGCTGTTTTATTTCTTTACTTATTTTAAAGTTTATTTATTTGTTTTGAGAGTGAGTGAGCTCAAGCCAGGGAGGGGCAGAGAGAGAGGGAGAGACAGAATCCCAAGCAGGCTCTGCACTATCAGGGCAGAGTCTGATGCGGGGCTGGAACTCATAAACGGTGAGATCATGACCTGAGCCAAAATCAAGAGTCGGATGCTTAACCAACTGAGCCACTAAGGCGCCCCTGATTACTATTTTTTTTATGTAGGAACTGAGAGAGAAATACTTTTTCTATGTAAAACTGAATGAGAGACATTAAGATAGAGGTAACGTTCTTGGAGATTCTTTAAACTACCAAATGGATCCTACTTTAAAGACATTTGAAGAGTCTTTTAGTTGATTGTTCCTTTTAATTCCTCCACAAATAATTAACTAATGTCACAGTAGTCTCATTTTAGGTTAAGAAGAATTTGAACATGAACAGGTGTGAAAGAAGGGCATCCCAGGCATGGAGTAGTATGAGCAAAGACATGAAGCTGGGAAAGCCCAGAATATATTGTTTAGAAAATGACAGTTACGTCAATCCAGGCAAAATAAAGTATATGGTACATTAGTTTCCTTGGACTCTTGTAATAAGTTTCCACAAACTTGGTGGCTTAAAGCAACAGAAATTTGTTCTCCCTGTTCTGAAAGCTAGAATTCTGAAATCGGTGTTGGGAAGGGCCATGTTTTCTTTGTGTCTCTGTCATGTTTTATCCTTACAAGGATATTCTCATTGGAGTCATGGCCCACCCTGTTCCTGGATGAACTCATCTCAATTTTTGATTGTCTACAAAGACCCTATTTCCAAATGAGGTCACATTTGGAGGTTCTGGGTACACATGAATTTTGAGGTACACTATTCAACCCACCATAGTGTGACAAAAGTCTTGGGGAAAAAAGGGTAGTTGGAAGGACTAAGGTGGCTTTTATAGAAGGCATCTTGGTCCGCATTGTATCCCTATTGTATTGTATTGTATTGTATTGTATTGTATTGTATTGTATTGTATTGTATTGTATGTGTACCAGTGTCATAGCAACTACCTGTGGGAGGAAGGAAGGAATTATTTTTAAATTACTGATGCAAGATAATTAAGCCTGTAACCAATAGCAATGTATGAGACTGTGTTACAGCCTCATTAACAGTATGTTGTCAAACTTGGTTTTTGGCAGTTTTGGAGGAAAACAATATCTCACCGTGGTTTTAATTTCATGTTTCTTATGTTTGAGGTTTATTAACATTTCTTCTGTTTAAGGGCTGCGGTTATTTTTGTTTTAGTGAGCCATCTGCTTCTATTTCTTGCATGTTTGTGGACAGGGTTATTGATCTTCTCATATCCTAGTAACCTTTTATATGTTGGGGATATTAACACTCTGTGATATAAGTTGCAAATATTTTTCTCATTTGTCTCTACTTTGTTTATGTCCATGTACATTTTTAATCAGATTTACCTTTCTCCTTGATTGCTTTTGTGTTTTGAGTCATAATTAGAAAAGTTTTCCCATTCTCAGATTATGAAGGACTGCATGGATATTTTCTTCTTCTATCTCTATGATTTTATTTTTTACATTTAAATATCAGGATTATTTGGAATTTTCCTAGTAGATGGTATGAGGGATGGATTGAGTTTTTATCTTTTTTATATGGCTATCCAGTTGTCCTAGCACCATTTTTGCCCACGTATTTGAGATGTATAGTATATAAATTTATAGTATATAAATTTCCATATGCAGTTAGGTTTATTTCTGGATTTTCCATTTTGTTCAACTGATCTGTTTTATTGTGCACCAGGACCACACCATTATAATTATAGACTTATGTTTTAATATCTAACTTCTCCCACCCTTTTTTCTTACTTTGTTTTTCCAAGTTAAATTTATAACCAATTTGTCTAGGATCTCAACTTGTCGATCTTCTAGAAATTTACATTTTAAGTCACTTAATTGTGGTAAAATATATGTAACATAAATTTACCATTTTAACCATTTTTATTTTTTAAATGTTTTTTATTTTTATTTATTTCGAGAGAGAGAGCATGCACAAGTGGTGGGGTACAGAGAGAGAGAGGGAGAGAGAGTACTCCAAGCAGGCTCCACACCTCAGCGCAGAGCCTGATGTGGGGCTTGATCTCACCAACCATGAGATCATGACCTGACCAAAATCAAGAGTCAGTTGCTTAACCCACTGAGCCACCCAGGTGTCTCTTAACCATTTTTAACTATGCATTTCAGAAGTCATTGATTTTTAATGTTTTAATGTGACAGGTAAAAATATCTCACTGTTTTAACTTGAATGTCTTTCATTGATAAAGAAGTTGAATATATTTCCCACGTGTTTCTTTCTTCTTTTTTTTTTAAGTTTTTATTTTGAGAGAGACAGATACAGCATAAGTGGGGGAGGGACAGAGAAAAAGGGAGGGAGAGAATCCCAAGCAGGCGTGGAGCCCATTGCAGGGCTCTAACTCACTAGCTGTAGGATCATAACCTGAGCTGAAACCAAGAGTCAGATGCTTAACCAACTGAGCCACCCAGGTGCCTTATTTCCCATGTGTTTCTTAACCACTGGTGTTTGTTTTGTTTTGTTTTCGGTTTTGTTTGTTTGTTTTGGTAGTTTGCTGTTTTAATCCTGGGCACTTAGCCTGATAATGTTAGCCTCATATATAAACATTTAATGTTAGATATGTGGAAGTGCTTATTAATAGAGTTTTATTTGATAATCTGCTGGCTGAATTAACTTTTATAGTATTCATAAGGATCTTTGAGTAATATTGAATCTTTTCTTGGGGAACTGAGATAGAGGGCCAGTTAACCCTAAAGCAGATTTCTTACCTGGAGAGGCAGTGCAATATATTGGTCAGTGGCCTGGGCACTAGAGTCAAATTGCCTGGGTTTGAATCCCAGTTCTGCCACTTGGTAGCTCTGTGATATAGAGCAAGTGCATTGTTTTTCTCATGTCTTAAATGGGAGTGATGATAATTATCCGTCTATTTCATAGTGCTTTTTCAAAGATTTTGTGAATAAAATAAAGTATGTAAAGACAGAGCCTAGGAAATAATAATCACTATGTGTGTGTGTTGATTTTATTGTTTTGGTGATGCTATAAGAAGGTGGAAGTATTAATTGAATAGGTTGATTGTTTTATAAAATTTATATATATTAATCTTTTCCCATTTTTTTTTTCCTATTTAGGTGTGAAATGTTTCTCTTATTCTACAAGTGTCATCAGCCTTGCATTTCTACCATACATTTTTGCACAAAATAATATTATATTTGGAAGTCTGCCTTTGCAAATATTATTTTATGGCATCATAGGAAGCTTTACGGTGATCACTCCAGCACTGCTTCACTTTGTTACAAAAGGCTATGTCATTCGGTTGTACCATGAAGCTACAACAGACACTTACAAAGCCATTACTTATAATGTTGTGCTTTCAGAAACGAGTACAGTGTTTCACCAAAATGACGTGAAGATTCCAGACAGCACACATGTGTTTACCACGTTTTACGCTAAAACAAAATCACTGTTAGTTAATCCAGTGCTCTTTCCAAACCCTGAAGATTATAACCATCTAATGGGTTATGACAAACCATTCACTTTTGAAATGGAAGAAGACAGTGAAAAGAAACAAGTCAAAGATGAGAAATGAGTCTGCTGTTTTCATGTTTGTGCTTAAATGTGATTTATGTTCCAGTGTATAATAATTAAATTGCCTTTTGTTTTCTGTTAGTGACTGACTGTTAAAACCAATTTGAAGTTGTATCAAACAACTTTTAATTAATTTTCAGAGAATTATGTTTCTGTATAATAAAATAAGCTATGTTTGAAAAACAAAACGTAATATTCTACCATTTATGTTTTTAAAAAGTGAGAATACACGTTCATGCTGGCATAGGCATAAGTAATTTTATATAATAAGTGTGGCTGCCGCTAACCTGGGGATCAGATGTCAGAAGCAAATAGGAGAGCTGTTTTTTGGGTTTTTCTAAGTGTATAGATACTAACTTTACCCACATTAAAATCTCTATAATTTTAAAAATTAAAGTAATAATTTCAAAAATTATAGGAAGCAGTGTTAATCTCCCTTTGGTTCAAACCACAAGTTTTTGCCTATCTTCTCTGGCATAGTTACCCATAATAAGAATCTCCATGTCCAGTTGAGTGTGGTAGTTACAGGAGAAATGGTGATCTAAGTAGCGATGTCTTTGGTGGTCCCAGTTGTCCCTCTGTGCACTCTTCTCCTTTGATGTATCCTATCAGAGCAGGAAAAATCATAGGTACTAAATAGATGACAGGAACTTTTATAAAATGGCCATCTTTATGCTAACTTTATGAAGTCCTGGCATTTTAAGATTTTTAACCTCTAGTTGTAAAATCAAAGTTGGTCCTTGTGAAGGATTTTCAGCAAGGAGCAAAAGGCCTTAAATCATGCTATTTATTTATTTATTTATTTATTTTTAATTTTTTTTTTTTAACATTTATTCATTTTTGAGACAGCATGAATGGGGGAAGGTCAGAGAGAGGGAGACACAGAATCCAAAGCGGGCTCCAGGCTCTGAGCTGTCAGCACAGAGCCTGACGCAGGGCTCGAACTCACGGACCGTGAGATCATGACCTGAGCCGAAGTCGGACGCCCAACCGACTGAGCCACCCAGGCGCCCCCATGCTATTTAGATCAGTAGATAACTTATTAGGTGCCCAGTGTGTGCCAGGTACTGTGCTAGTTGTCAGTCAGGTCAAGAACAAAATACCCAGTCTGTGTGGAGCTGCCTCATGTCTCCTATCTGCCATGATGGTAAATATCATTATGGCTTATCTGTGTTTGAGGAAGGTTGATGGGGAAGGAGCAAGGAGCATCACTAGTTGACAGATCAGGTCTGAAGCTGCTAGAGGCTTGTAGGAGGGAGGGTAGGGTAGAAAAGTGCTCCCATTTCTGAGACCTAGAGCACCCTCTGCTAGGATCAGCCAGTTTATGATCCTAGTAGAGAGCAGGCTCTAGGTCTCAGGTGAACAACCTGGTGCCGTCTCCATCCTCAGGTTGGGCCTCTGCCTGCTCCTCTGTCCTATGTCACTTAGATCAATACCTGTTGCTATCTTGGCAGTTAATGTGATTTGTAGATTTCTATTAAAAATTATTCCATAATCAAATGCTCATCAAGTATCAGAAAGTAGAAGCAAGAAAAAAGAATCACTTAGTTCCACTCCTAGAAGAAAAAACAGTATTGTTAATATTTTCGTTTTCTTCCAAGTGTCACTTCGTTCGTAACTTGTTTTGAGTACCTCATATCTCTTTCTTTAAATGTCCTGTATCCATATAACCATTTTGCCACCTGTGTAGTGGAGTGAAAAACCTATTTTTATTAGTATCATCATAATTCAGAAGACAACTTGGTTGTTTAGGGAAAAGAAGCCTAAAATACTGAGAAAGAGGACTTCTCAAGTGCGTGGTCTGGAGTGACACCAAGAAGTAGAAAAGGAACAGCATGTGTAGAATGTGATTCACCACTGAAATAAGTCAGCAGAAACAACTCAGACCAAGGTGAGGAGGAGAAATTTATATACATCTCTCTTATGCCACTTTACTAACTTCACCTCAGAGTAATCTTGGAAAGGTTGGGGAGGTGAGGAGTGTCCCACTACATATAGAAAGGGCATTGAGTCAGTTTTAGTTGAATCTCAAAAGGCAGGATGATCCTGGTTTAACGTCTGGGTTACATCAGGTAATAAAACCCGTTGGTAATAAAATATTTTGTAATCCTTTTTTTCAATACCAATTTCATCATCCTAAAAGAATCCAGCTTTTGGAAGCAAAAGTAACAAAATGGCCATTAGGTCTGAATGATACAGTTTTTAAAACTGTATTTGATTTACTCAGAACAGTTTATACATTGTTGGCTTCCTTTTCATTGAGAACTTCAATCATTCAAAAGTAGGAGTACAACGAATCAACATGGCTATCATCCGGATTCAACAATTACCAACCAATTTGTTGTCAGTGTTGTTTCATCTACACCCCAACCACTTACTACCTTGGAAGCCCTCTACTTATTTGGAAGCAAATCTCAGACATCATAACATTTATTTCTTAAATATTTAATTTTGTAACTCTACCAGATAAGGACTTAAAAAATTCTAATACCATTATAATACCCAAACCTCTGCCCTCTCCCAGAGTTATCAAATATTCAGTCTGTTCAAATTTCCAATGCCTCCCCACATTTTGTTTGGATTAAGATCTAGGAAAAGTTCATACTTATTCATACCAATTTATGAAATGTCTTTTCAGACTCTTCTATAGGCCCCTTCATTTCTTTCACTTTGTTTTTTTCTCCCTTGTAAATTATCAGTTGAAGGAACAGAGTTGTTTGTCCTTTACATCTTTTCCTGGTCTAGATTTTCTGATTGTATCCCTGAGGTGTAGTTTAACGTGTTTCTCTGTCCTCTGTATCTCCTGTAAATTGGTAGTAGGACTTGAAGCTTCATCATACTGAGATTTCTTTTTTTTTAATTTTTTTTTTAACGTTTACTTATTTTTGAGACAGAGAGAGACAGAGCATGAATGGGGGAGGGTCAGAGAGAGGGAGACACAGGACCTGAAACAGGCTCCAGGCTCTGAGCTGTCAGCACAGAGCCCGACGCGGGGCTTGAACTCACGGACCGCGAGATCTGACCTGAGCCGAAGTCGGCCGCTTAACTGACTGAGCCACCCAGGCGCCCCTCATCATACTGAGATTTCATTATTTTGGACAAAACCATTTCATAGGTAATGTTGCTTGTATTAGTTATCTATTGTTGCATAAGATATCGCCCCTAAAAGTCAGAGGTTTCAAACATAGCACATTGTGCCTGTTGATCCAGTATCTGGGAGTGGCTTAGCTGAATGCTTCTGAATCACCTTCTCTCATGAGGTGGTAGTCGAGATATCAGCTGGTGCTGCTATCATCTGAAGGCTGAACTGGGGCTGGAAGAACTGCTTCCAAGATGGCTTGCTCACATGACTGACAAACTGGTACTGGCTTTTTGGCAAAAGGGCTCAGCTTTGCACCACGTGGTTCTCTCCTTAGGGCTACCTGCTCCCCCTAGAGCAAATGATCCAAAAGAGCAGGGTGGAAGCCACAATGATGTATATGATCTATCTTGGAAGTCGCATGCAGTAATTATGCAATATTACACAATCAGCCTTATTCACTGGTGGAGAGGACTACTACACAAGACTTTGGGTACTAGGAAGTAAGGATCATTGGGAACCATCTTGGAGGCTGTCTACCAGTGTTCATCTATCAAGAAATACAGTCTTTCTGTCTCTCTCTTTGTGCAGTTAGTAACCATTGATGTTCAGTGCCTAAGTAATTCCTTAGGTGTTCCAAGATGGTTATATTCTATTGTTACTTTTTTATATATTAGCTGAATACTTCTAAAAGTAGAGAAAATAGTATGAGGAGGCAAGGGAAACTTGCCCCATCTACTGTCTGGTTACCAGTAGCTGAGTTTCCATAGAGAAGTCAGGATAAATATTTGATTCTTTCCCTTTATTTACTGGTTTTTAAAAGAGCTGGCTTCCTAGCATCATCTGATGATTAGACTTTACAAAAATATGAGCTTATAGCTCATATTTATATACAAATATGTATACTTCATTGCAGTTAACTATCTTAATGTTTACATAGTAGGCTGAATAATGGTCCCCCAAGATGTTCATGTCTGGAAACTGTGAATGTCATATTATATGGCAAAAGAATTTTATAGATCGATCTTGGGGAGATTATCCTGGATTATCCAGATGGTTCTAGTGTAATCACAGTGTTCTTATAAGGAGGAGTCAGGAGGTGAGAAGGTCAGAGGAGAAGGTGATGTGATGATGGAAGCAGAGATGGGAATGCTGAACTTTGAAGATGGAGGAATACAGACGTTGGAGCTCTCTAAGATGAGAAAGGAAACAGATTCTTCTCCCAGAGTCTCCAGAAGGAACCAGCTTTGACTTTGGCCCAATGAAAGTGATTCCAGACTTCTGCCCTCCAGAGCTGTAAGAGAACACATTTGTATTGTTAAGTCACTAAGTTAGTGGTTATTTGTTACAACATCGATAAGAAACCTATCTCTGGTCAGTGGAGACTGTCTAGGTAACCAATTAGATATTGGTTATCTAATGTGATAAGATGTTCCAGGCTCCATCTTGTGCATTTTCTGCCCCAGACCTGGAATCAGCAATTTCTCCAGTCTTTGTTCCTTTTAATGGGAATGGTATTTTGAGACCATTAGGGGCATTCATAGGTTCTTCTCCTGCTCCCCCCACCCCCCTCATCATTTTTCTTACTTTTTAAATGTGGTAAAAAATATATAATATAAAATTTACTGTCTTAACCAATTTTAAGCATAAGTTCAGTAGTGTTAACTATATTTATATTGCTGTGCAACAGATCTCTAGAAGGTTTTACCTTGCAAACCTCAAACTCAATACCCATTAACTGCTCCCATTTACCCCATCCTCCCATGGATTTTTGCCTTTCTAAAAATGGGAAAGCAGCCCAGTTCTTTAGTGGAAGCTTTTACCAACATATGATTATTTTCCTCCAAACTTGTAGAGTTTTAGGCCTTGACTCCATGCTATTTTGGCTACTAATTCCAAACTATGTCCATTGAAGGATTTTAAGTAGTGGATCGCCTAAGTGGCTCAGTGAGTTAAGTGTCTGACTTCGGCTCAGGTCATGATCTCTTGGTTCATGAGTTCAAACCCCGCAACAGGCTTTGTGCTGTCAGCACAGAGCTGCTTTGGATCCTCTGTCCCCCTCCCCCACCCCCTGATTGTGCTCTCTCCCTGTCTCTCTTAAATAAACTTAAAAAAGTTTTTTTTTAATGATTTCAAGTAGCAAAGTATCTAAAAGATCACCTATTTTTTCTAGAACAGAGTGAGAACTTTGAAATTCATGCCGCATGCAAAATAATGACCATTTCATTATCAGGGGTCAAAATATTCCCTGGAGCTGCAGTTTGCTTAAGTCAGTGCATTCTCAAGCCTGGTGTGGCCCCTGCCCACAGCGCAGAGCTATGGTAATATCCCGTGTGTGGGGTCTCATCTAGTCTGGCTCTGCTCTGTGGCTGCACCTATTGTGGAGCAGAAATAGTTTGCATAAGACTATTCACTTCAGACCCATAGGTCCAGCTCCCTGGGCCATGAGACACTGTCATCTAAAAAACTTGTAGGAGAGAACAACAATACAGATGGAAAAGACGTACCAGTCTGTTGGGATTCTAGGGGAGACCTACAGACTGGTTCTGTTACTATTGACTGAGAAGTACCTTGTTTTGTTTTTAACGGTCTGTGCTCTCATTTGCATCAAGTGTTCTAGAAAAGTATATTCTAAATCATTTCCCTCTCTCCCCTTTCCGGAAGTACTCAAATACTAAATACAGACACACAAAAGAGGAAATAGTTGGACAGAAGCTCAGAAATCATGTGACCAATGACTAAGTTAAGTCTTTTCTGCTTACTGAAAGGAAAGAGTCTGATGATTACTTACTGATTCTCCTTGCGTTTTTAAAGTTTTGGGGATATTGAATCATGTTTCCATTTATACTTTTTTCTACTCTGTTTTCTTCCACATTCACTGAACCTGGGGAGCTACAGTGGATCTGCAACTCTTCTGATTCCAGTGTTTGGTATTCCCACTGTGGTAAGTAAAACAGCAACAAGTGCTTCAAGGGTGAGTTTTTACAGGAACGAACGTCACTTTGCTGTCGCGGGAACACAGGAAATGACCGTGTGTTCCAGCTGCTGCTGCTGGCAGCAAATGTGATGGCAGGTGACCGTCCGTGTGGATTTTCTTCATTTTTCACAGACTTCCCAAGTCTCTAAACTGTGTTGAACTTGACCTCTGAGTGCTTCTGTTGTTCCCTGTGGTCAGCTCTCTCCACTGTGATCCCAGTTTCAGATTCTTCCCAGTTTTGGCAGAATTCTTTGCTGAGTTTTTGCCTCAGACCCATACTTACTGGTTCTTCTTGAGAAGGTAGAATCATCCTAGCTGCCTTTTGGAATTGATTATTGCTCTGGTATGTGATTTTTTTTTTCTTCAGCAAAGCAGTGGGCATGTAACCGGTGCTTTTTAAGTGTTTCAGGCTGTGACTTTTGAGGGGTCTTGGAATTACCTCCCTAAGTGGATGTTAGCCTGGTTCCGTCAGTTACAAGCTGTGTGACCTTCAGCAAAAAATACTTAGCCTCTCTGTGTCCCAGCTTTTTTATCGGTAAAATGAAAGTGATTAAAAAACATTTTTTTAAATGTTTTTATTTATTTTTGAGAGGAGACACAGAGTGAGTTGGGGAGGGGCAGGGAGAGAAAAGGAGACACAGAATCTGAAGCAGGCTCCAGGCTCTGACCTATCAGTGCAGGGCCTGACTCAGGGCTCAAACACATGAACTGTGAGATCATGACCTGAGCTGAAGTCGGATGCTCAACCGACTGAGCCACCCAGGCTCCCCAAAGTGAAAGTGATTTTAAAGCTGTTTTACAAGGATTGTTGTAGGTTAAAGTTTTAGCACATAGCCATATAGAAACAACAGTACTGAGTACTTAAAAAATCAGCCACACCCTAATGCTATTAACTAGCTGTATCACTGTTTTTTTGTTTTTCCTCCCTATTTCTTCTCAAATGTCTGCCAGACTGAATACACAGCATCAGGGCTTGACTGCTGTTTTGGTTTGGTACTTTCTATTGCTTTGCTTATCATGGGTTGGCTGCCCTTTTCTACCTATTAGCTATATCGGGAAGGTTTGATACCTTCCACAAATGCTAGCTCTTTGAGATTCTGTTGGGAAAAAGGATTGGTGGTTTAATCATTTGGGGGAGATTTGCAAACGTACTCTGAGTTCTGCAAAGTTCTGTAATTAAAAAAAAAACACCTATTTAATCCCCAGATTTTCTGTTTTATTGTATTTTTTGAGTGTATTGACTATCCTGGAAAACACACTCTGACAAATGCTAATATAAAGTTACTTCCAGGGCATTAGAGTAATTGCCAGGTGTGAGAACACAATTTAGCTGTGTGATCAATCTTTTACACTTGTGGCTTTTTTCCATGTGTGGATTATACTGAATTCCCTTTCAGTTTATCTCTGAAATTTCTCCATCATAGAAGATCAGTTTCCCCCTTCAGGAAGCCCTCCCAGTGAACTCTGCGGCCAACTCTCTCCTCTCCTTTGACTTCTGTGTACCATACATTGATTATGTCACCTTCTTCTTCTTTTTTTTTTTTTTGAGATTTTATTTTTAAGTAATCTCTATACCAAATATGGGGCTTGAACTTACAACCCTGAGTCAAGAGTCTCATGGCTCCACCAACTGAGCCAGGCTGGCACCCCAATTATGTTACCTCTGTGCCATGTTTCATGTGTCCTTATTTATTTTATACTTATTATCATTCTTCAGTTTTTTTTTTTTCTTTCTTTCTTTTTTTAGACAGAGAGAGAGTACACACAAGCTGGGGAGGGGCAGAGGAAGAGAGAGAGAATCTCAAGCAGGTTCCACACTGTTAGCTTGTCAGCACAGAGCCTGATGCAGGGCTGGATCTCACAAACCCTGAGATCATGACCTGAGTTGAAATCAAGAGTTGGTCGTTTAACTGACTGAGCCACTCAGGTAGCCCAATTATTCAGCTTTTAATCTTTTAGTAACAAAAATAGGATTTGTCTTTTGATTTGATTTTTGAGGGAGGATTTTGTGTCTTTCTGTCTAATGCTGAGAAATCTTGTGGTCCTTTCCTGCTGCCTCGCTGATGTAGGGACTGAGGGGAACAAGCAGGGTACACAGCTACAGCAGTGCTATGCCCACTGCCATGTTATTTTCTTCCCTACCTCAGAGAATCTGTCCTGGCTGAGCCCAAAATGCATGTGCAGGAAGCACTGATTCCTGTAGGTATTCCTGTGAGGCTGTTGGTAACAAAAACAACACCCTATTTAGTCTTTCCGTGAGGATGATTTCCATTTGGTGAAGCTATGGGATATTTACAATGTATTAGTTTGCTAGGGCTGCCGTAACAAAACACCAAAGACTGGATGACTTCACAGAACTTTACTTCTCACAGTTCTGGGTGTGGAAGTCTAAGATCAAGAGTCATCAGTTTTGTTTTGTTCTGAGGCTTTTCTCCTTGGCTTGTGTATGGCTGCCATCTTGCGATGTCTTTATATGGTCTTTTCCCTGTGTGCACTCAAGCCTGGTGACATTCTCTATGTGTCTAAATCTCCTCTTCTTATAAGGACACCAATCATACTGGAGTAGAGCCCACCCTAACAGGTTCTTTTTAACTTAATCTCCTCTTTAAAGACCCTATCTCCCAACAGTCACATTAGAATTTCCACATATGAATTTGGTGGTGGGGAGGGGAGTTCAGCTAAAAACCTACAGAAATGGCAAGAATTAGCTGTATGTTCCTCAACTTTGGAAAAGGTAGAAGATGTGGGTGTGCAAGTCAGTCTAAAAGACCCTGGACACATGCCCCCTTGTAACTGAAGTCATCAGACTCTGATTCAGTTCTAGCCTTCATTTTATTTATTTATTTATTTATTTATTTATTTATTTACCTACTTACTTACTTACTTACTTAGCTATAGGTAGTCCAGAAACCCAAGAATTAATGGATTATTGAAGTAAACAATTATTTACTGAGCATCTAGCATGTCTGTTCTGAACATTGAGGATATTATATAGCAGCGAACAACAAAAACAAAAGTCCCTGCTCTCATGGAGTTTTTATCAGTAAAATATTCAGCATGTCAGATGGTGGCAGTTGCTGTGTAAGAAAAATAGAGCAGGGGAAGAGACAGGGTGCACAGATGGGGAAGGGTATTGCATTATAAAGTAGCATGGCCAAGGAAGGTCTCCCTGGGAAGGTAACATTTAGCAAGGGCCTGGAATAGTTGAGGGAATGAGCCATGCAGATATCTAGGGGAAGAGGTAGAGCACAGGGCACACACAAAGGTCCTGAGGTGGGGACATGTCTGGTGTGTTGGAAGGATAGCAGGGAGGTCAGTGTGGCTGTGATGGGTGAGTGAGAGGGAAGGCAGTGGAAGATGTGGTCATAGAGGGAAATGGAGAGGAGGTGAGGGCTTTGCAGGTCAGGGGCCAGATTATCTTTTACTGCAAGCAAACCTTGGTCTGGCAGCTGTGCTGACAATAACCTATAAGGGGGCGAGGGTGGGGGAACATGTGTTGGGAGGCTGTTGCGCAATAACCCTGATGAGAGAGATAATGGTGACTCAGACCAAAGGAATAGTGGTGGAGGTGATGAGAAGATTCTGCAAGGATTCGGAAGGTGGAGCTGACAGGACCTACTGACTGATTGGGTGTGTGCTTGTAGCATGGCCTTTCCAGCTAAACAGGTATATCTTGGTATGTTGCATGATACCCCACTCTGAGCAGGCCAGCCTCTTCTCTGGCCTTTAGTTGTACTTCTGCTGTTCTGTAACTTGAAATATCTGTATTCATCTTTCTGTTTCATGCAGTCATTTTGTGGTCCATCCAAAGCCCTATGTGCCCTACAGAGCCTAGTCAAGTCAGCTGAATTTAATGCAGTTTAACAAGCTTTATTTAACAGGCATTAAGTTTAGTTATGCTAAGGAGCACTGAAAATGCAAAAGTTAGGTAAGCTATGGCTGGTATCTCAAGGAACTTCTGGCTTTTGTCTTATGTGTAGTAGGATGAATAACTACAGTGTAGTCATGAATACATGACCTGAGGATTCATTCATTCATTCTGTAAACTGAGCATGGCCACTTGTAAGTCCAATAGCCATTTGGAGCTATAACTCTTGACTTATGCTGAACTAAGCCTGTTTATTCCTATATTTCCCATCTTATCATTCACCTAATTCCTTATGCCCCAAACCAGGGGTACCTTTTAATTATCTCTTTTACTGGGGCGCCTGGGTGGCTCAGTCGGCTAAGCATCTGACTTTGGCTTAGGTCATGATCTCACAGTCTGTGAGTTTGAGCCCCGCGTCGGGTTCTGGGCTGGCAGCTCAGAGCCTGGAGCCTGCTTCGGATTCTGTACCTCCTTTTCTCTCTGCCCCTCCCCAACTTGTGCTCTGTGTCTCTATGTCTCTCAAAAAAATAAATAAATGTACAACAAAAAATTTAAAAAAATTATCTCTTTTCCTTATCTTCCACATTCAATTTATTATTGGTGGTTCACATTTTCATTATCTCCAGAATATATTCTAAAGCCAACTACTTATGACTATCCTCTGCTTACCACTCACACCCCTGTCTCTCCTTTGGCCTTTGTAGCAACCTCTCAGATTCTTCTCTCTTCACTTCAATTCTTGCTCTTATGTAATTTGTTCTTGGCACAGGGGCCAGAGAGGTCTTCTGAAAATGTAAATAAGTCAGACAATGTTACTCTCCTTGTTTAAAACTTTCCAGTGGATTTCCACTGCAATTAGAGTGAAATCCCAACTTTATAGCAAGACCTCTAAGATCCCTTAAGATTGCCCCTGCCTACTTGTCTCATCCCTATGATTCCCACCCACCCTGTTTCATAACTTTCATTCACACTGGCTTTTATTATCATTATTGTTTATATTACCAACATAGCAAACATAAGAGTTACCCCTTAAACCATTTTCAAGTGTACAATTCAGTGGTATTAAGGACATTCACAATGTTGCGTAATCCTTACCTCTATCCCATTAACAGAATTTTCATAATCCCTAAGAGAAACTCTGTACCTATTAAACACTAATTCCCTATTTCTCCCTCCCTCTAGTTCCTGGTAACTTCCACTCTGCTTTCTGTCTCTGTGAATTTGCCTATTCCATGTACCTCATATTATGGTCTGTGTGTATGTGTCTGTGTGTGTCTGTATGTGTATGTTTTTGTTGTTGTTATTGACATGCCAAAGTCATTTCACCTCTCTAGTTAGTCTGAACTAACTAGAAATCCTTCTGATTAAAACACTGTTTCTCCAGTTTCCACAGGCCTGGTTCCTTCCTGTCACTCCCTGAGTAACGTAGTTGAAGTAACTCCATCATCCCTAGTCCCCACTCCTCCGTTTCCACCACACACACTCTTTATCCCATGACCCTATTTGATTTTTTTATTGGCATATACATTTCTCTTTTAATTTTTTATTTTGTAAATGTTTATTTTTGAGAGAGAGAGAGAGAGAGAGAGGGAGAGAGAAAGAATTCCAAGCAGGCTTCACACTGTCAGCGCAGAGCCTGAGGCAGGGCTTAAACTCATGAACTGTGAGATCATGACCTGAGCTGAAATCAAGAGTCAGATACTTAATCAACTGATTAAGTGCCCTTAATCAACCCAAGTGCCCCTTGGCATATACATTTCTCAATAGCAGGGCCCATGACTTCTTGTTCGTTGTTGTTTCTTTGGTGCCTAGAGAGATATTTGTCACATAATAGGCCAAGCAAAAGTAAGTAAGTGCACATTTCTCATTTGCCATGTGCCCGGCACTGTGCTCTGTGCCAGAGACATGAAAAACAAATGAGACCTTCTTCCTGTCCTGAAGGCTGATGCTGTTTTTATGAAGAAGATAGATATATAAATGAATAATTGTAGTAAAGATCTACAAATGACCATTGAAAGATGATCAAATACTATGAATGATTGTGTGTTTGTGACTGTGGGA
Source organism: Panthera leo (assembly GCF_018350215.1). Taxonomy (NCBI): domain Eukaryota; kingdom Metazoa; phylum Chordata; class Mammalia; order Carnivora; family Felidae; genus Panthera; species Panthera leo. Next base: position 23,729,229 of record NC_056695.1, read on the forward strand.
GTAAGGAGGTGTGGGGGAGTCCGGGAAGGCTTAACAGTGTTGATGATATTTGAATACATTTTGAAGGAGGAGAAAGAATGTCTTGACTGATGATGACAAGGGCATTCCTGTCAAAAGGGACTGCATACTTATGTACTGGAAATTCCATTGAAGAGGTAAAATTAAGTGCTATGATGGTTCAACTCCGGCCAACATTTCCTCCCTAGACCTCTAAAAATACTTAATGCCAGCACTCAGAGTGGCATTGGTTTCGTTTTCTGTGCCAGCTGCCATTGCCTGGAATGATGGGTTAAGAAAGATTCTGAGGCAGTACTCAGTAGGAAAAAGTGCTATGATGGATTAGCAATGCTGGCCTTTACGGCTGCAGGTAAATTGGAGCCTCTTGTTCTGTGCATTTGTTGAAACTGGTTACCACTTTCTGTAATAAACCAAATATAGAACTTGATCACATACATGGTAACTCTAAAATAATGAAGCTATCATCCAATAGTTCCCAAACCCTTGTAAATAATAAAATCACATGCCATACAGTGTTATACAATCTTTTGATTCTTACATCTAATTATTTTTTGTAAGTTGGTCTTGTCTTCCCAGAAAAATCATAGACTTCCTTATGTTAAGACTAAGCCTTATATCTCTGTTCTCCACTCTCTAACACCTGAGCCCCCTGCCCACCTGCTCTGATGCCTAGCCCCATACTGAGCATCCACAGGGGCTCTCTAAACATTTGTCTGATTGTATTGAATATGATGACATCTTGTCATCATAATCAGACAATTTCAGACATGTGGGAACCTTCATTGGAAATACTCAGAGTCTGTCTTTCTCTGCCTCTCAAAAATAAACATGACTTAAAAAAATTAAAAAAAAATGGCTCTCCTTACAAGTGTGAGGTGATATCTCATTGTGATTTTGGTTTGCATTACGCTGATACTTTATGATATTGAACATTTTCTCATATGCCTGTTGGCCATTTGCACGTCTTCTTTGGAGAAATGTCTGCTCAAGTCTTCAGCCGATTTTTAAATCAGGTTACTAATTTTTTTATAATTGAGTTATTATAATTATATGTTTTGGACATTAACCCCTTATCAGCTATGTGGTTTGCAAATATATTCTCCAATTCCATAGGTTGCCTTTTCACTTTGTTGATTGTTTGCTGTGCAGAAGCTTTTTTGTTTGATATTGTTCTATTTGTTTACTTATGTTTTTGCTGCCAGTACTTTTGGTGTCATATTTATAAAATCATTGTCAATACTGATATCTTGAAACTTTCCCTCTGTTTTCTTCTAGGGTTTTTATAATTTTGAATTTTATGTTTAAGTCTTTAGTCCATTTTGTGCTGATTTTTGTGTACAGTGTATTATAAGGTTCTAATTCCATTTTTTATTAAAAATTATTTTACATTTATTTTTTGAGAAACAGAGAGTGAGCTGTCAGCACAGAGTCTGATGTGGGACTTGAACTCACGAACCACGAGATCATGTCCTGAGCTGAAGTCAGAGGCTTAACCGACTGAGCCACCCAGGCACCCCCAATTTCATTCTTTTGCATGTAGAAATCCAGCTTTCTCAACACTATTTCTTCAAAGGACCATCCCTTCCCTATTGTGTATTTTTGGCACCCTGTCAAAGATCAGTTGACAATATATGCATGAATTTACTTCTGGGCACTCTGTTTAGTTCCGTTGGTCTCTATGTCTGTGTTTATGCCAGTACCATACTGTTTTTATTACTGTAGCTTTATAATATAGTTTGAAATCAGGAAGTGTGATGCCTCCAGATTTGTTCCTCTTTCTCAAGATTAATTTGACTATTTGTGGTTTTTGTAGTTCAATATGAATTTTAGAGTTTTTTTTTTCTGTAAAATAATGCCATTGAGATTTTGATTGGGAATGCATTGAATCTGTAGATTTCTTTGAGTAATATGGACATTTTAAGAATATTAATTCTTCTAGGGCATCTGGCTGCTCAGTTGGTAGACATTATGACTCTTGATCTTGGGCTTGTATGTTCAAGCCCCACATTAGGTGTAGAGATTCCTTAAAAATAAAATATTTTTTTAAAAAAGAAAGAATATTCATTCTTCTAATCAGTGAACACAGGATGTCTTTCCATTTGTTTGTGCTTGCTTAATTTCTTTCACCAGTGTTTTGTTTTCAGTATACAAGTCTTTCCCCTCCTTTGTTTAATGCCAAGTATTTATTCCTTTTTTGTGCTATTGTAAATGGGATTGTTTTCTTAATTTCTGTTCAGGTAGCTCATTGTTAGTATATAGAAATGCAACTGATTTTTGTACATTTATTTTGAATCCTGAAATTTTCTTGAATTTGTTGATTAGTTCTAACAGTTTTTTAATGGAGTCTTTAGGATTTTCTATATATGAAATCATGTCTTGGGGTGCCTGGCTGGCTCAATTAGTGGAGCAGGTGACTCTTGATCTCGGGGTTGTGGGTTTGAGCCCCATATTGGGTGTAGAGATTACTTAAAAATAAAATCTTAAAAAAAAAAAAGGAATCATGTCTGCATGCAAGGAAAATTTTACTTCTTCCTTTCTGATTTGCATGCTTTTCATTTTTTTTTTTCTTGTCTAATTGATCTGACTAGGTCTTCTGGTGCTATGTTAAGAGTGGGTGTCCTTGCTTTGTTTCTGATCTTAGAAGAAAACTTTCAATTTTTCACTACTGAGTGTAATGTTAGTTATGGGCTTTTCATGTATGGCCTTTATTATGCTGAAGCCATTTCCTCTAATCCTAGTTTGTTGAGAGTTTTTATTACAAAAGTGTGTTGAATTTTGTCAAATTCATTTTCTGCATCTATCGAGATAATCATGTGATTTTTATCCTTCATTCTATTAATGTGGTATATTGCATTAATTGATTTTCATATGTTGAAACATCCTTGCATCCAAGATTGAATCCCACTTGGTCATGGTGTATGATCCTTTTAATTTGTTGTTGAATTTAGTTTGCTAGTAGTTTGTTGAGAATTTTTGTATCCATATTCGTTAGAGATATTGGTCCATTGTTTTCTTGTGGTGTCTTTGATTTAGTATCAGAGTAACACTGGCTTCATAAAATAAGTTTGGAAATGGTCTCTTTCATTTTTTTTGGAAGAGTTTGAGGATTGGTATTAATTCTTATTTACATGTTAGAGGGGTGCTTGGGTGGTTCCGTCAGTTAAGCATCTGACTTTTGGTTTCACCTCAGGTCATGATCTCACTGTTTGTGATTTTGAGCCCTCCATTGGGCTCTATGTTGCCAGTGTAGAGACTGCTTGGGATTCTCTCTCTCCCTCTCTCTGTCCCTCCCCTACTTGCTTGTACTCTCTCTCTCTCTCTTTCTCTCAAAATAAATAAATAAACTTAAAAAAAATGTTAGCATTTCCCTGTGAAACTATCTGGTCTTAGGCTCTTCTTTGTTGGAAAATTTTTGATTACTCCTCAATTTCCATACCAGTTCTAGGTCTGTTCAGACTTTCTAATTTGTTAGTCCTTGGGTATCCACCTTGGAGGAAACTTGGATACAGGAACCAACCTCTTGCCTCCTGAGTGAAGCTGGAGGATAGGGGATCTTTTCCTGATGGTGCTGTGCCAGGTGCAGGGTTTCTGATAAAAGGAGGTCTTCTACTGACTCTGGTGAGTCTGATTTCACATTCTCCTGGGATACAGAAAACTTTCAATTAGTTTCTGACTTCTCTCAAAGGGAATTTGTCCATGAGTTGTTGTTGAATTGGTATGTTTATGAGGGGAAGGAGGGTCTTGGACTTCTTACTCTGCCATCTTGCTGATGTCATTCCCTCAGGGAGAGAGATGTTTTTAACTGCCTTCAATTTTTCTCATTATACAATTTTAATGGCATCTTTTGGGGAATGATATTCAGAATATTCTACTTACTGCAAATGATTTATAATAATTTATTGACATTATCTTTATTCTTCCATTTAGATAACATGAAAGTCCCTATCTCAATAGCTATTAAACCCTGTATGTCAATGAAGGGAAGCGGGGGATACGTGCATCTTTCCTTCATTCCAAGTAAGTCCAATGTTTTGTTTTTGTACTTCAATGAAAAGCGTTCAATAAGTATTAATGATAAATGATTGTGTTCCAAATGTACATGTATTTATTTTCTATTTCCATGTAACAAATTACAACAATTTTAGTGGCTTACAACAGTACACATCTATTATCTTGCAGGCTTTGTGTGTCAGTAGTGTAGGCATGACTTAGTTGTGTCTGCTTCAGGATCTCCCACAAGGTTTCAGTTTAGGTGTCAGCGAGGACTGCAGTTTCTTCTGAATGCTCAAGTATAAAAGAATCCACTTCTAAGCTCATGTGGTTGTTGGCAGTATTCAGCTCCTGTCTGGCTATTGGACAACACTTAGTTCCTTGCCAGATGGGCCTTTTCAATATGGCTTCTTGCTTCATCAAAGCCAGCAAGAGGGACAGTCAGCTAACAAGATAGAAGTCACAATCTTATGTAGCCTAATCATGGAAGTATCACTCTATGGCCTTTGCTGTATACTATTTGTTAGAAGCAAGCCACTAGACTAGCTCACACTCATGGGGGAGGGGATTACATAATGACACGGAGGTAAAAATGGAAATAACGCGAGACTTCGAATAATGTAATAGGTATATCCTTTGTCAACCATTAACTATTCAGCTCATGAGTAAAGTTGGGTTTTCACTAGTGAAAGGTCTGTATATGAGTAGGCCACAACTTTTTTTTTAAACATATGAAGATGATCTTTCTAGAAAAAGCTATGATGATGATGGGATAAAAGAAGGCAATATTTTTTGTTTTGTTTTGTGTTGTGTCTTGTTTTTCCTCTCTATGATTTCGTTTGTCATCAGTTTAGTAAAAACTAAGTTGGGTGATGGTGATAGTATCAGGATGGATTTGAGTGTCTGTGAAAACACAAAATTTGCTTCCTCTCCTGCTAGTCAGCTCTGTTCCCTGTAAGCCCTAGGATCCCAGGAAACTTCAGTTCTAATTATCATCATTATCATTGTTGTTTTCATCATTGCCATCATTTACATCCTAACCTATATTTGGAGCTTACACTTTAAAAAAATGCTTTCACATAAATAAACTTAAACATTTCTCCCCTGATTTTAGTTCTCAGTTTACAAGACAAAAGATTGCTGAGAATCCAGAAATAATACATGATAAACTTGTGTTTTATTTTTCCTGAATCTAATCGTTTAACCTGTATTTTGAAACTTTGTTTCTGCATTCATGTATTCATTAAAAAATATTTAAAAATGCACAGTATATTTTAAGTAGTGTGATAAGTATTGTGAATTCATTGGTAAATAAGACTTTCTCTTGACCCTCAAGAATCAGTGCAATGGGAGAGAGAGATCTGTAGATAATATGGTACGGTAAGTGAAATGATAGCATTAAGGCTTAGTGATAGCACAGAAGAAAGAATAATCAATTCTGTTCACTCCACTTTCTTGGCCATGGGCGAAAGAAATAATCTAAGTTTTTGCCTGGCTGATGTTCTATAATTTCTTCCTCTTTTCTCAGGTTTTGTTTACTGCTTTGTGTGTTGTGCTTTATCTACCACCCCCCTCTGCCCACATTTGGCAGAAGTGATTATTTACATAACAAATGCCCTCATTTTCAATTGAACCTCTTGCCCTTACATACAGGAAGCAGATTGTATCCTTCCAGGCTGAAGTAATAATACAATACAGAGTCACTTAGTGTTCTCTGGAAAGCAGATACCAAAAAGGAATTAGGCATACAAGAGATTTCTTAGGGGAAATGATGTGAAAAATAAAGTGAAGAGGAAGCCAGAGTAGGCAAGGAGCAAATTCAGATTGAGATACAGGTCTGATACCTTTGAAATGAGAGAGGAAAGGAAGGAGTATCTGGTAAGAGGGTCATGAGACCAAAATGCATCCCTGAGATATTCTGAGCCAGGTAACTGGGGAGCCTTAGAGCAAAGATTGCTGTCACATCACAGGTATCCTGAGACAGATAGGGGTAGTTTGGCTCTAGTGTCCTTGTGGAGTTTGGTCATTATAGGAGCAGCTTTGGTCATGATAGGAGCATTATACGAGTTTGGCTTCTGGATGACTTCTGAGATAGATCTGAAAGTGTAGCAGCTGAAGGCTGTCTGCCAACTACCCTTCTCCCAGTAGGTTCTTTGGAAGGGAGATTTGAGTACCTTACCTCTGTGGCCACCACAAATACCTTAATTGTTCACTAAATATAACATTTATATGACATTATGTTAATTCAGTAACAAAAGAATTGGTCATATTTTAAAAATTGGATTATTTATATTTTTTGGTGTTGGTGTATATGTTCTTTATATTTTTTGGATATTAATCCCTCATTGAATATATCATTTGCAAACATCTTCTCCCATTCAGTAGGTTGTCTTTTTGTTTTGTTGATGGTTTCCTTTGCCATGCAAAAGCTTTTTATTTTGGTGTAGTCCCAATAGTTTAATTTTGCTTCTGTTTTCCTTGTCAAAGTAGACATATCTAGAAAAATGTTTCTATGGCCGATATTAAAGACATTACTGCTTATTTTTTTCCAGGAATCTTATGGGTTCAGGTCTTATATTTAGGTATTTAATCCACTTTGAATTTAGTTTTGTATGTAGTGTAAGAAAGTGGTCCAGTTTCATTCTTTTGCATGTGGCTGTCCAGTTTTCCCAAAACGATTTGTTGAAGAGACTGTCTTCTCCCCATTGTATATTCTTGCCTCCTTTGTCATAGGTTAATGGACCATGAAACTGTGGGTTTATTTCTGGGTTCTGTATTTTGTTCCATTGATCTATGTGTCTATTTTTGTGCCACTACCATACTCTTTTAATTATTATAGCTTTGTGGTATATCTTGAAATCTAGAATTGTGGTACATCTAGCTTTGTTCTTCTTTTTTAAGAGGACTTTGGCTATTTGGAATCTTTTGTAGTTCCATACAAATTTTAGGATTATTTGTTCTAGTTCTATAAAAAACGCTCTTAGTATTTTGATAGGGATTGCATTAAATCTGTAGATTGCTTTGGGTAGTATAGACATTTTAACAATATTTGTTCACCTAGTCCATGAGCATTGGAATATTTTTCCATTTGTTTGTGTCATCTTCAATTTCTTTCATCAATGTTTAATAGTTTTCAGAGTATAGGTCTTTCACCTCCTTGGTTAAGTTTATTCCTAGGTATTTTATTTTATTTTTTTTGGTATAATTGTAAATGGGATTGTTTTCCTAATTTCTCTTTTTGTTATTTTATTATTAGTGTATAGAAATGCAGTATATGTCTGTATATTAATTTTGTATTTTGCAACTTTACTGAACTCATTTATCAGTTCTAGAATTTTTTTGGTGGAATTTGTAGGGTTTTCTTTATATAGTATCATGTTATCTGAAAATAGTAAAAGTTTTACCTCTTTCTTACCAATCTGGATGCCTTTTGTTTCTTTTTGTTGTCTGATTGCTATGTCTAGGACTTCTAGTAGTATGTTGCATAAAATGGTAAGAGTAAACATCCTTGTCTTGTTCCTGATCTTAGAAGAAAAGCTCTCAGTTTTTACCTATTGAATATGATCTTAGCCATGGGTTTTTCACATAGAGCCTTTATTATGTTGAGGTATGTTCCCTCTAAGCCTATTTTGTTGAGTTTTTGAATGTTGTACTTTGTCAAATGCTTTTTCTGCGTCGGTTGAAATGGTCGTACAGTTTTTATCCTTTCTCTTGTTAATGTGATGTATCATGTTGGTTGATTTATGTATATTGAACCACTCTTGCATACCTGGAATAAATCCCACTTGATCCTGGTGAATGGTTTTTTAATGTATTGCTAGATTTGGTTTGCTAATATTTTGTTAAGGATTTTTGTATCTATGTTCATCAGAAATACTGGCCTGTAGTTCTCTCTTTTTTTGTAGTGTTTTTATCTGGTTTGGTATTGGAGTAGTACTGGCCTCATAGAATGAATTTGGAAGTTTTCCTTCCTCTTCTATTTTCTGGAACAGTTTGAGAAGAATAGGTAATAACTTTTCTTAAATGTTTGGTAGTATTCACCTGTGAAGCCATCTGGTCCTAGACTTTTGTTGTTGGGAGTTTTTTGATTACTGATTCAATTTAATTGCTGATAATTGGTCTGTTCAAATTTTCTGTTTCTCTCTGATTCAGCTTTGGAAGGTTGTATGTTTCTAAGAATTTATCCATCCCTCTAGGTTGTCTAATTTGTTGGCATATAATTTTTCATAATATTCTCTTATAATCCTTTGCATTTCTATGGTGTTGGTTGTTATTTCTCCTCTTCCATTTCCGAGTTTATTTATTTGAGTCCCTCCTCTTTTTTTTTTTTAAATTGTCTGACTAAAGTTTATCAATTTTGTAAACTTTTCAAAGAATCAATTCCTGGTTTCATTGATTACTTAGTCATATTTTTTATAATGCTTTACAATTATGACCTGAGTTTTCCTAGAATGTATTAGAATGTCTGTGTAAAGTTTGGGGCCATATTCATAGAAATCAACCTTATTTTTATGGGCCTATAGCTACTTCAATTCAATAAAATTTATAATAACTTGAACCAAAAATAGGTTAGGGATGGAAATTATTTATTTTGAGGCTTTATAGCTTTTCTGGTGAATTATTTATATGCTATTAACTGATTAGTAAAAAAATAAAGCTGGACTTTAAGCCTCCTTCAAAGTTATATCTGAAAGTTCTTGGAGTTGTCTTAGCTGAACTCAAAAACAGTTCTCTTTGTTATACATGTTTCTTGTTTCACTCTGATACCCACATTGGTATCCCTGGCCTACTGATTCATACAAGTAGTACCTCACTTTGACCATTGTTCATGTGTCCAACATGACCACAGTGATGTCCAAGGGCAAAAAGCTTCTCAAGATGTAAACTGCTGAGATGTCAAAGCAGCACTTCCTTTCTTGGAGTCACTGAAGACTGGCATCATGCTGTGTTCCATGCAGAAATTAAAAAAGTTTCATTGTCCTGCATCACCACTGGTAGCACTGCAGTACTGCCATATACCCATGTCTCAAGGAATTCCCTGTGAAGACACCTCTTCAACTTCTACACACATCCCTGCTTTTGGAGTGGTGCCAGACACAGTTCATGGAGTGGACCATAGAACAACTGTTTGGAACAGACCCTATGATGTTCTTTTCCACAGTTTACCCTACAAGTAGAGAAGTGGAGACAAATTAGGAAGTTGGTGGTACTTTAGGCTCAGAGTGATGAGGGCCTGCATTAAGAGACTGCCGATGGGGATAAAAAGTGGACTAGTGAGATTTACTGGAGTTGGGGATTCTAGTGCCTATATGGTGGTGAAGGTGAGGAAATCAATTTTTGGATCTGTTGGGTGAGATAATGGACAACACTTGAAGACAGATATTGAATGCATATGTGGGACAGGTGTTTAGAAGAAAAGTTGAAACTAAAGATGATGATTTGGGAATTATCACCTTATGTGGTACTTAAAGCCAAGGAGAGTGTGCAAAGCGAAAATTGAGAGCTGAGGATACAGCCCTAAGAAAGAGAAGTCAATGAGGAGAAGGAGTCAGAGAGGTTGGAAGACAACTGGGAGAGAATGGTAGCACCAATGCCAAAGGAAGGAGTTTTGAGGAAGGAGCTGGCATTTCTGTTAAGCACACCAAGTTCAGGTTAAAGATGGAAAAATTTTCTTTTGATTATGGCTACAATGAGTCATGGTGACTTTATTAGGAAAATATTTTCAATGAGGTAGTGGTTATAATAAATTTTTTAAAAGTAATCTTTACATCCAACATGGGGCTTGACCTTATCACCCTGAAATCAAGAGTCACATATTCTACTGATTGAGCCAGCCAGGAGCCCACAATAATTGTTTTTATCATAAAAAAAGATTGTACATATTTTCTAGTTGGGCTAACTGAATAACTTAGAAGAGGTGAGCAAAATGCAGTGTTTACTGGAATTTTCCATGTTAAATGGTAAAAGGGAAACCATGAAAGAATAATAAGATAACTCATACATACAATTTCTAATCAAAAGGTTCAGTTTTATTCTCCAAGAAGTCTTTCATCAAAACTCCTAAGGGGTGCCTGGGTGGCTCAGTTTGTTAAGAGTCCAACTCTTTTCTTTCTTTTCTTTTTTTTTTTTTTGAGAGAGAAAGAGAGTGTGAATGGGGAGGGGCAGAGAGAGAGAAGGAGAGAGAGGATGCCAAGCAGGCTCTCCACTGTCAGTGCAGACCCCAACGCGGGGCTCGAACTCAGGAAACCATGAGATCGTCACCTGAGCCAAAGTCAAGAGTCAGATGCTCAACTGACTGAGCCACCCAGAAGCCCCTCCAACTCTTAATTTTGGTTCAGGTCATGATCTCAAGTTTCATGAGATTGAACCCCACATCAGGTTTTGCACTGACAGCATGGAGACTGCTTGGGATTCTCTCTCTCCTTCTTTCTCTGCTGCTCCCCCACACATGCTTTCTCTCTCTAAATAACATTAAAAAAAAACTCCTAAAATATGGGAATGAGTTGATTATCCTCATTTCCTTTCCTTTCCCTTTCCTTTTTCTTGAACTTCCTAGCAGAACTGGAACTAGAACTGGAAATTTTACATACCCACCTGATAGTTTTCTCAAACACATAGGTTCCTCTATTTTTAGGACTAGTGCACATAATTTTCACTGTGAAATATTCTGTTGGATTACAGTCTATTAATTACCCTCTCTGAGCTTCAGTGTTCTCATCTGTAACCCAAGGATAACAATACCCACGTAGCAAGTTGTTGTGATTACATGAAATAATGTAGGAAAAGTAAAAGACATATTTTAAGTGTACAACACATGTTAATTATTATTTATAAAAGAATCTATTATTTGAGGGACTAATGAGATTTGTTTTTCTTTTTAAGGAAGAGATATTAAAAAGTTATATTTCAATCTCTATTTATCCATAAACTCCATGGATTTGCCAGTGCGCAAAGAAGTTATTTGCCGGGGATCAGATGATGTTTATTCTTTTTGCAGAGCTCTGAAGGGAGGTAAGCATTCGATTCACATTACTTTCAGAATAGAACATAATAGTTTGTGAGAATGTTCTGAATGTTAAATGCACTGAAAATGTGAAATTCCTTTTCTAATCATTTTTTTTATCCAAAGATTTTTACTTTAGCAGCTTAAACAACATTTTGTAATTATGTTACTGAATTATTATTAAGATGGTACTTATTTGAGTCTGTTAAAAGGTATACTAAAATTTTTACCTTGTTCAGATTAATATTGTACATTTATCCTTGGTTATGGATCCCTTTTTCTAAACATTACACTTACTATTTTTTATAGAAACTCACTAAACCACAGCCAAGGGAACAGGCTTGGTGGAATCAGCAGGGAAAGAAAAAAAAGTACTTTTTAAGAATTTTATTAAAAAAAAGAAAAGAAACTCACTCGATTTTTTTTTTTTTACAGTGGTTTCCTCAATATCTTCCCCTGCTTTTTTCTGCCCTGATAATATTCACAGAATTAGAAAATTTCAGAGTTCAGGACCTTAAAGGTCACTTACTATAAATCAAGTAATTTTTAGACTAGTATTTTAAATAGTTTAAATGTTTATAAATATTATCCTGTCACATTACCAAAAAATTGGAAAGTGTAAAAAAAAGTCAGAGAATCTTATTTCCAAAGACATTTTGGAGTATTTCCTTCTGAGTTTTCAATGTATGTACATTGTTTATGTACTTATAAGTATGCTACACCATAATCATTTCTTTTTCTTTTTTTTTAATTTAAAAATTTTATTTTTATTATTTTTATTTTTTTTAATTAAAAAAATTTTTTTAACGTTTATTTATTTTTGAGACAGAGAGAGACAAAGCATGAATGGGGGAGGGTCAGAGAGAGGGAGACACAGAATCTGAAACTAGCTCCAGGCTCTGAGCTGTCAGCACAGATCCCGACGCAGGGCTCGAACTTACGGACCGAGAGATCATGACCTGAGCCGAAGTCAGCCGCTTAACCGACTGAGCCACCCAGGCGCCCCTAAAGATTTTATTTTTAAGTAATTTTTATACCCAATGTGGGGCTTGAACTTACAACCCAAAGATCAAGAGTTGCATGCTCTACTGACTGAGCCAGGCAGGCACCCCAATAATTTTCTTTTTATTTATTTTTTGTTTGAGAGAGAGAGACGGGGGAGAGAGAGAGAGGGTCAGAGGGAGAGAGAAAGAACCTCGAGCAGGCTCCATGCTCAGCACTCATCACAGAGCCTGATGCAGGGCTCTATCCCACAACCCTGGGATCATGACTTGAGCCAAAAGCAAGAGTCAGACGCTTAACCAACTGACCCACCTAGGCGCCCCAATAATTTTCTTTTTAAAAATTAATGTATTTAATTTTTTGACTAGATAATTCATGTGGTTCAAAAATTGAAGTATAAACATTACATAGTGAAACATCTCCCTTAGTGGGTATGCTTTGATTTATTTAACCATTCTCCTATTGGACAATTAATTACTTTCCTTCTGACATTTTTACTATTATAAATAATATTGTAATAGATATATCTTTGTATATAATTTTTCTCATATTTTAGATTTGAATATGTTTGCAGGGGTTACATATAACTGCCAGGGAAATATCCAAGCTTAATTGGGTTGACTGTATTTGTGGTTTTGTTTACATAAGGCCAAATGGCTTTTCTAAAGGAATCTACCCTTTTATACATTATGTCACCATCAATATGTATGTATCTTAATCTCTGTAGTTTAATCTCAGCTCTTGTTGATAGTGGGCATTATCATTTTTAAAAAAAGAAGTTTTAAAACAACTATTAGGTTTAAAAAAAACCCAATTGTTTTATTAACATTTAAAAATTGCTATTGCAGTTGCATATTTTCTTATATAATTAATTACCATTAACTTGTACCCTCTCTTGTTTAAAAAAAAAAAAGAGGTAGTTTACATGAATATATTAAATTTAGCAACATAGCATAAATTAGATATAGATGGGACAAAAACTGGAAAACAATGGCTGGGAATGAATGGAATGAGAGTAGCATAAAAATTCATAATAGGCTTATACCGGCTCTAACATCGACATCAATTTGATCTTGTGTTTCCTAGCATTCACTAAGAAAATTGCTTCTAAGTACATTAGTTTTTTTGCTATGCAAGTGAAACTTCAAGATACGTCTTCCAGTTGACCATCTCTCCACAGCTCTGACTTGTCTGCCACCCCCAAACCATATGCAAATAATGGAGTTGGCATTGCTTATATGTCTGGGCTCAGAGTTGGAAAGATCTGAGGCTCTGTCCCAGCTTTTCCATCTACCAGCAATGTGAGCTTGTGTGTGTGATTTAGCCTCTATCAGCCTTATTTTCCACACCTGTAAAATGGGGATCGTGAAACCTATTGTACATGGTTTTAAGGCTATAATTAGAAAATGTATATAAAAAGGTTAGTGCAGTACTTAGAATAAGAATTCAAGAATTATAGTTGTCGAATAATAGATATTGGTATGGGTATTAGGAGTCGTTTTGTTCCTGATTTTACAGTCCTGTCATTTTTACAAGTGAGGGAACTGATGCCTGCAGTGGTTCAGGAACGTGTCCTTCACCATTTGGAGAGCTAGTAACAGAGTAGCCTCATGACTCCTAAGGCCCAGTCTTCCAGTGTACCATGCTTTCTCTTGGGAAAAAAACAAAAAACAAACAAAAACCCTTTTGGCAGATTACTTTTTTTTAAAGCAACTGTTTCACAATCCCACCTAATCTCTGATAGATTATGTTGACATTTTATCTGAGTTTTCAAAGTTTCACTTTCTTGAGATCTAAAATGTGTCAGACTCAACCCAGTCTGCTGGCTTTTCCTTCCCTCCTGCATTTCCTTCCACAAACATCTGTTGAACCTAATTTGAGCAAGTCATGATTTAGGCTCCGGCGATCCAAAGTTGAATGATAGTGTCCTTCCTCAGAAGGTCCCTCTTTCTGGGAAAGACAGTCCTGGACAAAAATTAAAATAAAATGTCATAAATGCTGATAGAATTATATGCTCCTAGTTTAACTAGATAGTTACCAATTTACTATGACAGAAATCAGATAAGGTTTCAGAGAGTATTTTAGTAAAGTCTTGAATCTGAGAACATCAGAGAGGAGGAGGAAGGACATTCCTTGGAGAAGAAACAGCATATGCAAACACATATAACCCTGAAAGAATATGCTTTATTTGGAGAGTAGTTTTTTGTAGCTGGAGCAGAATGTGCTATAGGGAATTGCTGGAGATGAGCCGAGGAAAGGGGACAGGAGTGAGCATGTAAGTCATGCACAAGATATTGGCTTGCATCTTATCGTCAGTGGGTAGGGATGACCCACTGAGATTTTCAGTTTTGCAGATAACTAGTGTCCATATGGAAGGAGGCGGGGGTTGGCTGAGGTAGGAAGCTGGGACGGAAGGAAGTGTAGCCAGGAGGCTATGTGAGAGACCACAAGGGCTGAACAAAGATGGCGGCCTGGGAGCAAAGGGGAGGTGAAGAAAGAGGGCATATTTGGAGACAGAACTGGCAGGACATTCTGACTGATTTGATGTGGCAGGCAAAGTTTAGGTAAAATCAAGGGCTGGTGGAGGGCCAGTGACTGGGATTAGTGGAAGTGCCATTATCTGAAATGATGTGTGCAGAAGGGGCAGATTTTTAAAGAGAAAGCAATGAGTTCTGGTTTAGGCATATTGAGCTCAAGGTAATTTTGGAACATTTAAGTAAACATGTCCATCTGGTAGCTGAGTATATGGGCTCAGAGCTCAGGACATTCTGATTTAAGAAGCATTGATGCTATCAAGACCCTTGAAAATTTGGGAATCAAATTAGTAAGTACCATACATATCTACTTTTAAAATAGTTTTCCTTTTGGTATTTGTTACAAAAGTCATATATTTTTAGGATATGATATTTAGAAAATATAGGCAAGCAAAAATAAAATGAAAATTACCCACAGTATTACCACATCTTACACACACACACACACACACACACACACACACACACACCCTTGTTTCTTTTTAAAAACACATTTGGAAATAAATAAGTGGCTATTTCAAAGGCATCTTAAACTCAATTATCCATTAGACCTGTTTCCAGGGTTTTGCTTCAGTGGCTGTAACAAAATACCAAAAACTGGATGGCTTAGAACAACTGATATTTATTATCTGATTGTCTGGAAGCTAGAAGTCCAAAATCAAAGTATTGGCAGGGCTTTGCTCCCTCTGAGGGCGTGAGGGAAGGATCTGTTCCAGGCCTCTCTCCTAGCTTCTAAAGGCCCCAGGCGATTCCTGCCTTGTAGATGGCCATCTTCTTCCTGTGCCATTTCACAGTCTTCTCACTATGCATTTCTGTCTCTGTGTCTAAATTTCCCCTTTGTATAAGGACACAGTCATATTAGATTAGAGACCACCTCATCTTGACCATCTGCAAAGGCTCTATTTCCAAATAAGGCCATGTTCACAGGCACTCGGGGTTAGGACTTCAACATCTTTTTGAGGGACACGATTCAACTAATAAAACACCATCTGAGGCTTGGGTCCTACATTCTACATGGTGGGTAGGAAAAGTGTGCTGGACCACAAGTGAGCTGCATGGGAAGTGTAGAGAGGGGACTAAACAGGGGCTCTGTCTTCCTTTTCTCTGGCCCTGCCTTAGTTCTCTCCTGGCTTCTTGAATGTGGGCAGAAGTTTCAAGCTAACTTCCCATAAGAATAGAATGGGATCTATGAGCAAACTATGAGCTTTCTAAGAGAGACAAAACAATTGAAAAAGAAGACTACTATACAGAAGAGGTTAGTGCCCCTTCTTCCCACCTGACCTGGTAAACATTTGGGCAGTCTCCTCAGATAGAAATCTCAGAGTTACTCGATTTCTTTCTCAAATTCTCAAGTCTCATCCATCTCCTTACCTTCCTCTCTCACACAAAGTTTTCAGGATTGGCTTCACAGCCAGGGCCTCGTACTTAGAAGGGCTTCACATTTGGAGTTTAATATTCTCTGATCATAGACTTGAGATTCTTATTAATTTTATCTTTAAGTGTGTGTTTTATAAGTGAAGTCTGATGGGACAGTGGGGCATGCATGCAGTTCCCCTAGATGGGTTCTTGGCTCCCAGCTGCCCACTCCTCTGCTGGCACCCTGGACCCTGCTTGGGACCCCCTCCCAGCTACAGCCAGTGACCCCTGCTGCCCTCTGTCACTGGTGAGGGCCTGTATGCAGGGAGGGTCAGGATCAGGTGCAGGTGCCCTGCAGTGTCTGAAGTGCAATGTGGCCATGACCCACCCCACCTGGACTGGCAGGACCATGGGTGCATGGGTTTTCCAACCATCAGTGGGTTCCCTCCCCACCAACAGGTAGCTCCTGGAGGTATTACATGGAAGTTGCAAAACGCTTGAAGGTAACTCATGTGACAGTGGGCCTTTGGGAAGGAAAGAGGCCTAATTTGTCTTCTTTGCCCCAAACTGAGGCATGAGGCACCTGGCAGCACAGGGGAGAGAGGCCCCCATCAGGCAGCCCTCAGGCCCACGCTTCGCATAAGTGCCCCACTCATGGAGCAGCCCCCTGGGTGTCCCTGAGCTTCTATACTCACCTTTCACTCTGTGCCAAGAGACCATTCCCTTGGATCATTCCATGCCTGGCCATATCTTCTCTTCCTTCTTTCAAATGTCCGACGTCAAGCTTGTGCTAGTTTTCTCTGGTCAGCTTGAAGCACCTTCTGGGGATGAGCCACCAAATACAAACTGTGTAATTTCAGTGATTCTGCCTCAGAGTTAAAAGCTCTGATATTTGTATTTAAAACCGTCATTGTGCAGGGACGCCTGGGTGGCTCAGTCAGTTGGACGTCTGACTTTGGCTCAGGTCGTGATCTCACGGTCCGTGAGTTTGAGCCCTGCGTCAGGCTCTGTGCTGACATCTCAGAGCCTGGAACCTGCTTTGGATTCTGTGTCTCTCTCTGTCTCTTTGCCCCTCAGCCACTCACAGTCTCTCTTGAAAAGTAAATAAACATTAAAAAAAAACCCCTGTCATTGTGCAATTTAAGATGAATGATAATTTAAAATTTTGTTTTACTTCAAATGAGATTAAATAACAAATAAAAAATATCATGGCAAGTCTAGAGAGAGACTGTAGAGGAAAAGAAAAAGCTTTATATTTCAGTACTTTTCATAGAATGTCTCTCCTGCCTTTTGAATAAGAGGCCCCCATTTTCGTTTTGCACTGGGCTTTGTAAATTTTATAGCTGTTCCTGAAGCCAGGTACCCAGGGACCAGGTACTAGCAGTTGGAGATGCAGAAGTGACCAAAGCAAAGCCCCTGTCCTCATGGAGCTCATGAACTAGTAAACGAGATCATTACTAAGTCATGAAATAAGACAAAAATGAAGTAAGATTCAGTTTCTGATAAGTGCTCTCAAGGAGAGCAGCAGGCTAATGAGATAGATCATAATGGGGGAGGGCACCTGAGCTGGTGGTCATGGAAGGCACTTACCTCTTCTTCTCTTCACTACTGTCACCACCTCCTGACCTCTAACTGGTCTCCCTGACTCTTAGTGCCACCCTTAAATTCATGTGTGATATGGTCATGTGACCCACCTTTCTAAATAAAATCTGATCATTTCACACTCTTGGCTGTTCTTTCATTGCCTCCATTCTCTTAAATGTGGAACCTGAGCCCGTTTTTGCTTACTTCTTAGCACAAGATGTAGTTCTTAGCACTCCTGCTTCCCTTTTGCTTTAATAACGCTGAGCCTCTTGCAGGTGTATGCATTAGTCATACTGATTTTCACTTTCCTGCCTTTGCTCCTTTTTTTCCTGCCACCTGGAAAATCCTTCTTGTCCTTCCTTCCCATCCTTTATGACAATTCAACCCACTTCCTTCTCTTTTCTAGATTCCCTTCCCACCAGCACCTTTTGAATAACAGTCATTATCATATCAATGATAATATTAATGGCATCATTGTTATTCACAAGATGCCATGGAAAGAGGGTCTAGAAAGGAGAAGGAATAACATTTAATGTTATAATAACTAAGATTTTACTGTCAGTAACATTTAATGAGTGCTACATTCCAAGCATTGTTGAGCACTAACATGTATTAACTCATATAGCCTTCATGATCCTCCTAAAAGGTAGGTGTTACTATCCATTGCCATTTTACTGAAGCACAGAGAAGTTAAGTGACTTGCCCAAGGCTACACTCCAAGTAAGTAGGAGAGCTGGGATTCAGATCTGGAACTATCACTCTTACCAAAATGCTATACTACCTTAATTCTTACTGCATCTTTTCATTGCATTGTATTGGAATGGCTTCTTTGCATGCCTATATCCCCAGTAGACTTTAACTCTTGCCCCTTGTCTCCTCAATCCCTGGTATATAGTAGCTTTCAATAAATACTTGTTGAACTATTACATTTGAATTGGATTGGTCTTGAATGAAAAATTAGAATATCATGAAGACATGATCACTTTACTAAGCTCAAGAAATAACATCTCAGTGTGCTAACACCCCTAATAAGGATATACCCTTGTGAGAAGTGAGATGATTCATTTTCAGAAATGCCAAATAAAAGCTGTGCTGTCTAGTTAACAGTAGGTTTACAACCTGTTGGAAATATGTACAAAGCCCTCCCCATCATACAATGGAGTCCCAAACCCTTAGACATTTCACTTCCTGGCTCTTCTCTCTTCATTTCCTGGGCTTATTTTTCACAGGCTTTGCAATGACCATGTGCCAAAGAACTGAAGTCTCTGAATTACCTCAAGGAATATACATGTGTTCCAGTCAGACTACTTTTTGGCCTTACATGGGTATAGGCAACTTCCAGGCAAGGCTGTAACCTCTGTAGTCCTCAGCCAATGAGGAATCAGGGGAGGGACTTGCATGCTAGGAGATAAATTGTCTGTTGTAACTGCCCCCAAGTGTGCCTGTCCATCAGATACCTGCTCTTTCAAGAATGTTGATTAAAGCCTCGCTTCACTGTGCTCCAAGTCTCCGTGTCCCTCCTTTGATTGGGGCAGTGGGATTATTTCTCACATCCAGAAGCAAATAGATGTTTTTTTGTGAAAATAGACATAATCTGTTCATTTGCTATTAAGGATTTTCTTTGGCTAGTTAGGAGAACAAGAATGGTTATAGTTTGCATTTGACTATTTATATTACTTTAAAAGATATTTTTGGCCACTATTGCTTTTGTTAGAGATTCAAAACATTTCTACTTTTCTATCCTTACCCTGTAAATTCACTCCTTTGGTGTTTCTGAGTGGGAGAGTAGAGTATGTTTTTTCCTGCACTTCTGACTCTGTCCACAACTTCTGCAGGGCCAGGTCCATGGCTGTGCATTTCAGCAGTGACTACTTAGGCTTCTCAGTGGTGGGATTGGAAGGAGATTTGGTTTCCTGGCTGCCTCCCAACTCTCTCCTCCACCTTTATAAAGATCTATTTTACTCTGTTGAAGGAGTAGCAGTATTAAATATGCACACATGTAATTTGGGATGAAGCATATTAGCACTGGCTTATTCATTCATTCACTATTGAGACAAGTAGGCCTTAAAATTTTGTATCCCCTAAGGGATGAAATATAGGCTGATACTGAGAGATGCTTGGGGTGGCAAGGAAGTGATAGGAGACCCATAGCCAGGGTAGGAAGTTAGTTACTTCTCTACAATTCGCTTGGGACTGCTGCTGCCAGTAGCAGCATAAAAGGTACACTCCATACTATATTAAAACAAAATCACCCAATGACGACCAATATAATTTTTTGTATTTTGTATTTTGTTTGTAGAGACTGTGAATACAACAGTACACTTCTCCTTCAGGGGAATACGATTTTCTAAGGTATTGTTCAAGAGTCATTTTGTACTTTCTTAATCTTTTGCAGTAACAGATGTGTTAAGAATTTGAAATAGCCATTCACAACTTCAAAAATAGCTATTCAGCCTTAAGGTGTTTAAGATTTTGGTTTTTGCTTTTATTTAGTTTGGGGTGTTTTGCTATTTCTTCTTTCTGTAGAATATGGAAATATGGAAAAGTAACACACAAAAAAGCTCTTTTTCACTTCATTTTCTTCCTCTAACATCCATGGCTAAAAGTAATGCAAATGCTCATAATTAATATGTTGAATATCTTTGGGTAAAAGCACTGGATGACCGCCATGTATAACTCAGTAACTGCCCCCATGAATAGTAGTGATGTAATTTTAGATATTTGCATTAGATCCCTGGCAAAGAAATTTTGGATATGTTTCACTTTGGGTACCTATCTTATTTATTTATTTATTTATTTATTTATTTATTTATTTATTTATTGAAAGTTTATTTTTTGAGAGAAAGCAAGTGTGAGAGGGGGAGGGGCAGAGAGAGAGAGAGAGAGAGAGAGAGAGAGAGAGTGAGAGAGACACAGAGACAGAGAACGCCAAGCAGGCTCTGCACTGTCAGCCCAGAGCCTGACGCGGGGCCCAGAAGCTTAACAGACTGAGCCCTCCAGGCACCCTTGGGTGACTATTTTTAAATAGTCATTTAAAATGCATATCCTTACCTATTTTTCTAAGGATATTGTATGTTTGAAAATCTCACAGACTAGTTTCAAAAAACTGTTGAAAAAATATCCCCTTATAATATCCCTTTATAGTTGGGAAATAAATAGGTTTCTGCTCACTGGATTCAAAAGGCATACAAAATTTCATCTCATTAGGAAACTGAGATAATGATAACCAATTTAATTTAAATGGCTTCCTCCTAATAAGACAAAATTCTTATAAAAGTCTTATAAAATAGAGGCATCTAACATTTTATTTACTTGTATTTCTTATTCCTCATTTTAGGGACAATACAGATGTGTTGCAGAAGCCATCACTGGAAATACTGAAGAAATGCTCTTTTGTCTGAATTTTACTGTCATATATGACCCTAATTTCAATTAGAATAAATGGAGTATATTTTTATTTTTCAAAAGTCTTATTGCTGACTTAAATTTTTTTCCCCACAGTGTATTAGTGTGCTAGGACTGCCATAACAAATAGCAAAGATGAGGGTCCTGAACAATTAGAAATTTGTTTTCTCACAGTTCTGGAGGCTAGAAATCAGAGATAAAAGTGTGGATGGGTTTCGTTCCTTCTAGAGCCTCTCCCTTTAGCTTGTAGATGACTGCCTTTCCTATGTCTTCACATGGTCTTCCCCCTGTGTTTGTGTCCTCATCTCTTCTTATAAGGACACCAGTCATTGGTTTAGGGCCCACCCTACTGACCTTAGTTACCTCTTTAAAGATGCTACCTACAAATCCAGTCACATTCTGAGGCACTGGGGGTTAGGGCTTTAAGCATATGAATTTTGGAGAGACAACATTCAGCCCATAACACATAGGCAGTAAAATTTTTTGAACTGGTTGACTTCTCTCCATTTCCTGCCTCTCTACTCTGGGGCAAGTTACCAGCATTGCTTCCCTGGACTACTCTGCTGCCTCCTGACTGATCTTCCTGTACTTGGTCAGGTGCCTTTGATGAAGTATTCTCCATAAGGATTGTTTCAATAATACTGTCAAAATACAGGTCCATTCATGTCACCACAATGCAAATAGAACAAAATGAAGCAAAATCAAACAAGATCCTTCCTGAGGCTTCTGGTTCCTTTTAGGATAAAGTTGGAATCTTTTGGAAAGCCTGCCAGGCCTTGCCCACCCTTTCCCTCTCTAGCCCCTGTTCCCACCACTCTCCCCTTGCTCTCTGTGTTCCAGAATGTGCCACATTTCTTCCTCTAGAACCTTCAGCCATTGTTTCCTGTCTTGACTCCACTCCTCCACTCCATTCTGCCCTCACCCTTTCACATCTGTAATGAGTGTGGATCCTTCTTGGTCAGGTATTACTTTCTCAGGGAATCATCAATAGGTAGTATGGAGTGCAACTCTTATACTTTTGATGCTGAAAAGCGGCAATCCTGAGTAAAAGATGATAGAGGAGATGATGAGAACTGATCTATGCTGGATATTTTTTGAAAGCAGAGACAATGGCAAAAATACTTTTGTTGATAGGTTGGATGTAGAATATGAGACAGAGAGAGGATGTCTCCAGCCTTTTTGCTTGAACAGATAGAAGGATGGAGTTGCCATTACTTGAGATGGGAAAGTCAAGGAGGAACAGGTTTATAGGGAAAAATCAGGAAGTTGCATTTGCACATGTTGAGATATCTATTAGACATACAGGTGGAGACTTTGAAAAGGCAGGAAATATAGGAGTCTGAAGTTCAGAAGAGAGTTCTGGACTGGAGGTCAACATTTGGAAGTTGCTAACATATGGAAAGAATAAGTGTAGGTGGATAAAATAACAGATTCAAGGACAGAGCCCTGGAGTACTCTGTCATCAAGGCATTAGGGGTGAGGAGGAGGCAGCAAAAGAGGAGCATCATGGGGGTAGAGGGATCATGAGGGTAGAGGGAAAATCTGGAATGTTGGTCTATGAAAAGCCAGTTTCAACTGTTTTACTCTGCTGATAGGTTAAATAAGATGAAGACTGAGTGTTGATTTAGCAATGTGGAGGTCATTTGTGATTTGATAATGTTACCAATAGAGAGCCCTCTAAATTTAGTAGGCATCAGTTCCAATGTGCACCACTCCAATATAGAGCTCATATATTAAGCTCTCTGAGAAGCCTGGTGGAATCCCCTAAGGTAGGCAGGTCCTTACTTAGTTCAATTTCCCTCCCTCTTTAAGGGGAAGGGTTTAGGGAGGGAGCTCACAGGAAAGCTTTCTCCAAAAGCACCCTCCACAGATCTTCTCCTTAAAGATCTTCCCTTGGATTAAATGGTCTCTTGACCTTTTTATTTACTTGATGCAAATACATTTTACTACTTGTTGTAAACACTTTATATACTTTAGTTGATATCTGATAACTCATTCCACATCTCTTGAATTCTTGAGGGGCTTAAGAGTTGTGAATGGGTTACAGACATTTCCCGTTCCCTGATTTTGTTCTGGTGCATGCCACATCCCTAGCTCTAGGAAAGGATCCTGACTTGCTAGATCAGCCAGTGTGAGGTATTCCCCAGGGGATTGTTATTGGTTCATATTGGATGCATGTCTGATGTTGGCTTAATCAGACTACAGTGAAGGACTAAAATGTCTTGGTTGTCTCACTGGATGAAAACAAAGAGGGATGTGGCCTCTTTTCTGCTGCCAGTCATGTGATGACTATCAGGGGAAACTGGCCTTGGGATGAAGCTGATGCTATGGACAGAAGGATGGGGATTTAGAAACAAACTGAAGGCTGCCTGGTGGCTCAGTCGGGTGAGTATCTGACTTCAGATCAGGTCATGATCTCATGGTTCTTGAGTTCAAGCCCCACATAGGGTTTGCTGCTGTCAGTGCAGAGCTTGCTTTGGATCCTCTTTGCCCTTTCCTCGCTCTCTCTCTCTCTCTCCTAAAAATAAACATTTAAGAACCTGAAATTTTGCAGACACTGTTGAGTCATTGAATCAACTAAGCCCAGACCTTGCCCTATATCTGGACTTCTCTGTTACTGGTTTGGTGAATTGGAGTCAGGATTCTCTTACTTGCACTTAAAAACATTCTAGGTGATTTACAGTTACCTTGTCTACCACATCTCAGAAGTCAGGCTAATTTCCAGTTTTGGCCCTCTATTTCCTGCTGACTTTTTCCATTGCTTTTAACCCATCCTTTGCTGATGCTTATGGGGCCAACTTATCTATTAGGCACAGTGGGCACAGTACTTACATTTATAAATATATATATTTGTGCAGGATGGGACCCATGAAAGTCATAAGGTGGCCCTGGGTGCTTGGCTACTACATACTCTGTTTTTTGCTAATATTACCAGGTTGCTAGGTGAATTGATTTCTTCAATATCTATTGAATGCCTACTGTTTTTCAGGCACTATGCAAGGCCTTGAGGATACAGAGGCGCACAAAACAAGAACAGTTCTTTCCTTCACAGAGTTTTTGATCTGGTAGGAAAATCAAACAAAACAAATGATTATTGGAAAATATGATGAGGGTTAAGTATGGTGTGATGAGGTAAGAGACATCATCTATGGAATCAGAAAAGGCCCCCTAGAGGCAGTGACATTAGGGTGAGTGTTGGAGGATGAGTATGGAATTAATTAAACAAAGTACATTCCAGCTGTAGAGAAGAGCAGGTGACAAATTTAGAAGTGAGAGAGATACAGCACATTTAAGATGTTGAAACCATCTAGTAGTGATATTAGGTATCGGTTATTGATGCTAAACATGTCAGGTGGTGGGTGCTTTTCTAGGCATTTTGCATGTCAAGAATTTAAGCAAGAAATACTATTATTATCCCCATTTTATAGATAAGGAAGATGGAGAAGATGAAGTATAGAAAATAAAAGTAACTTATTCAAGTTCATATATGTAGCAAGTGGCAGAGCTGGGGTTGGATCCTGACAGTCAGTCTCCAGGCTTAGATTTCTCATCTTCTTTCCAGATACAGATGGAAGGCAGAAGATGAGAGAGTTGTTGGAGGTGAGGCAGGGAAGAGCACTGCATTGCTGGATAGTCCTACTCCTGAAATCCAGCCTCTGAGTATGAGCCCTGCTTCTTCTTGACCTCCATGTTCATGTCACCACATCCACTACACCCTCTCTTGGACCCTGCAGTTGCCTTCTTAATGATGTCTACTCTTCTATTTGCTTCTCATTCCCTAGACCCTCCATTGGCCTACGTAATCATCCTTAGAATGAAATCTCTTAATCTGGCCCATTAGATCCGACACCATCTAGTCCCAAAAGACCACCTTTCAATTTCATGACATTTCTCTTGGCATCTTTCACTTGGTTCCAACCACATCCTTAGAATGAAATCTCTTAATCTGGCCCATTAGATCTGACACCATCTAGTCCCAAAAGACCACCTTTCAATTTCATGACATTTCTCTTGGCATCTTTCATTTGGTTCCAACCACATGGTCTCTTTTCTCTTCCCTCAATATGTTTAGTACATTCTTTTTTTTTTTTTTTAATTTTTTTTTTCATAGAATGAAATCTCTTAATCTGGCCCATTAGATCTGACACCATCTAGTCCCAAAAGACCACCTTTCAATTTCATGACATCTCTCTTGGCATCTTTCATTTGGTTCCAACCACATGGTCTCTTTTCTCTTCCCTCAATATGTATAGTACATTCTTTTTTTTTTTTTTAATTTTTTTTTTTTCAACGTTTTTTATTTATTTTTGGGACAGAGAGAGACAGAGCATGAACGGGGGAGGGGCAGAGAGAGAGGGAGACACAGAATCGGAAACAGGCTCCAGGCTCCGAGCCATCAGCCCAGAGCCCGACGCGGGGCTCGAACTCACGGACCGCGAGATCGTGACCTGGCTGAAGTCGGACGCCCAACCGACTGCGCCACCCAGGCGCCCCTGTTTAGTACATTCTTATCTAAGACCCTTGCAGTCATCCTTCCTTGAACAAGGAACGTACATCTTCCAGATATTTGCATAACTTATTCCTTTTTTCATTCGAGTTTCTGCTCAAATACAACCTCCTCAGAATGTCCTTCTCTGAGAGTCTATATAAAATAGAACTATTACTTTCTGTCACCTTCCCTAGTTTATATATCTATTTATTTGTTTATTTTCGAATCCCCTCACTAAAATGTACTCCCTGGGGGAAGGGACTTTGTTTTGTTTATTGTTCTATGCCTGGGGATTATATCACCCAATAAAGCATTAGCATTTCTACCTTGCCTCGGGCTCTGTTTCCTAGGCTAAGACAAACACAAAAGGTGTCAGAGAGGAGGCACCATCTTTCAAGCTCTATGAAAGTCACATGCAAAGATTGGTAGTTAAATGCCAGGAGCCTGACTCTCTGATACTGTCATTGACTTGGATGCCATTCCAGCTCCAGACTGCCTACCCCTGTCTTCTGGTTTTGAGGGAAAATATACTTCTGTTTCGTTAAGCTGCCTTAGGTGGATTCCTCTCATATGCAGCTAAGTATAGTCCTCACAAATACAACCACTGCTTATTATAGGGGAAAAGGAGAAGAATTCAAAGATAATTCTGAGATTTCTGAAGAGGAAGGATCATGGTGCCACAAACATAAATAGGACAATCTGAAGGAGGAGCTAACTTTAAAGGAATAGTGAAAGATTTTATGATATACAGTAGCCTCTCTTATCTGTAGTTTAGCTTTCCATGGTTTCAGTTCCTCACAGTCAAACATGGTCCAGAAGCAGATGATCCTCCTCCTGGCCCAGTAGCCTACTGTTACATTATGATGTCTAACTCATTCCCCTCACTTCTTCTCACCACATAGGCATTTTGTCATCACACATCATCATAAGAAGAAGGGTGAGTACAGTACGATACAATATTTGAGAAAGAGAGAGAGACCACATATGCATAACTTTTATCACGGTGTATTGTTATATTTTATTATTAGTTTTTGTTGTTAATCTCTTACTGTGCCTAAGTTGTAAATTTAACTTTATCATAGGTATGTATATGTAGGAAAATACATAGTATATGTAGGGTTTGATACTATCTACCATTTCTGGTGTCCATTGGGAATCTTGGAAGGTGTCCACCACAGATGGGGGGGGGGCACTATTGTACATATAAATGCTCTTTCTCAGCTGTATTTTAGCTTGATTTTTGAATACTGGGCTCCATCCTGATTTCATTGGCTGCACTTACAAGCATTTCTTGCAGTGTAGGAGATGACTTTGGAGAGAAACGTCCTGACTAGAGGTAGGCCACCTGACTAGATGGTAATGTCTTGGTGAGATCACCACATTCTGGGGGTATGATCTTTTGTTTAGCAGATGAAAAAAAAAAACTTCAATATTTTTCATTTCAATCAGATGTCATCAATATTAGGATACAAATTTGTCTTCTGGGACAAAGACCCTATATAGCAGTGACTTAAATAAAATAGAAGCATATTTCTCTCTCATCTGGCATGGATATGATAACTTGAGGACCTGGAACCTTTTATTTGGCCTTGGTCTGAAAGGTCAAAATGGATCTTCATGGTACTGTGACCCACACAGTACCTTTCTATAGCAACACAACTTAATAGACAATTTTGTAAAATTATCAGACACTACTCTCTTAGTTCTAGTTTATTACTGATCTTTCATTGTTCATAAAGAGTTAATGATAAAACTATTGCTTAGATGTGGATCTTGTATTCTTCCTCTTGGAATCATTTTAGGATTTTTCAACGTAATTGCACATTCAATTTCTTCACTGTATTTTAAATATCCTAACTGGCTTAATTAATCCTAGATTTCAATTCATCCCATAACATATCATTATTAAGAAAAAAATTTATGGAGTGGAAACTTTTCCTTGTGCCTGAACTATTTTATAATCTCATATCTCTCCTATCAATAAATTTCCCTGCCCCCCCCCCCCCAAATAATTGGTTTTACCTTTCAATGAATTCCTCAACTGAGCTTTATCAGAATTGTTCTTAGGGATTTCTACATTGCTTATGGAAGAGTAAATTTCATTTGTTAAAGTAAAAAAGTAATTTGTAGCTATTACATTGCGCTGGCTTTCTGAAGCTCTTTTAAAATTACACCCTTTGGGGACACCTGAGTGACTCAGTCAGTTAAGCGTCCAACTCTTGATATCGGCTCAGGTCATGATCTCATGGTCGTGATCTCCTGGTCATGATCTCATTGTCATGGGACTGAGCCCTGTGTCAAGCCCAGTGCTGAGCATGGAGCCTGCTTGGTATTCTCTCTCTCCCCCTCTTTCTTCCTCTCCCCTGCTCACACACATCTCTCCCTCTCTCTCTCTCAAAATAAATAAACTAAAAAATAAAATTACACCCTTTGTTCTTTTTAGTTTTCATCCCTTTTATAAATAAGTTTATAGAAATTATTATAGTAAATATGTTTTTAGAAAGTTCTCCTTGATCTACAAACATAATTCAAGCATATCCTGAAAATAGCAAATCTGATATTTTGATTAGTTTATTACACCATCATCAGCATATAATGGAAAACCCCACAGTCTGTGGAAGTAGTCTTTTCACCTCACCATTGATTTCCTTTAGGAATTAAGAAAAGACCATGGTTGTAATGGTTTACTTGTATAGCCCTGGGCAGCTGAGGCTAAAAGATTTACATGGATTGCTATTGTGTGTAAGAAAGCTGGTGTGGCCAATTTTCAAATGAGCCAGGGGCCTACATTAATAAAAGCCAGGGGAAATGTAGAAGATGCTTATTTTATCTGAGATTGATCATTTGAGGCCAGAAGGTTCAGATTGATCTCACAAGTTCTCCTGCAGAACTGCACTAAGTAAACCTTTCCTTTTCTTAAAAAAATGTTTATTTATTACTGAGAGAGATTGAGAGCATGAGCAGTGGAGGGGCAGAGAGAGAGGGAGACAAAGGATCCAAACCAGGCTCTGTGCTGAAAGCAGCACTCACAGACTGTGCTGAAGTCAGACGCTTAACAGACTGAGTCACCCCGGCGCTCCTGTAAACCTTTCTGGATACTACTTCAGGATGAACATAGTTGGAAAGTTTTAGGTGGCCTATTTGCTCTTGCTGTTTTTAATTTGAAATCATTTTTCACAAGGTGTTGTTAACTTTGAAAAAAACAAAGGTGGATGATTCTGTAAAGTAGTTCTGTGTTTTAAAGTTATTTTTTCTTTTTAAAATTAGAATTTCTCTTTAGATTTTTAAAAAAATTCTTTATCCATTCATCAGTTGATGGACATTTGGGCTCTCTCCATAGTTTGGCTACCTCATTATTTTTAATGGCTATAAAAATTTTTATTGTTTGACTATACTATAATTTAGTCACCCATTTCCCTATAGAATCTATAGCATAGATATACAATATAGTGCTACCCAATATCCTAAGTTTTATCTCATTTAATTCTCACAAAACTTCCAACAGGTAGATATTATTGTCTTCATTTTAAAGGTGAGAAAAATAAGGTTAGTGAAGTTAAGTAACTTGCCCAGGGTCCCATCGTTAAAGGAGGATCTAGGATTTAATCTCTGTACTATAAATCCCTCCATTCTGTGATGTGTTACCTGGCATCTTGGTAGGATTATAGGTGTTTTAGATTTAGTCCTTGTATTTTTCTGCATCATTTTTTAAATACTGAGTACATATTGATTTTTATATTCAGCTAAAATGACATTAAAAAGAATGCTTTAAGGGATGCCTAGGTGGCTCAGTTGGTTAAGTGTCTGACTTTGGCTCAGGTCATGATCTCGCGGTTGGTGGGTTTGAGCCCTGCCTCAGGCTCTGTGCTCACAGCTCAGAGCCTGGAGCCTGCTTTGGATTCTGTGTCTCCCTCACTCTCTACCCCTACCCTGCTTGCACCTTGACTCTTTCTCTCAAAAATAAACATAAAAAGTTTAAAAAAGAATGCTTTCATTATTAATCACTTAAACCCATTGACTTATTTAAAATTAAAGGAACATGTAGAAAATTCCAATCAAAATCAGTGAAAATTGGGAACAATGTAAGTGACAATCATTTTGGATAATGTTCAAAGGAAATTGTAGAACAATTAATACACATTATACAGCAGTTTAAAAGAATGAGGTAGATGTAGATGTATTTGTACTAATGTGGATAAATAAAGCAACATTGCTGAATTAAAAAGTTAAGCTGCAAAATTCATCCTAAAATTAATATGGCATCTCAAGGGACTTTGAATTGCCAAAACAATTTTGAAAAGGAATAAAGTTAGAGGACACACAGTTACTGATTTCAAAACATTACAAAGCAATAGTAATCAAAACAGTGTGGTACTTCCATAAAGAGAGACAAATAAACCAATGGAATAAAATAGCCTAAGAATCAATCTTTGTGCATATAGTCAAATGATCTGCAGCAAAGGTACCGAGGCTACTACTCAATGGGGAAAGGACAGTATTTTGAACACATGGTGCTGGGAAGATGATATCCACATGCAAAAGAATTAAGTCAGACACTCACCTTACACCATGTATAAAAATTAATTCAAAATATATTAAATACTTAAATGTAAGACCTAAAACTGTCTAAAGTTTTAGACCTAAAGCTCCTAGAAGAAAACCTGTAAGAAAAGCTTCATGGATTGAATTGGGCAATGCTTTATTTGGAATGATGCCATAACCACAGGCAATCAAAGCAAAAATAGACAAATGAAACCATATCAAACTTAAAAACTTTTTGCATCAAAGGACACAATGCACATAGTGAAAAAACAATTTAAGGAGCGGTGAAAACTATTTGCAAATCATTTATCAGACAAGAGGTTAATATCCAGAATATATGAAGAAATCCTACATCACAACAACAAGAACATCTAATAATCCAATTTAAAAATGGGCAAAGGATTTGAGTAGACATTTTCCCAATGATACACAAATGGCCAAGAAGCGCGTGAAAAGGTTCTCAACATCACTAATCATTAGGGAAATGCAAATCAAAACCATCATGAGGTATCATCTCATACCCATTAGGATGGCTACTATCAAAAAAAATAGTGTTATTTGTGTATGAGAAGAAACTGGAACCCTTGTGCACTGTTAGTGAGGTTGTAAAATGGTGTAGCTGCTATAGAAAATAGGAGTTTCCTTAAAAAAATTAAAAAGAAAACTACCATAAAATCCAACCATGCTCTCTGGATATATATCCAAAGGAATTGGAAGTAAGGTCTCAAAGAGACATTTGCATCCCATGTTTATAGCAGCATTATTCAAAATAGTCAAGAAGTGGAAGCAACCCAAATGTCACCAACAGACAAATGGATAAACAAAATGTGGTGTATACAGTGGAATATCATTTAGCCTTAAAAGGGAAGGAAATTCTACCAAGTGCTACAACATTGATAAACCTTGAGGACAAGATATGTGAAATAAGCCAGTCAAAAAGACAGATACTGTATGATTCTACTTATATGAGGTATCTAAAGTAGTCAAGAAACAGAAGGTAGAATGGTAGTTACCAGGAGCTTGGTCAGGGGAAAAGGGGAATTGCTTAATGCATACAGAGTTTCAGATTTGTAAAATGAAAAGTTTTAGAGTCTCTTTCAAAACAATGGGAATCTACTTTCTTTTTAATGTTTATTTATTTTGGGGATGGAGAGAGGGAGGGAGAGAGAGTGAGCATGAGTAGGGGAGGGGCAGAGAGAGAGGGAGACACAGAATGTGAAGCAGGCTCCAGGCTCTGAGCTGTCAGCACAGAGCCCGACACAGGGCTTAAACCCACGGACCACGAGATCATGGCCTGAGCCAAAGTCAGACACTTAACCAAATGAGCCATCCAGGTGCCCCTGGTTAAAATGATAATTTTATGTGAGTTTTACCACAATAAAGAATTTTAATCAAAACATTAGAAACTCTGCTGGTTATAAGCATATAGGGTAATGGAAAAATATTAAAACAAATATTTAGTACACTGTAATTTAAAATATTGGAATCATTGAGGCATTAAAGTGTTTTACTTCTCTGTAAAAAAAACAAACAAATGTTAAGCCATAGATAGACATGTATAGTATGATACATTGAAAAAAATTCAAAATATGCCAAAGTATACAGTGTACTTTCTATGGGGACATATATGTATATAAAGACATTAGATAAGAACTGGAAGGATATACACCAAATTAATCACAGTAGTTATCCTTGGGTAAAGGAAAAGGGGACCAGATGGTGGGTGATGGTTAAAAGGGACTTACCCATAGTGCTTCAAGTTTTTATGAAGAGAAGCAATTCATGAATTATTTATATAAAATAGCCTCTAAACATATAAAAAGATGTTCAAACTTACTTTAAAAAATCCAATTAAAACTACACTGGAAAAAAAAACTATATTGAAATTCCCCATTTCTCTTCTTTTGGATTGGCAAAGATTTGAAAGCTTGATGATATATTCTGTTGGCAAGGCTATGAGGAAACATTGCTGCTGGGAAGGCAAATTATACCACGCCTACAAAGGGGAATTTGGCAATACCTAACAAACCCGGCACTCTACTTCTAGAAATTCACCAGGAACATAGCCTCTAACAATACAAAAATAAACGCCCAGGGTGATTCATTGCAGCATTACTTGTAATTGCAAAATATTGGGAAGTACCTTAATGGTTAAACATGGAACACTGGTTGTATAAATTTTGTCACATACATGGAAGACTGGTTGTATAAATTTTGTCACATACATACAATCTGGTTGTAGGTAGGATGATCTCTAAAACTGATAGGGATTTCTAGGACATAGTAAGTGAAAAAAGGAGATTGCAAAAGTATATGTGTAGTACCCAGCTTTGTTGAAGAGAGAAGGAGAAATTAAAGAAAATGCATATGTCTGCTTATTTTCACTAGCCAAAATTTAATGAACTTAGTGACCTATACAGAGGGTGTGTGGAGGAGACATGAAAAGTATACAGGCAGGAGTAACACTTCTCTGACCACACCTTTGTATATAAGTTTGACTTTGAGTTATGTTAATGTTCTAGATATTTTGAAATAAAAGAAATCAACAAGGATCAAAAATTTCCTAACATGGAATGTAAATAGAAGCACATAAAGCCAATTATATTTTTAAATGAATGTCATGTCTACATTGAAGGGAGAAAAAAACTAATCCAAGTAACTTTTGACTATACAATAATTTGACTATACACCGTTCTTTTTTTGTCTTTATTAAAATTTTTAATATTTTATTCATCATGGATTTTATTTTTGCATTCCTTTGATTTTTTCAAAAGACTGTATTAAAATATTACTTTTCTTCACTATTGAGTCTCTTTTTTTTTAATATGAAATTTATTGTCAAATTGGTTTCCATACTACACCCAGTGCTGCTCCCAACAGGTGCCCTCCTCAATGCCCATCACCCACTTTCCCCTCCCTCCCACCTCCTATCAACCTTCAGTTTATTCTCAGTTTTTAAGAGTCTCTTATGGTTTGCCTCCTTCCCTCTCTGTAACTTTTTTTTCCCCTTTCCCTCCCCCCACCCCGGTCTTCTGTTAAGTTTCTCTATACACTGTTCTTCTTAGTAGTTCTTTCTTCCCCCCACAAAGTAGGGTGCAAATAGCAATTCTAAAGCTACTTTGTGTGTATTGTAGGATTGACCAAAAGAATAAATATATTAGTTGGTTGGGAGTTAGTGTAGGGTCCTCATTACATAAGAAGGGAGATACAAATATGGACAGTGGGAAGAAGAAGAACCCTATAAGATTTACTGGAATTGGTATTAGTTGAGTTTATGATATCTAATATCTTTCCTAACTCTTTTAATTGAAGGGTTAAATTTAGTGCACACAGTGAAATTCCCTACTAATAGGAATTGGTACTCTTTTTTTTTTTTTTTACTCCCTCCACACATTTCCTCCCCCCTCTACCCCTCACACCCACCTCTGGAAACCACCAATCTGTTCTCTGTATCTATGGACTAGTACTGTTTTGTTTTTCATTTTTTAGATTCCACAAATAAGAGAGATCATATGGTATTTGTCTTTGTCTGGCTTATCTCACTTAGCATAATACCCTCTTGGTCCATCCATTTTGTCACAGATGGCAAGATTTCATTCTTTTTTATGACTGAATAATATTCCATTGTATGTACATAGCACAATTTCTTTATAATTCATCCGTCAGTGGACACTTAGGTTGTTTCAGTCTTGGCTATTGTGAATAATGCTGCAATGAACATGGAGGTGCAAATATCTTCTTGAGTTAGTGTTTTTGTTTTCTTTGCATAAATACCCAGAGGTGGAATTGTGGAATTATATGGTAGTTCTATTTTTATTGTTTTTATTATTTTTATTTTTTAGAAGCATACTACAATAGTTAATTTTATTTGTTCAAGAGCTCTGTTGCAAGCACTCAACCAAAGATGGGCTCTGATTCTGTGAGCCCAGATTCATATATTTAGGAAGATAAAAGCAAACTGTGATCCATGTAAATGGATGAAAAACTAAAGGCTCACAGTTAATCACATTGTAGTTTTAAATTTCGACAACCTAGAAGTCGGAACTCACAGGTCTTTTAGGTCCTTCTGGATGTCCCACAAGGTATCTGCTTTACTTGAGCTGAGTGACTTCATCATTCTTCAGCTTCCGGATCATAACACTGGTTAATCCCCGATCATTCAGGATACACAGAAGGCTCAGGAAGACTTCATTCTCAATGCCATACATCCCCTTCACCATTCTTGACACTGGATGAATCCTGGATAGATTTTCCAATATGGATTCAATGAGATCAGCCACACTTAATCCAAAGCCCAGCTGGTATATCCTTTTAGCTTGATGGCTTCATAGGCACTTTCAACCATCATCTTATGCACTTACTTCCAATTTTCACTGTCATTGTCTGTTCCCATTTCTGGATTCAGTTCTTGGAGAGAAACGCCACATTCACTCCATTCCACACAGCCACACCTGAGTCGCCGTGTTCTCCCAGATCCATCCATGGCAGCTGCTGGGACGAATGCCATGTTTTTCAGCCATAAGACAGCAAAATCTAGCGGAATCCATGTTACACCTACTTCCAATCACATGGTGTTTGGGTAGTCCACTTAAGTTTCCAGGTAACCTATGTGAGAATATCCACTGAGTTGGAAACCAC
The DNA here is from genome assembly GCF_018350215.1 of Panthera leo. Lineage (NCBI taxonomy): Eukaryota > Metazoa > Chordata > Mammalia > Carnivora > Felidae > Panthera > Panthera leo. The sequence continues at coordinate 23,763,790 of NC_056695.1, forward strand.
GGTTATGATACAATCAGGCCTGTGATTGACTATCTGAGGAATAATGAATTTGAAGACATTAACATTCCTCTTCACCAGATTGAGATGGCTCTCTCCCTCCTGCTGGTGGACTCCTGCTGTTACCACCACAGTCTTAGAATTGGTAGTCACAGAGTGATCTTTATCTGCCATAATTTTTTGGTGTCTGAAGAAATCAGCTCCCATGTTGCAGATCCATCATTTCTCCTCTGAGTTTATCTTCTAAAACATACAGAAGGACAAGGTCATGAGCCAGAGACTTTCCCAGAATGCTGATGGCACATGCCATACCAACTTGTTCAACACCCATTGCAGTGATCTTATTGTTTGGGATGTTGTCTCTTCTTCTGCAACTGGTGCCATCAGTTTTTCCTTAAGAGTTGCCACGTGCTCAGAGAGAAACTTCTGTAAGAGTCGTGCAAAGAGGGCAATGACAACTACATGTGACTCCTCTGGTGCAGTATCTGCAAGGAGTGGTAGTTCTATTTTTAAATTTTGAGGAACCTCCATACTGTTTTCTATAGTGGTTGCACCAATTCACATCCCACCAACAGTGTATGAGCATTCCCTTTTTTCCACATCCTCACGAACACTTGTTATTTCTTGTCCTTTAGATAATAGCCATTCTAAGAGGTATGAGCTGATATCTCATTGTGGTTTTGATTTGCATCTCCTTGAGCATCTTTTCATGTGCCTGTTGGTCATCTGGATATTTTCTTTGGAAAAATGTCTATTCAGATCCTCTGCCCATTAAAAAATTTTTATTTCACAGAAATAGAAACAACCGCCTTAAATTTCTATAGAACCACAAGAGACCTTGAATAGCCAAAGCAATCTTGAGAAGAAATAACAAAGCTGGATCATCATGCTCCCTGATTTCAAACTATATTACAAAGCTATAGATTAAAATCATATGGTATTGGTATAAAAACAGACACATAGATCAATGGAACAGAATAGACAGCCCAAAAATGTTTATTTGATTGCATATATGATTAACTAATTTACAACAAATGAGCCCAGTGGGAAAAGACAGTCTATCCGATAAATGGTGTTGGGAAAACTGGACAGCTAAATATAAAAGAACAAAACTGGACTACTATCTTACACCATAAACAAAAATTAAGTTAAAATGGATTAAAGACTGGCAAGTAAAACCTGAAACCATAGAACTCCTAAAAGAAAACATAGGCAGTAAACTCCTTGACATAGATCTTGGTGATAAGCTTTTGAATCTTACACTAAAGGCAAAGGCAACAAAAGTAAAAATAAACAGTGGGACTACGTCAATCTAAAAAACTTCTGCACAGCAAAGGAAACCATCAACAAAATGAAAAGGCAACCTACTGAATGGGAGAAAATATTTGCAAATCATGTGTCTGATCAAAGGCTAATATCCCAAAATATAAAAAGTTCATACAACTCAATAGCAAAAAAAACAAACAATTCAATTTAGAAATGGAATCTGTACTCTTTACATAATAGCTGATTTTAGGATTGAGGCAAGGAAAGTCTGATAAGCCTAAAACATTGTATTATTCACAAAAGTAAGGAAGTACCTCCTCCCAACCCCCATTGATGGCAACATGTTAAAAATACTCAGAAACCAGCTTGAAATGTTGCTCACTGGCCACAATCTGGCCAATTAGTGCATCAATATGTGTAAGAAGAGTAATAGATTACTACTCATTGAGGAAAAAAGAAAATCGAGGAGTCCTTACTAGTAATACACAGATTAAGTAAGTAAATAAGTGAATAAGTAACTAGGCGAGAAGGGAGTGTTCTTTCTTATATGCCAACTAATAATGGAGTTAGAAGAATAATGGAGTGGGGTGCTTGGGTGGCTCAGTCGATTAAGCATCCAACTCTTGATCTTGGCTCAGGTCATGATCTCAAGACTGGTGAGTTCAAGCCCTATGTGGGGCTCCTTGCTGACAGTGTGCAGCCTGCTTGGGATTCTTTATCTCCCTCTCTCTGCCCCTCCTCTGCTCTCTCTCGCTCTCTCAAAATAAATAAAATAAACTTTTTTAAACAAAGAAGAAGAATGGAGTTACAAAACCACTGTTTTTGTTTTTCTTTTGTTTTGAGAGTAAGCTCATACATGCATTTTCATGAGCATGAGTGGGGTAGGGGCAGAGGGAAAGGGAGAAAGAGAATCCTAAACAGGCTTGATGCCCAGTGAGGAACCTGTCATGGGGCTTGATCTTGACTGTGAGATCATGACCTGAGTGTAATCAAGAGTTGGACTCTTAACCAACTGAGCCACTCAGGTGCCCAAAACCAACATTTTTAACCATTATGGTCCAATTTCATTTAGGGAAGAATCAAATATACATGCTAAATCTAGGGAGGGAAAGTTTGAAGAGAAATTATAATTACAACAGGAAAAACAGTAACTATCCAGTAGGGAAACTGAACAACACCCTAACCAAGTGATCACAATGAATATCACCAATGAAGTGTAAATGGGCATCATCATGTGCCTCCAGAGGGGACTCACTGAAAGGATGCACTACCCTTTGGTAGCACAGCAGCCAAGAAGCACCAAACTTATCAGGAGGATGCATTAAAAAAACACAACTGGCCTGTGTTTTTCAAAAATGTCTGTCACGAGGCAAGGAAAGGCTGTGACATGGTAGCTAAATGAAATACGTAATCTTGGCCCAAATAAAAATTGCCTATAAAAAAAATTCTTAGGACCTTTAATGAGACTGAAAAGTGCACTTTAGATTAAATTCAAATTCCTTATTACTCTTCCTGAATTTACCTTTGTTATGTAAGCATATATATCCTTGCTTAAAAGGGGTAAAGGGCATGGTATGTGCAATCCTCTCTTGAATGGTTTAGAAGAAAAAAAAAATATGTAGACACATATTTTATATATATATATATATATATATATATATATGTATATATATACACATATTACAGAGAGAGTTATAAAGCAAAGGTAGCAAATGTTAAAAATTGGTTAATATAGGTATATGAGAGTTTTATTATCCTTGGAACTTTTCTGTAAATTTGAAACTATTTATTTATTTATTTATTATTATTTAAAAAAAAATTTTTTTTTTAATGTTTATTTATTTTTGAGAGAGACAGAGACAGAATGTGAGTGGGTTAGGGGCAGAGAGAGAGGGAGACACAGAAGCAGAAGCAGGCTCCAGGCTCTGGGCTGTCAGCACAGAGCCCGACGCGGGGCTCGAACTCACGAGCTGTGAGATCATGACCTGAGCCGAAGTCAGACGCTCAACCGACTGAGCCACCCAGGCGCCCCTATTTATTTATTTTTAATGTTTATTTATTTTTGAGAGAGACAGAGACAGAATGTGGTATGGAGCCTTGCATAGGTCTCCATGCTGAGCATGGAGACTGCTTAGGATTTTCTCTCTCTCTCCCTCTGCCCCTTTCTCCTGCTTTCACTCTCTCTCTTTATCTCTCTCTCAAATAAATATAAAACAAAAGATATTTAAAAGTATCTAAAAATAAAATTTAAAAATTAATTTAAAAAAACAAAGGGATACTGGCATTATACCTTTCTAGTCACACCAATAGAATTTGAGATGTGGACTCACTCAAAATTCTGCTCTTTTTACCAGTATGTTCCAACAAGAGTATGGCACTTAGGATAAATGAGTGCTATAATCTTGCAGAGGCAATTTCTTTCTTTCTTTGTTTTTTAAATATATTTTTAAATTTTAATTTATTTATTTAATTTTATTTTTTATTTTATTTATTTTATTAAAAAAATTTTTAAACGTTTTTTCATTATTGAGAGACAGAGACAGACCATGAACATGGGAGGGGCAGAGAGAGGGGGAGACAGAATCTGAAACAGGCTCCAGGCTCCAAGCTGTCAGCACAGAGCCCGACACAAGGCTCAAACTCACAAACTGCCAGATCATGACCTGAGCCAAAGTCAGAGGCTCAACTGGCTGAGCCACCCAGTTGCCCCCAGAGGCAATTTCTTAATTAAAAAAAAAATGTATATACATATATGTGTATATACATATATACGTATATATATGTATACATATGTATATACGTATATATGTATATATGTATATATATTGGTTGTAGAAAGTTCCAGTTTCCAGACTTTTGCAGTCCTTAACAGTTAATGTTGAAAATTCAGCCCTTAGGATCTGGACAACTTTTGGTTTATTTCCTTTTAAAGAGGAAATGGCCTATAGGCGGGTTAATACACAAATCAAAATAGTCTCATTCATCAGTGTCTAATGTCTGGCACACAGTAGATGGCAGTGAATATTTATCATTGCAGATTAGGATCACTAACTCAAAAAAAGATTACAGAGTCATCCAGAGGTAAGGTTGCCCTGAAGGGAGAGTGGTTGGAGGTGGTGAGCTGGAGAGACATGCTGGATGAAGTGACTGTCAATGAAATTAAAGATCACATCTTTTATATCACAATTGTGTTGATGTTGGGTTCTGGCTGTCAGAGTTCAGGAGGGTTTTATTCAGGGCTTTGAAGAGGTAAGATGCAAACTTAGACCTGAAAACAATGAAGTGAAATACTCACTGAGGGTGGCTGGGAAGAGGGTATGTGGCAGCAGTGGGGCACTGCCATTGTCAGTGACCTTTTTCCGGTTGAGGTTGACTGGAATTTGCTCATGTTAGTTGTTGCTAGGTGACCCACACGTTTGTCATTTTGAATTGGCCTGATGTGCTTCATTTTGCTTTTCTGCTTGTTATTGTTGGGCATATGGATTACTTATAATGTTTGTAATTAGAAACAACACTATGAAGATTTGTGTGTGTGTGTGTGTGCGTGTGTGTGTCTATATACACACACACACACGCACACGCACACACACACACATATATATAGGTGTGGTTTACTCACTTGGTGTGTATTCTTCCAAAATGGACAAAAGACATCCATAATTTTATAGTTGTTTTTTTTAAATATTACCAGATAGCTTTCCAGAAAGTTGAACTAATTCACATTGTTTCTTTCTTTTTGTTTTAAGATCCTAATGTTTTATTTTTTAAATTCACATTGTTTCTTGTAACATATAAATATACCTGCTTTCTCACAGCCCAGCCAACTATGGGATGCTTGTAAGCACATTTACACATTACACATCTTAAATTGTCAAGAGCAAAATTTAACTGATATGATAAAAATGGATGAATTCTTAATTATGACTTGAATTAGAAAAGGATGATTAGGCAAGATTAAAAACTGAAATTTTGGCATTCTAAAGGTTAAAATAATGACCAAGTGCCAGGCATATATTTTAGTGGAAATCAAATACTAAGAATGTAATATATACGAATAAAGATGTTCTGAAGATTCAACTTGTTAGAATTTTAGGAGATGGAACTCATTACAGGACTTTGGCATTAAACATATCTTAATTGAGTTCTTGTTCTGCTATTTACTAGCTTCATGACCTCAGGCAATTTCCATAATATAAAAAAAGTGAAAAGCTTCCAGTTATTTGAAATAATTTAACGTAATACTTACACAAAATAAAAATGAAATTTTCCAGTATACAAAATAAATTAGGGGTAGAACTATTTACCTCACAAAAGTGGTGCAAGGTTAAGATGAGGGAACTTGGAATGTGGTAGGTTTGACATAAATGGTATTTATCTCCCCTGACCTTGCTTTTCCATGTTTTCTTTTTATACTAAACTATCCAAAGATGGAAACTAGCAATGCTTTAAAACAAAACTTAGGGCCTGGCGCTCCAGGCCTCTTTGTCTCAGTGGCCTTTGGCTGTCACCAATCACAGCTGCTTCTCAGCTTTGCCTGTCATTCTCCAGAGTCTGGCCAGTCCCTGTCAGCTACTGGGTGTGCTTCAGAAGATGCCCAGGTAGCGCTCAGGTGGGTCAAGTTCTCTACCATTGGACTAGCCCAGGAGCCCAGAGCCCTCCATTTCTAGTTGGTTTTCAGGTGGGCAGCCAGGGAACAATGGCCCCAGACCTGGATCTACCACCAATCCAACCTCAGGCTTTATTCTCTTCATCTGCCAAGAGAAGGGTTTGAACTGGATCATTTCTAATGGTCCTGGCTTGACGAAACAGGAAAACCTACACATAATTTACTCTGTCAAAGAATTCTATTATTTTCTCATTTTGTCTTGAGTGTTGTATGCTTTTACAGCTTAGTTAGAGCTAGATTGTATAATGTGAGTCAAAAATTACAGATGAACCCAAACTCTCACTTCCCAGTTTGAAGTAAATTTTTGTTCATGGGAAAGAGTGGATTAAGAGGAACGTAAAAAGAAATCTTTCAACTTGACAATCTCCTGAGTACAAGATAGCTGAAATGTATGAGACAGAAACTATTTCTTCTCTTCATTAGAAGTAAGTTAATGTGGTTAATTCATGAATGTTTAGATGGGATAATTTGCTCAGAGAAAAAGAATTGGTCATCTTTGAATTTTTGAAGAAGGGAAGTATAAGGCAATGTAAGTCTGTGAGCTACCTTAACTTCTGATTGCCCGTAAGTTCTCCATATGCTTTGCCCTCCCTGTAGACACCCCTCTCTAACTTGATTACCAAGTGTTATTTACTTTTCTCATGAACGCTCTATCAGGAGACTATTGTCTGATGAGTTTTGTTCCCCAATAACTGAGATCCAGAATAGACATCATTCTCCATTCATTCAAAATGTCCGTCCTGAGTTCCATTCCCTGCCGGGCTCTGTGACTGATGCAGAGGATACAAATAGAAAAACACTTCCCTGTCTTTGAGGCTGCACAGGCTTCTGAGTCCAGAGGTTAGAGGATAAAAAGCAAAGATCAAATGGGAAGGAGCGGTTTCATGCCTTAACATTATATAAGTATAAAGACCTCTCAGGGAACAACGGATGGAAATACAAACACAAAGTCTATAAAAATGTCTGTGACAAGAACAAAGAGATTGTTCAGTTCTACTTACAGCAGAGTGACTAAGAATCAAACATGGACACTTGCATTTCTAGGTCTATTGTTTAAAGAAAACTTGAAAAAGTGCTATTCAAGTACAAATAAACTAATGAGAAACTGTAAAAGCCTTTAGCTGTAAGGTATTATTACTGTGTCAGGCAGGGTCTCAGCAGAAAACAGATGACACACTTAAATTAGGATAATTTAAGGAGGGTTTAATAAAGAACTATTTACGGAGGACCAAATGTAGGGAAACCATGCAGAATAGCGCAGTACCCAGGGTTAGGATCAGTGGACTCCATTATTCCTCAAGAGTAGGGGACCGCGTACAGGAACTGGAGACAGAAAGTGTCTGTCTGAGAGATGCTGAGACCCCCTACCTCCTTTGTGCATCTAGACCAGCTGGAAGTAGCCCCACAGGGAGGGATTGCACTTTGCTACCTCCCTCAGAACTCCTGCTGGGCTCTCCACTGACTGAACCCAATGACACCAGAATGCACAGGGGCTAGTTGTCACAGTCTCGCAGGCCAGTGCACACAGCAGCGTAGAGAAGGGGTGAAGGGAAGATCAGGCTGCTTGTTTCACTTTGAAAGTTGGATAAAAAAAAAAAAAAAGAAAGAAAGTTGGATAAAGCATGGAGCCCAGTAACACAATCTTTGTGCACACAACGGAAGAGAAAAGCTACTCTGCTCCTGGAGTGCAATGATAGGGGACTAGTAAAGACATGGTGGGAGTGCTGGTTATACCTGGCTTTGCGTCCTGGCTCAGCCACTAACCGTGTGACTTAAGCCTCAGTTTTCATCTCTAAAATACTGGCGATAACAATATTTAACACTTCAGATGGTTGTGAAGATTAATAACACAATGTGTGCAAAATGCCACTGTCTGAAATGTAGTAATCTCTCCCCAAATGATGCCTATGGTAATGATAATCAAGACTGTGTCAATGTAACCATAATCCAATCAACCAGTATATCTAGCCAGATCCAAGACCATGTTATGTTAAATTCCAAGCATCTTCCCCATTTGTTCCCTTTCTTCTATACTCATGCTGCTACTTAGGTCAGGCTTATATACCTCTTGACTGGTCTTCGTGCTTTTAGGCTTTTCTCTCTTACCCGTCCTTCATTCTGCAGCCTTGGGTCTTTTGCCCTCATACCCTCCACCCTTAGCACATCTGAATCAGCCTGTCCCCCACAAGCCTCAGTGTGCCATGCAGAACAGTGTACAAAACCTGCATGCACAGTTTAGGGAATAATCACAAAGCACTCTCTAGGTTAAGAAATTAAACATTTCTGTTTTCCAGAAGCCTCCCCACTCCTGAGTGCCCTTTTCTTGATTACACAATCAGCCCTCTCTCCAAGAAGTATCCACTCTTCTGATTTCTGTGATAGCATTTTGATTTTAAAAAAAAATGTTTATTAATTTTGAGATAGAAAGCATGAGGGGGGAGGGGCAGAGAGAGACAGGGAGACAGAGGAACTGAAGTGTGTGCTGACAGCAGTGAGCCTGATGTGGGGCTCAACTTAACAAATCGTGAGATCACGATTTGAGCCAAAGTCAGACGCTCAACAGACTGAGCCATCCAGGTGCCCAATGTTTTTGCATTTAAATTTTACCTCCTGTGTATGAATCTTTAAACGTTATGCCTCATTTTACCAAATCCAAGAAGATCTCTTTTTCATATTTTAGCATATCTGAAGTTGAGATATGCTTATGATGATGGCTTGTCATGGTTTAATTTGCAGCATTTTTTTCTTTATGAGAAAAGGTATAAAATATAAATACAGAAATATAAAATAATGGAGTGTTTTACAATCAATGGCACCTTAGATTTAATGCAGGCTACTTTGGATTGTTTCTGAACTGTGAGGATAGAATTATACTGTATGTAATCTTTTACCTCTGTCTTCTTTCTGGTCAGCACAGTGTCTGTAAGACTCCTTCATTTTGTGGCCACATGATGTTGTTCATGTTGTCTATTACAAACAATGTTGCCATGAACAATCTTGTATGTGTACCCTGTGCTCACAAGGCCTACAACAGTTGACAAAGGCACCGTAATTTCTCTCGACTTCTGCAATATTATCCAAACACCAACCTTAACCCTCATCCCAACTAGAGCAATGTATTTGAAACACAGACTTGGTCATCTCATTTCCCTGCTTGAAACATTTTAATGGTTTCCTGCTGTTTTTAGAATCAAGATCCATATCTCTGATACAGCTTTAAGTCCTTCTAAGCCAGCATCAGCTCCCACCATTATTCTTACACATCCTTTCTGTAGGCTAATTAGCCACAGTGGCCTTCTATTCCGTTCTTTAAACAAGCTTTCCTCCAGGACTCCTCTCTACCCCACCTCAACCTCCAGCCTGATTAAATCCATCCATCCATCAATCCAAGTTCTAGCCTCAACTCCTCAGAGAAGCCCACCTTCTGACCAGCGTAGGTCAGGACACTTTACTGTCTTCTCAAATGCTCTTCTTTTTGGAACATAGATTTGCTGCTGAAACAGAGACCATGGTGAATTTAATAAGACAGAAGTCTCTATCTTTTGCTGACAATATAATGTTGGCCTTAGCAGCCCAGGATTTCTCTAGAGTCTCTCTGATGTTGGGAGCCCAGAATTTTTCTACCTCGTTGTGTGGACATCTCTAAGTTACCCTCACCAGCATGCTTTAAGACAATTCACCACCATATTTCCATTTCAGTCAGTGGAAGGGAGAAAGAGGAAAGGGAGGGCATAATCACTCCTTGTAAGGGTATGACTCAGGAATTGCGCTTATTACTTTTACTCACCTCTCACTGACCAGAACTTGGTCACATGGCCACATCTTGCTGCAAGGGAGGCTGGGAAAAGTAGTCTTTATTTTGGCTGCCATATACCCAGCTTTAAACCTGGAGATTTGTTACTGTAGATGGAGTGAATGGATATGGGGACACCTAGTGGTGTCTGTGGCAGTACAGCCAACCCAGGTTGCAATGATACACTAATTAGTGTGATTATTTGATTGATATTTATCTATCCCCCTAGGACTGTAATCTTTACAAGAGCAGGTATCATATTTGTTTCACTCACCATTATGTCCTCATCATCTATCCCAGTGCGCGGTACATAGTACTGATGTGGAAACATTGGGATTTGGAGCCGATGGCCAAGGAAGAATGTTTGAGATGTGTTCAATGCAAAAACGTGGTTTTATTAAAGTACAGGGAGAGGACTCATGGGCAGAAAGAGCTGAACTGGGGTTGTGATAGGTGACTGATTATGTACTTTCAAGTTGGGAGTGTGTTAGGGATGGCATAAGTCTCTAAGGAATTTTGGAAGCAAGGTTTCCAGGACCTTGAGGGGGCCAGCTATTGTTAGGAAAAGGCCATTTATTAATGTCTAATAAACCTTTAGTTATAAGACCATGAGATGTATATCAACGGGCTATATGCTTGGAGGATGATTGCTAACACTTATCTTGGGGGGTAGAGATAAAGGAAGTTTCCATAGGAATTTTTGTATCTTAAAGGAGGCTTACAGGATCCCATTGGGGTCAGGATAATGTTAAGCTTTTGCCTTTTGCCTTTGGCTAAGTATTAATATTAACACCAAGGCAGTTGCATTCCTAGAGCAAGGTCACTCTGCCTGTCTCAAGGACTTGTCAGTGGGCTGTACACTGTAAAGAAATTTAATTTTTTCTTTTACCTTTGCTTCCCACGTCAGTATGACCTTAAAAGATATTTGTTGAATGCAGGAATGAATATATTGGATCTCTGACTATGTCCTGTGTTCCTGTCTCATGCTTGATGCTCCACCTAGATCAAAACACTTGTGGTTATCTAGTAATGTACTCATTATCCATTAAAAAACACTTTGCTAATCTGATAAGCAAAAATAGTCATCTCACTGTTTAAATTTCTTTGATGACTTTTGAGATAACACAAATTTTCATATATTTCCATTTATACTTCTTGTTATAAGATTTGATATGACTAATTCTGTCAATGTCTCTTGAGGTACACTAAGAGTTTAACACAGTAGATTTCAGTCAAATAAAGTCCAAGTTCGGTAGCAACTTCAGGGACTTGCTTGATCGAGGAGTAGAATATAAAGTAATGCTTGAATTAGGGCATTCATGCAATTCTACGTGGATGTTATTTCTCAAGTTTGAGCTTTCCACAAGGGGCGGGAAGCAAAGAGTTAAAGGTTACATGCCCTCCTTAGAATATCACCTCAGGGTGATACTGTGATTTATAATAAGGAATATATATTTGGTCTTTGTCTCTATTTCTGGTGCAGAACTCCTAAAATCCTTGAAATTTCCTAAGTGATAAAGTTTCATGATATTCCTAACAAGCACCTTTCAACCACACCTGAGATTACGTTAATAAGATGACTATTGGAATGCATCTAAGGGTGGGGCGGGTTGCCAGGGGAACCAACCTTGTGACTAGTTTAGTCCCACCCCCTGACCTCTGAAGAGGGAGAGGGTCTCCAGGTGAAATCAATTGCCAATGGCTAATAATTTAACCAATCACACCTGTGTAGTGAAGCTTCTATTAAAAACCCAAAGGACAGAGTTCAGAGAGCTTCCGGGTTGGTAAACCGGAACACATCTACGTGGCGGGTCCCAAACTTCACCTGGACAGAAGTTCCTGTGTTCGGGACCTCTTGCTGTTCATTTGTATCCTTTGTCATAAACCGGTAATCTGGTAAGTAAATGGTTTTCCTGAGTTCTACGAGCTGCTCTGGCAGATTAACTAAACTCAAAGAGTGGGTTGTGGAACTTCTGATTTTTAGCCAGTGGGTCAGAAGCACAGGAGATAACTTGGACTTTCGATTCGCATTGGAAGTGGCTATCTCCAAGTGGATAGTGTCAGAACGGAGTCAAATTCGTAGGACACCCGGTCCGTGTCCTTGGAAGATTGAGTTAATTGCTTGGTGGTGTGGAAAAACACATCTGAGATTTTTTTTCTCAATTGCTATTTAAGGAAATATCCATGAGCTCTGGTAGCCAGTAAAGATTAATGTTGTATTGATAAATGAAAACATCTAGTTAAGACTTGGTGAGCATGATGGTCATCTCACTCCAATCACCCAACAAACTGCACACCACTAGGTACTTAAATGCATGTTAAATGATAAGAGTATAAACATTATAAAACAATATATTTAATATGGACACACTGAATGAGGCTATATAAAAAACGAAAACATGTAAGGGTAGTGGGATTTAGATTTTATTACTATTTCAACATTTTTTTCTTTAATATTGTTAATGAAGCTAAATCACAGCACCTGTACCATCACCACCACCAATAATTCTCTTAGTGGTGCCCTTTTCAAGATACATAAGACCTATAAGATATTATTGGTATAGAGAAGAGTAGAGGGAGCTGTTCTAAATATAAGCATGCATGTGGCCAGTGTGCGGAAGACACATTTTCCTGTATAAGATTCAATTTACAATTCTGAAAGCCAAGAGAGGAAGCAATAATTCAAGGCAAAGGAAGTGAAGAGCTTCTATTTCCTTAGTGTTCATGAGCAGGCCGGATGTGGACATTAGTGCTAATGAGAACAGCCTGTTTTCAGACAAAGAGCACATGCCAGGCTTCCCTGTGCAGATAACCCAGGATCAGTACAATGCTAGCAACCAAGAACTCCGCTGTTTTCCTTTTGGTATAAGCTGGGCATAACTGAGAATAGCCTCTTAATAAGTTGCTCTGTGGCTGCTCAGAAATACACTTGACTGTAGGGCCCCCAAGGTACACAACTTCCTACTAATCATCTAAGCTAGGAAGCTTCTTTTCCTAATGCCAGAATCCATAGCAGAGTTCAATTTTACTCACTTCTTGATGCAAATTACTTGAGTTTTCAAGTTCAACTATTGTCTTGAGTAAAATTTAGTCATGTAGATGACTGAGATGTGCAAAAAAGGAAGATGCTGAGTGTGCAAAAAAGGAAGAAGAAAGGAAAAAGAAAAAGTACTTGATAATATAGTTGATAGGAGAAGAAGTCATTTTGGAGGAAGGGAGGAGATTTTGGTGGATGGGTAATTTTAGCCACAGGAGAGTAACATGTGTGTGTGTTATCATCTCCATTACCGTTTCTGTTAAAGTGGCAGCCCTGGGTTTCCTGGGAGGCTGGTTTCCTGGAAACCTTTAGTTTCCTCCAATCTAGCTCAGTTTGTCCTGAGTAGGCTGATACATTTCTGACCCTTCCTCTTCTGTTCTTGACAGAGGTCTACCCTTCTGCTATCAGAAGGAACAAGAACTAAAAAAAGACAAAGGAAGGGGGAAATGCTGGATGGGAGCTTAGAGGTATTGGCCATGGGACCTGGAAACCAGGCACTCTTTTTGGGAGAGAGCTGTAGTAGCAAACCCAACTACAGAAGGTGGTAGTACGTGGTAGCCAGAGAGTTCGTTGCTGGAAGGGCTTTAGATGCCACTAGAAATGTACCTAGAATGTGGGGTACATGGGAGTGATGGAAACTTGCTTCAGGCGGTGATACTCCCATGACATCAGTTGCATCAGTATGAGGGGCTGAAAGTTCAGATCCCTAAGTGGGGGGGGGGGGGCAGTTGGAGCAGGCTGGGTGTAAGACAATGGGACGCATGCTATAATGGTTAATGGAAGGGCACATGCACAATTTAAATTTACCATGTGGGGATACTGGCTCAATGTGGTCAGATCTTCTGATTTTTCAAGAGAAGGGGTAAATTTGGATTTTTTTATGCTAAAAATACAATCATGAAATATCAGCAATTGATTTTAAAAAGCTAAAAGCACCATGCAGGTCATTATCATACCTGTCAAACAACACTTGCATATTTCACAACTCCTGGAACTCAATCTGTCAAAAAGTGGAACTCATTAGTTAGTATTCTCCATTTCAGTAAATGATGCCACTGACAGCCAGGAAATTCAAGCTAGAAAGGTGGGCATGAGCCCTGACCCCTTCCTCTCCTTTACTACCCCCGTCCATTAGGTGAACTAACTAGGTAGGTTCAACCTTCTGAAATCTTACACCTGTTCCCTAATCTACATTCCCTACTCTGTCTTTGCTCAGGTTTTCACAATTTCTTTCCTAGCTAACCCATTTCAAACCTGCTAGTGACCTATCTCAAAAAAAAACTGAGGCAACAGCTCTGCCCCTCAAATTTCATTTTAAGCCACTACCTATAGGATGAAATCAATGTGTTGTGGCATGGCACACATTTAGTCTCCTATTCTGACCCCTGTCTACATCTTCAGTCTCATTCTGACTTTGCTTTCCTCCTATTCTTATTTTTTTTTTAATTCTTTTTTTTAACATTTACTCATTTTTTGAGAGACAGAGCGTGAGCAGGGGAGGGGCAGAGAGAGAGGGAGACACAGAATCCAAAGCAGGCTCCAGGCTCTGAGCTGTCAGCACAGAGCCTGACACAGGGCTTGAACTCAGAACCTGTGAGATCTTGACCTGAGCCAAAGTCAGATGCTCAACTGACTGAGCCACCCAGGTGCCTCGCTTTCCTCCTATTCTATGCTCAGATACTGCAGTCCCTATAGTTCCCCTAAGGATCATGCTATTCTATTCCTCTCTACCTTTGCTCTTGCTGTTCCTCTTACCTACAGTGAATGTCCTTGCCTTCTTGTACCAGGTATGTTCTGTTCTTAGAAACACAAACCCAACTCAAACTGGGTTTAAATGATAAGGAAGATTTATTGATTTATGTAAGTAGTAGTACAGGCTTCAGGGGTGGTCTGGTTCAGTGGCTCAGTGATGTCACAAAGAACCCCTATTTCTCCTTTTCCATGTTCTATTGGTTCCTCTTCATTTCAAGGCTGGTATTACAAGACAGCTGCTGACCACCCCTGAGTTACCTACCTCCTTGTCCACATCTGAGGTGGAGGTAATTGTATGGTGGGGAGAGAGCAGATGGTTTCCAGAAAGTCTCTCGAACAGCAAGAAACACTCTTCTCTAGAATTCTTCAGTTGGTGTTGCCCTCAATCCCATTAGCTGACATAGGACCATTAGCTATGGCCTGAAGATAGGATTATGTGGTTCAGAGTGCTACCTACTTCCCCTTGAGAGGGGTGGGATTGGGTTCTTTGGTAGGATATAGGCTTCACTGGGTACATGTGGATACTTAGTCTGAAATTGGGATCGTTTCCTATTAGAGGGGTTTGGATGTCAGGAAGGATACAATAATAATCTCAGTACTTTTTTTTTTTTTTTTTTTTTTTTTTAAAGCTTGAAGCTTTAGGATTATTATTTTTTTATGGAGGTATAACTGGCATTGCATTATTTTAGCTGTACAACATAATGATTCAATATTTGTCTATTTGCAAAATGAGCACAGTAAGTTTAGTTAACATCTATCATCATAGTTATAATTCTTGTGCTGAGAACTTTTAAGACTTACTCTTAACAACTTCTAAACATGTAATGTAGCGTTATTGCCTATAGTCACTATAGTCTGTACATTACAACCTAGGACTTTTTATTTTATTTTATTTTATTTTATTTTATTTTATTTTATTTTATTTTATTTCCTTCCCTGCTGATTTTGTCCTTATCCACTTGACAGAAACAAATGACTCATTTCTCAAGGTTTGAGGATGGCAACAACTTAGTTTTCAAAGTCAACAGCAAATTAACTGACATAGAAACCAAAGCTGAGTTCAGACAGACAACCAGATTTGCTTTGTCCTTGGATTGTCAGTTCAAAACCTGGCTAATTCTAATGTGAGTCCAATTTGCTGTCCATATAGCATTACACTATGGGTAGTACCTTAGTTTTGGTTGGTGAGTTAAAAAAGAAAAACACAAATTCCAATAACTGTACCCATTCTTTGCCTTCCTCTTCTTGTTAAGTATTGGATTTTAATATATTTTTTTTCTGTGAATGAATGTCATTATTTTAGATCTGCATATAATACAGCTTTTTATTTTACCATTTTTTTAAGTTTTATTTTTTAAAATTTATACCCAAATTAGTTAGCATATAGTGCAACGATTTCAGGACTAGTTTCCTTAGTGCCCCTTACCCATTTAGCACCTCCCCACAACCCCTCCAGTAACCCTCAGTTTGTTCTCCATATTTATGAGTCTCTTCTATTTTGTCCCCCTCCCTGTTTTTATATTATTTTTGTTTCCCTTTCCTTATGTTCATCTGTTTTGTCTCTTAAAGTCCTGCTATGAGTGAAGTCAGATGATTTTTGTCTTTCTCTGACTAATTTCACTTAGCATAATACCCTCCAGTTCCATCCACATGGTTGCAAATGGCAAGATTTCATTCTTTTTGATTGCCAAGTAATACCCCATTGTATATATATACCACATCGTCTTTATCCATTCGTCCATTGAGGGACACTGGGCTCTTTCCATACTTTGGCTATTGTTGGTAGTGCTGCTATAAACATGGGGGTGCATGTGTCCCTTTGAAACAACACCCCTGTATCCCGTGGATAAATGCCTAGTAGTGCAATTGCTGGGTCGTAGGGTAGTTCTATTTTTAGTTTTTTGAGGAACCACCATACTGTTTTGCAGAGTGGCTGCACCAGCTTGCATTCCCATAGGACTTATTTTATAATGAGAAGTTTATACCTTTTGATTCCCTTCACCTATTTTGCTCCCCCTCCCCCATCTCTGAAAAGTATCAATTTGTTCTCTGTATCTATGAGCTTAGCTTTTTCTTTGTCTAGGTTCTCACATATAAGTGAAATCATATGGCATTTGTTTTTCTCTGCCTAGCTTATTTCACTTAGCATAATACCCTCAAGGTCCATCCATGTTGTTACAAACAGCAGGATTTCCTTCTTTTTATGGCTGAAAAAAAACACATGTAATATACATACCACATCTTCTTTAACCATTGATGTACCCTTAGGTTGTTTCCATATCTTAGCTATTGTAAATAATGCTGCAATGAGCATAGGGGTGTGCATATTTTTTTCAAATTCCTCTTTTTATTTTCTTTAGGTAATTACCCAGAAGTAGAATAGCTAGATCATACAGTAGTTCTATTTTTAACTTTTATTGGAAACTCCATACTGTTTTCCACAGTGGCTGCACCAGTTTGCATATCCACCAGCAGTGCACAAGTGTTCCCTTTTCTCCACATCTTCACCAGCACTTGTTATTTCTAGTCTTTGTGATGGCAACCATTCTTTTTTTATTTTTTTTATTTTTCAGTATATGAAGTTTATTGTCAAAATGGTTTCCATACAACACCCAGTGCTCATCCCAAAAGGTGCCCTCCTCAATACCCATCACCCCCCTCCCCTCCCTCCCACCCCCCATCAGCCCTCAGTTTGTTCTCAGTTTTTAAGAGTCTCTTATGCTTTGGCTCTCTTCCACTCTAACCTCTTTTTTTTTTTCTTCCCCTCCCCCATGGGTTTCTGTTAAGTTTCTCAGGATCCACATAAACGTGAAACCATATGGTATCTGTCTTTCTCTGTATGGCTTATTTGTGATGGCAACCATTCTAAGAGGTGTGAGGTGATATCTCACTGTGGTTTTGGTTTGCATTTTCCTGATGATTAGTGATGTTGAGCATCTTTTCATGTAATCAGTACTTTCTTTTTAATCTTCATTTTATTTAATAAGTGTTTGAGCACCTACTATGTATTAGGCACTCTTTCTAGGCACTTGCGTTTCAACATTGAACAAAACAACTTCCACTGAGAACAGATAGAAATTAAGTAAATTAACTTATAAACAAGATAACTTGAGTTTGAAGGGAGGGGTTTATAGTCTAGGAGATTTAAGACCTGTTATGAATGAGCTGTATTGAGGTTCCCTAGGCAGCAAGTTTATGACTCAATAGATGTGAACCAAGTGTGCATTTTGCTGAGTAAAGTTTGATTAGCTATTATCTTGTAGAGCAGGAATGAAGAATTTTTTTAGTGGAAGTGTGGGGGAGAAGTTGAGAAGATCTTATATGTAGTTTTATCTTTATGTGAAGACAGAGGAGAAGGGGAAAAAATGAAGCAACTGCCATGAGAAGAAAGAAAGATACTTAAGGGGGATTTTGGGGGAGGGCTTACTTTATGTTGTATAAAAGCCTACACCTTTATTTCTTTAAAAAAAAAAAAAAAACAAACCTTGGGTAAAGTCTACATTCCATGAACAGACACTTCACAAAAGAGGATAGCTTAATGGCAACATGAAACATGAAAAAGTGCTCTATGTTATCAGGAAAATGCAAATTAAAACCAGAATGAAGGGGGTACCTGGTTGGCTCTGTTGGTTAAGTGTCTGGCTTTTGATTTCGGCTCAGGTCATGATCTCATGGTTTGTGGGTTCAAGCCCCACATTGGACTCCATGCCGACAGCGCAGAGCCTGCCTGGGATTCTCTCTCTCCCTCTCTGCCCCTCCCCTGCTTGTGCTCTCTCTTTCTCTCTCTCTCAAAAACAGATAAATAAAAAAAAAAAAAACACCCAACAAAAAACAGAACAAGGTACTTCTATACTTCTACCAGAATGGTTGAAATGAGAAGACTAATGATAACAAGTGTTGGGGGAAGCTGTGGAACATTCGGAATTCTATATTGCTGGTGGGAGTGTAAATTGGTAGAACACTTTATTTATTTTATTTTATTTTGTTTTGTTTTGTTTTGTTTTGTTTTGTTTTGTTTTGTTTTATTTTATTTTATTTTATTTTATTTTATTTTATGAGAGTGTGAGTGTGTGGGGGGAGGGGCAAGCAGGGGAGAGAGGGAGAGAGAATTTCAAGCAGGCTCTGTGCTGTCGGCGCAGAGCACAATGTAGGGCTTGAATCCTCAAACTGTGAGATCATGACCTGAGCCAAAATCAAGAATCGGGCGCTTAACTGACTGAGCCACGCAGGCACCCCGGTAGAAGACATTTAAAGTTAACCAGATACCATTTATAATCCAATAATTCTATTCCTGGGTACATAGGCAACAAGAATAAACATTCAGCACACCAAAACACATGTGAAAGAATGTTCGTTGCAAATGTATAATGGTCCCAAACTGGAAATAATCCAAATACTCATCAACAGCTGAATGGAGGTGTTAACTATATTAGTATTGCAAAAACATATCCATACATTGGAGAACCTCACAGCAATAAAACACTACAGCTGCTGGGGCGCCTGGGTGCCTCAGTTGGTTAAGCGTCTGACTCTTGGTTTTGGTTCAGGTCATGGTCTCTTGGTTTGTGAGTTCAAGCCTCGCATCGGGCTCTGTGCGGACAGTGTGGAGCCTGCTTGGGGTTTTCTCTCCCTCCCTCCCTCCGTCTCTTTCTCTCTCTTCCCCTCCCCCACTCATG
The DNA here is from genome assembly GCF_018350215.1 of Panthera leo. Taxonomy (NCBI): domain Eukaryota; kingdom Metazoa; phylum Chordata; class Mammalia; order Carnivora; family Felidae; genus Panthera; species Panthera leo. The sequence continues at coordinate 23,782,977 of NC_056695.1, forward strand.
CTCTCTTTCAAAATAAATAAACTTAAAAAAAAAAAGAACTACTGCTGCTTGTAACAACATAGGTAAATCTCACAGACATAAAAGCAAGTGAAAGAAGACACACAAATTATATGAACTTCAAGAGCATACAAGGGTGCCTCAGTTGGTTAAGCATCCGACTTTGGCTCAGGTTATGATCTCAGGGTTCGAGCCCTGCCTGGGGCTCTGTACTGACAGCTCATAGCCTGGAACTTGCTTCAGATTCTGTGTCTCCCTCTCTCTCTGCCGCTCCCCCCTCCTGCTCTGTCTCTCAAAAATAAATAAACATTAAAAAAATTATTAAAAAGAACAAACAAGAAATCTAATCTGTGGTGATACAAGTCAGCATATTGAGTTTCTTTTTTGGGGTGGGGGGTGAGTTTTAACTAGAGTGTATGAAGAAGCCTTTTGGGGTGTTGAAATTGTTCTGTATTTTGATCTGCGGGTGTAAACGCATAAAATCTTTTTAGCTATACAATTAAGATATGTGTCCTTTACAATATCTAAGTTATAGCAAAGTCACTTTTGAAAATTCTACGTTACACATCAATACCTTCTTAATTAGATTTGTATCTGTGGTTTTGATTAGATAATTCTGAGACTAAGCAGATGTCGCCTAATAAGGCACAGTCACACGTGATATTATACATAAATAATTATAATAAATTACCTTTCCAGGTTTATCTCTCACACTTCCTGACATATACATTATATTCCAGCCAAATTAGATTATTTGTTCTTCCTTCAACACCCTATCCTTTCCACTTTGTCTTTGCTCATGTTCTCTGTATATTAATTTTTCATAAGTTACATCACATTTTAAATGAGCCCAGAAAACTTTCTTTTGAAAGGAAACAAGTCTTGTTAGACCTTTTGAAAAATGAAGAATCTCAAAATCTTATTACACCATTTATTTTTTAGGAAAAACTCAGATTTTCATATACTGAGCTTGTATAAGATGAAAATCACAAGATTCAGAAATATTCACAAAGAACAGCTAGGAAATGTTATTAGCAATAGTGAAAACAGCTCAGAATGATAATTCTGTAAGGCAGTGTCAGGTAGAGGAATGAACATAGTCTTTGATGTCAGATGGATAGGATTTTGATGTGTTTTTGCCACTTGTTAGTGGTGAGTTCCCCTAGGTCCCTTAAATTCTTTTTGATAAATTGTAGTAGCTTCTAAAAAGTAATGGTGGTAATGGTTCTATATCCCCTTTCGACTTTTCTGTCAGTTTACAGTGATAGCAAGTTGTAGACCAAATTTAATCATACAGAGATGCCAGTTACTGTGTTGTAAGGATGCCCGAGCAGCTCTATGGAGAGGCCTAGGGGGTGAGGAACGGAGGCCTCCTACAGCAGTGTCATGGATGAGCCATCTTGGAAAATGCTCCTTTGGCTCTGGCCAAGCCTTCTGATAATGGAAGCCCAGGCTGTCCCCTCGACTGCAACCTCATGAGAGACTCTGAGGTAGAACCACCCACCTGAGCCTCTCCTGGATTTATGACCTGTAGAAAAAATAAATATATATAATGTATTTTAAGACTGCTAAGGTTTGGGGTCATTGTTACTCAGTAATAGATAGCTAAAACAACTAGGCTAGTATTCCACTGAAAAGTCATCTGGTAATCTCTTTTCACTATATGTAAGTCTTGGACACTAGAAACAGATTCCTTAACTTTTGGGGATGTATGTATGTGTGTATATATAATATATATATATTTTTATATATATATATATATAATATATATATATATATAGTTTTTTTTTTTTTAGCCAAACTTCATAATCTTTTTATAATCAACACATTGAAATACATTTCTTAGGAAATTGCTTTTTTATTTAAGTAAATGATTGACTTTGATTTAAAAAAAAATTTTTTTTTTAACGTTTATTTATTTTTGAGACAGAGAGAGACAGAGCATGAACAGGGGAGGAGCAGAGACAGAGGGAGACAGAGAATCCGAAACAGGCTCCAGGCTCTGAGCTGTCAGCCCAGAGCCCGACGCGGGGCTTGAACTCACGGACCGTGAGATCATGACCTGAGCCGAAGCCGGACGCTCAACCGACCAAGCCACCCAGGCGCCCCGACTTTGATTTTTAATAAATGCCTTTCTGGGCAAGTTGGTTATTTGCAAATGTAAGGTTGATGTGGATTTAGTTAAACAACTATTAAGAAGAATTGAAGGGAACGTGTAGTTTTGTTGAATATATATTAAAAAAAAACAGTAAAGAATTTATATTGGCTGGGCCTGGGATGATTTTGGCAATGTACCCCATCCATGTAGCCCTCCGACAACACATGCTCTGGGTTGCAGAAGCAGTCCTATAGAGGGAGTGTGGCGTACCAGTAAAGAGCACAGGTGTGGGAGCCAGAGTCCCTGGGTTTGAAGTTCCCCAGTGCCACTTACAAGCTGCGTGACTTTTGTCAGTTTATTTCACCTCTTTTGCTTTGGTCCCCACCTGTGGAAAAAAAAAGTTAGGATATTCAAAGTACCAAATCATCAGATTTTTGAAAAAATCAGTTTATGTATGTAAAGCATCCAGGATAGCGTGTGGCACAAATATAAAACCATGTATTGTAGGCAGATGACCCCCCCGCCAAGATGTCTACACCTTAATCCCTGGAGCCCATGAAGCCCATGAAGCTACATTGTGTGGCAAAAAGGACTTTCCAGGTATAATCAGGTTGTCAGACTTTAAAATTGGGGAAATTACCCTGGATTGTCGATGAGGCTCCAAACTAATTACATGGGCCCTTTAAAGCAAAGGACTTTCGGGGCGCCTGGGTGGCTTGGTCGGTTGAGCGTCCGACTTCGGCTCAGGTCATGATCTCACGGTCCATGAGTTCGAGCCCCGCGTAGGGCTCTGTGCTGACCGCTGGGAGCCTGGAGCCTGTTTCGGATTCTGTGTCTCCCTCTCTCTCTGCCCCTCCCCTGTTCATGCTCTGTCTCTCTCTCTGTCTCAAAAATAAATAAGCGTTAAAAAAAAAAAATAAAGCAAAGGACTTTCTCTGGCTGGAGGCAGAGAGATACAGAAGAATGAGAAGTCAGAGTTCCCAAGCCTGAGAAGGGTTAGTGTTACTGCCTTGTTGATCCTGAGAGGTATGGGGCCATATGACCATGTATAAGAACTGGAGGGAGGCCCCTAGAAGCTAAAAAGTAACACTGGCTGATAGAAAGGAAACAGGGACCTGGATAAGCTTGGAAGCAGATTTGCCTCCTAGAAATTACAGGTGAGAGAACAGGCTGGCTGACAACTCAATCGTAGCCTTGTGAGACCAGAGCAAGGAAACAGTTAAGCTCACCAGACTTCTGACTTCCAGAACTGAGAGGGGATAAATTTGTGTTACGTGAGCAATGGACGTTATGTTAAGCAACTGAAATTTGGGGTTTGTTTGTAACCACATTCTAGCTTATCCTAACTAATAGAGCAGTTCTGTAAATATAAATATTTACAAATTGGGAGAAAATTAACTCCTGCACCAGAATGCGATCTACCTTTTTCCTCTTACGAAAACACATCCACAAAAACAAACACAAATGAAGATAAAAGTATGTGGTGAAGGTTTAGTATCCCATCCTGATACATGGAAATCAGTCATCTTGTGTTTACCATTTCAATTCAGTAAACGTATATTGAATATCTGAAAAAAAAGTGTTGGGCAGCCCTTGACAGAGGAATACATTGTGTAGTGCCTACTCTTGATGAGCCTGTGGCTGCTCGGGAGGCATAAAGGCAAGGGTAAACTGATGTCTGGGCCATGTTTAGAGGTAAGAGGGTGGCATAAAACCTGTAACGGAATGCTGGATTTTGTGATACAGGATTTGTGCCGTCAACATTTAGAAAAGAGCTACTATTCAGGGCTGGTGTTAGTAAAGATTCATGGAGAAAGTACAGAGGTACATACACGAGGAATGTGCTCTAGGCTCATCCTTGCTGTTTCTACCTTTCCATCTTCCCTGTTTTTATTTCTGGGTTTAATATTGTAATCCTATCATCACAGATTTCTGAAGTCATAAAGGAATTTAGAGATTATCTAGTTACAGAAAAGGAAACACGTGTATAATGATACCTAACTTTAGTAGGCACAGAGTGAAAAATATTGATCATTTGGTGGTCAATAATGCGATAATATAATTATAATAATATGTAATTATTGATTACTAATGATAAAAATTAAATTTATTGATTGGTGGTTTCAGTCCAATAAATCATCAGTTTCTTAAATATTTTCTGTTCCCAAAGATGAGGAAGGATGAGTGCATGTATGTGGTGCATTCACGGGCTTGCCTAGTAAACGCCTATAACGGTCTTCATTTTGACCTTGTCAAAACTTTCCATTCTCCTCCAGCCTGACCCACATCCCATTCTGTAAGTCAAAATCACTGGGGGCCCCAGCAGGAAACAGATGGCATTCTGAAACCGACTAATTTGAGGAGAGTTTAAAAAGAGGATTATTTACAAAGATATGTACAGGATTTAAGGAAGTCAATAGACGATAGTGTAGTATCCCGGCCATACTGACAGCTGGGGGCTATTACCACCTTAGTCCTGAAGACACAACAGAAAGAGATGGTTACTAGAATATCAGGAAGGTAGTTACATGGAAACCTGACCTGCCAGCATCTGTGGTCTTGGATGCAAGTACATAGCCAACCTGTGGTACCTGATAGGGAAGGAGCTGTGGGAAAAATACTCAACCTCAATCTCCTCCATGCTTTGATCTGCCAAAGTCTCCCACTGGTGAGTCCTATTCTGACTTGGAGGCAAGGGTCTTACTGAATTAGTTCATAAATTCAGCCTCCCAGGCTCAGAGAAGGATAAAAGTTGGAAGTCAAACAAGATTCTGGTATACCTTCTCTTGATACAAAGATACCTATTATTCTGAAAAGATTAAGACTTCCTAAGTTTAGATGTTTCAATTTTTTCAACTTTTTGCATGTTTGTCCTTTTCTCTTTCACTCCTGTCTCACAGGAAGTGTCTTTTTTTTTTTTCCAAAGCTAAAATAATTCCCTTCATCTCATTTCTACTCTCTCTTACGTAGAACGGAACACGAGAGGGTAAATAGTTGCTGCAGAAATTTTTGGTGTTCTTCCAGTAAATCTTAACATTCAAAAAAGCATGTCAGAATATAAAACAAATATTATTGGGACAAATTTGGATATATTCTAATTTATATTCAATAGCAAATCATCAGCACACTTTAGTATTCTGACTCTTACTTTAACAAATTATCTGTGGGGCTCATCACAAGTGATCATGATGCAAGGTTAGGATTGGTGGCCTCCAGTAGTGATTTAAAGAGAGTGGTAGTCTGAGAAGATCTGCACTTTAGACCTTTTGCTGGCTTTGTTAGGATGAATTAAAGACTAGTGAGTTGGAGGTAGGGCAATGTGAGGCTACTTTTGGTCATCCAGATGAAGGCCATAACAGTGGGGGTGAAGAGAGGGGCTAAGTGTCTGACTTTGGCTCAGGTCATAATCTTGCAGTCCATGAACTCGAGCCCCACGTTGGGCTCTGTGCCGACAGCTTGGGGCCTGGAGTCTGTTTTGCATTCTGTGTCTCCTTCTTTCTCTCTGCCCCTCCCTCACTTGCACTCTGTCTCTGCCTCTCTCAAAAATCAATAAACATTAAAAGAAAATTAAAAAAAAAAGAATATGGAGATTTCAAAGAGAGAGGAGGGTAGACATGAGGGGGTGAATAATGGGAGTGAGTGCAGGATGACTCCTGGGTTTTTAGATTGGGTGGTTGAGGGAACAGTGTGTTGACTCGGGTATTAGCCAGATAGTTGGAACCTTTGAGCTACAGAGAACAAAAAACCCAACTAACAGTGGCTTAAGCCAGCATTTAGCAGCCAGTGTGCCCAGGCTCAGTAGTGTGCAGTAGGTGGGTTGCAGGTACTCTGAGATACTGATCTCCTTAGATCTTGGAGCAACCAGGTAAGAGCCTGCGGTGGCCTGGAGCCCTGAGGAGCTAAGCATGGATATCCTTATCTGCTTACCCATGTGTCATATAAATATCACTTTTTAAATACGTGCTACAAAATGACAAAGTTCATTTGGCTTAAATAATAAACCATGTAAATTCTGGTTGAAATTAGATCTAGGATTGGTTAATTTGGTAGCAAAACACAGTTGTCAGGAACCCAGATGATCTCCATCTTTACATTCTGCCTCCTTCAGCATGTCAGCTTTCATCTTCATGCTTGTTCCAGATGGTTCCTGGGTGTAGGTCAGTCTCCTGTCCCTCAGTTTGGGCTTTTCTGATACTCTTCATGATAGGAGTCAGGTAACGAATCTTGGTAGAATGTATCTCTGCCCCTCCCCTCCTCCCAGTGAGAGGAAATTTTCCTCAGGAGCTCATACGCTCTCTGCCTTATGTCTCCTTGGCCAGAACTTAGTCACACATCCACTGCCAGACCAGTCCTGGCAAAGGGGAATGAGATCGCCGTGACTGCTTGCCAAATCAAGTGTGGAACTACATCTTCTTCATCTTGTGCTTAGAAGCCGGAGTCCTGTCTACATTATAGATCAGGTTCTCATCCTCCCACCTTGAAGCCCTTCGATGCTTTTCCATTTGCCTAAGCGAAAAGTTTTGGTCTGACGTTTCAGTGTTACTGAAACCTTTTCTATAACTACTCTTCATACTCCATGTTCTAGCAATGATGAGATTTCTTTTCATTTTTATTATTTTTTTAATTTTAATGTAACTCTTTATTTTTTGGTATTGGTATACTTTCGTTTTTTCTTTTTTAATCATTTGTTATATTCCATTTTTATTTATATATGAAGAGCGCATGAGTGTAGGAGAGGGGCAGAGGGGGAGAGAGAGAGAATCCCAAGCAGGGCTCCAGGCTCTGAGCTGTGGGATTGTGACCTGCACATAAACCAAGAGTTGGTTGCTCAACTGGCTGAGATACCCAGGTGCCCTCTTATTTATTTATTTATTTATTTATTTATTTATTTATTTATTAAAAAAAATTTTAATGTTTACTTATTTTGAGGAGAGAGAGAGAGCGAGCATGAGCAGGGAAGGGGCAGCGAGAGAGGGAGATACAGAATCTGAAGCAGGCTCCAGGCTATAAGCCGTCAGCACAGAGCCTGATATAGGGCTCAAACTAATGAACTGTGAGATCATGACCTGAACTGAAGTCTGAGGCTTAACCGCCTGAGTCACCCAGGCACCCCTTTTTATTTTTAATTGAAGTATAGTTGACATTAATTTCGGTGTACAACATAACATAGTGGTTTCAGCAATTACATATATTACAAAATGCCCACCACAGTAAGTTTAGTTGCCATATGTCACCCAGAGAGTCATTATATTATTGACTTATATTCCCTATGTTGTATTTTTCATCCTCGTGACTTATTTTATAACTGAAAAATTAAAAAAGTAATGTTTATTTATTTTTGAGAGAGAGACAGAGACAAAGTGAGACAAAGTGTAAGCAGGGGAGGGGCAGAGTGAGAGGGAGACGGAAACTGAAGCAGGCTCCAGGCTCTGAGCTGTCAGCACAGAGCCCGACACGGGGCTGGAACTCACAGATCATGAACTGAGCTGAAGTCAGACGCATAACTGACTGACCCACCCAGACGTCCCTATAACTGAAAAATTTTTAAAGTTTTAAATTCCAGTTAGCTAATAGACAGTGTAATATTAATTTCAGGTGTACAATTTAGTGATTCAGCACTTTCGTGCAACAGTCGGTGCTCATCACAGGTGCACTCTTTAATTCCCATCACCTATTTTACCCATCTCCCCACCTCCCCTGTGATAAAAGTTTTTTTCTCTATATATAACTGGAATTTTTTACTTCTTAATCCTCTTTACCTATTATCCCTATCCTCCCACCAACCTCTCTTCTGGCAACTACTAGTTGGTTCTCTGTATTTATGAGTCTGTTTCTCTTTTTGCTGCTGTTGTTTTTTGTTCATTTGCATTTTTAGATTCCACATATAAGTGAAATAATATGGTATTATCTTTCTCTGACTTAACATCATACCCTCTAGGTCCATCCATGTTGTCATGAATGGCAAGATTTTGTTCTTTTTTATGGCTGAGTAATATTCCATTGTGTATGTACACACACACACACACACACACACACACACCAATCTTTTTTTTTTTTTTTTTTTTTTTTTTTTTTTTTGCTTTGGGCAGAAGTATGATGTTCTTTTTTTTTTTTTAATTTTGTTTTTTATTTTTTTAAATTTACATCCAAAGTAGCATATAGTGCAACAATGATTTCAGGAGTAGAGTGCCCTTAGTGCCCTGTACCCATTTATCCCATCCCCCCCCCTCTCAGAACCCCTCCCATAACCCTCAGTTTCTTCTCCATATTTATGAGTCTCTTCTGTTTTGTCCCCCTCCCTGTGTTTATATTACTTTTGTTTCCCTTTCCTTATGTTCGTCTGTTTTGTCTCTTAAAGTCCTCATATGAGTGAAGTCATATGATTTTTGTCTTTCTCTGACTAATTTCACTTAGCATAATACCCTCCAGTTCCATCCACGTAGTTGCAAATGGCAAGATGTCATTCTTTTTGATTGCTGAGTAATATTCCATTGTATATATATACCACATCTTCTTTATCCAGTCATCCATCAATGAACATTTGGGCTCTTTGCATACTTTGGCTATTGTTGATAGTGCTGCTACAAACATGGGGGTGTATGTCCCTTAGAAACAGCACCCCTGTATCCCATGGATGAATGCCTAGTAGTGCAATTGCTGGGTCATAGGGTAGTTCTATTTTTAGTTTTTTGAGGAACCTCCGTACTGTTTTCCAGAGTGGCTGCACCAGCTTGCATTGCCACCAACAATACAAAAGAGATCCTCTTTCTCCGCATCCTCACCAACATCTGTGGTTGCCTGAGTTGTTAATGTGAGCCATTCTGACAGGTGTCAGGTGGTATCTCATTGTGGTTTTGATTTGTATTTCCCTGGTGATGAGTGATGTTGAGCATTTTTTCATGTGTTGGTTGGCCATCTGGATGTCTTCTTTGCAGAAGTGTGTATTCATGTCTTTTGCCCATTTCTTCACTGGATTATTTGTTTTTTTGGGTGTTGAGTTTGATAAGTTCTTTATAGATCTTGCATACTAACCCTTTATCTGATATGTCATTTGCAACTATCTCCTCCCATTCTGTCGGTTGCCTATTAGTTTTGCTGATTGTTTCCTTTGCTGTGCAGAAGCTTTTTATTTTGATGAGGTCCCAGGAGTTCATTTTTGCTTTTGTTTCCCTTGCTTCCAGAGACGTGTTGAGTAAGAAGTTGTTGCGGACAAAATCAAAGAGGGTTTTGCCTGCTTTTTCCTCGAGGATTTTGATGGCTTCCTGTCTTACATTGAGGTCTTTCATCCATTTTGAGTTTATTTTTGTGTATGGTGTAAGAAAGTGGTCCAGGTTCATTCTTCTGCATGTCGCTGTCCAGTTTTCCCAGCACCACTTGCTGAAGAGACTGTCTTTATTCCATTGGATATTCTTTCCTGCTTTGTCAAAGATTAGTTGGCCATATGTTTGTGGGTCCATTTCTGGGTTCTCTATTCTGTCCCATTGATCTGTCTGTTCTTGTGCCAGTACCATACTGTCTTGATGATTACAGCTTTGTAGTATAGTTTGAAGTCCGGGATTGTGATGCCTCCAGCTTTGGTTTTCTTTTTCAAGATTGCTTTGGCTCTTCAGGGTCTTTTCTGGTTCCATACAAATTTTAGGATTATCGGTTCTAACTCTGTGAAGAATGCGGTTGTTATTCTGATAGGGATTGCATTGAATATGTAGATTGCTTTGGGTAATATCGACATTTTAACAATATTTGTTCTTCCTATCCAGGAGCATGGAGTCTTTTTCCATTTTGTTGTGTCGTCTTCAATTTCTTTCATAAGCTTTCTATAGTTTTCAGGATATAGATTTTTCACCTCTTTGGTTAGATTTATTCCTAGGTATTTTATGGTTTTTGGTGCAACTGTAAATGGGATCGATTCCTTGATTTCTCTTTCTGTCATTTCATTGTTGGTGTATAGGAATGCAAATGATTTCTGTGCATTGATTTTATATCCTGCAACTTTGCTGAATTCATGAATCAATTCTAGCAGTTTTTTGGTGGAATCTTTTGGGTTTTCCATCTAGAGTATCATGTCATCTGCAAAGAGTGAAAGTTTGACCTCTTCTTGGCTGATTTGGATGCCTTTTATGTCTTTGTATTGTCTGCTTGCAGAGGCCAAGACTTCCAATACTAACACATACACCAATCTTTTTTATCCATCCATCTATCAATGGATATGCTTCCTTATCTAGGCTACTGTAAATAATGCTGCAATAAACATAAGAGTACATATATCTTTTCAAACAAGTGTTTTGTTTTCCGTGGGTGAATACCCAGAAGTGGAATTACTAGCTTGTAGTGTATTTTTAGTTTTTGAGGAACATCATACTGTTTTCCATAGTGGCTGCACCAAATTACATTCCCACCAACAATTCACAAAGGTTCTCTTTTCTCCACATCCTTGCCAATATGTGTTATTTCCTGTCTTTTTGATCCTAGATGTTCTATCTGGTGTGAGGTAGTACCTCATTATGGTTTTGATTTCCATTTTTCTGATGATTAGTGATGTTGAGCATCTTTGCATATGTCTGGCCATCTGCATATCTTCTTTGGAAAAATATCTATTCAGGTCTTCTGCCCATTTTTAAATCAAATTATTTGTTGGGTTGAGTTTGTTTTGGTATTGAGTTGCATGGGTTCTTTGTATGTTTTGATATTAACCCTTTGTTGGATATATAATTTGCAAGTATCTTCTCCCATTCAGTAGGTTGTGTTTTCATTTTGTTGATGGTTCCCTCATCGTGCAAAGGCTTTTTAGTTTAACGTAGTCTTAATTGTCTATTTTTGCTTTTATTTTTGTGTATGGTGGAAGACAGTGGTCCAGTTTCATTCTTTCGTATGCAATTGTCCAGTTTTCCCACACAATTATTGAAGAGACTGTCTTTTCCCCATTGTATATATTGCCTCCTCTGTCGTAGATGAATTGACCATATAAGCATGGGCTTATTTCTGGGTTTGTAATTCTATTCCATTGATCTATGTATCTGTTTTTGTGCCAGCCATACTGTTTTGATTATTATAACTTTGTGGGATAGTTTGAAATCTGGGATTGTGATACTTCCTGCTTTGTTCTTTTTCTTAAAATTGCTTTGGCTGTTCAGAGTCTTTGGTAGTTCCATACAAATTTCAGAATATTTTGTTCTCGTTCTTTGAAAACTACTATTGGTATTTTGATAGAGATTGCATTGAATCTGTGGATTGCTTTGGATAGTATGGACATTTTAACAATATTAATTCTTCTAATCCATAGCATGGTATATCTTTCAATTTGTGTTGTCTTCAATTTCTTTCATTAATCTCTTATACTTTTCAGAGAGTAGGTCTTTCACCTCTTTCACCACTTTTTAAACCTTTGGTTACATTTATTCCTAAGTATTTTATTCTTCTTGATGTAATTGTAAATGGGATTGTTTCTTAATTTCCCTTTTTGCTATTTCATTAGTAGTGTACAGAAATGAAACAGATTTGTGCATGTTGATTTTTGCATCCTGCAACTTTACTTATTTATTAGTTCTAATACTTATTTTTTGATGGAGTCTTTAAGGTTTTCTATGTGTAGTATCCTGTCATCCGCAAATAGTGACAGTTTTACTTCTTCCTAACCACATTGGATGCCTTTTATTTCTTTTTCTTGTCTAATTGCTACGGCTAGGACTACCAGTACTATGTTGAATAAAAGTGGTGATATTTGACATCCTTGTCATGTTCCTGATCTTGTGGAAAATGTTTTCAGCTTTTTATCACTGAGTATAATGTTAGCTGTGATTTGTCATATATGGTCTTTATTATGTTGAAGTATGTTCCCTCTATATCCACTTTGTTGATAGTTTTTATCATGAATGGATGTTGAATTTTGTCAAATGCTTTTTCTGCATGTTTAAGATGATCAGATGATTTTTATCCTTCATTTTGTTAATATGATGTATCATATTGATTGATTTATGTATATTAAACCATCTTTACATCCCCAGAATAAATCTCATTTAAGCACGGTGAATTATCCTTTTAATGTATTTTTGATTAGGTTTGCTAATACGTTGAGATCTTCTGCATTTATGTTCATCAGGGATATTGGTCTGTAATTTTCCCTTTTTGTAGTGTGTTTGTCTGTTTTGGATATCAGGGTAATGCTGGCCACATAGAATGAATTTGGGAGCATTCCTTCCTCTTCTTTTTTGGAATAGTTTGAGCAGGGTGGGTTTTAACTGTTTTTTAAATATTTGATAAGATTCACCTGTGCATTCATCTGATTCTGGACTTTTGTTTGTTGAGAGTTTTTTTGATTACTGATATAATGTTATTATTATTAGTCTGTTGAGATTTTCTATTTATTTTTTTCTGATTTGGTCTTGGAAGACTGTATGTTTCTATGAATTTATTAATTTCTTTTAGGTTTTCCAGTTTTTTTGGCATATAATTTTTCATAGTGGTCTCTTATAATTCTTTGTATTTCTGTGTTTTCAGTTGTAACTTACTTTTCATTTGTGACTTTATTTATTTGAGTACTCTCTTGATGAGTCTGGCTAAAGGTTTATCAATTTCATTTATCTTTTCAAAAAACTGGATCTTAGTCTCATTGATCTTTTCTATTGTTTTTAAATCTCCATTTCATTTATTTCCACTCTAATCTTTATTATTCCCTTTCTCTCCCTAATTTTGGGTATTTTTTTGGGGGGTTCCAATTTTTCTGTTACCTTTAGGTATAAGGTTGTATTGTTTATTTGAGATTTTTCTTGTTTCTTGAGGTAGGCCTGTATCACTATAAACTTTCCCTCAGAACTGCTTTTGCTGTGTCTCAAAGATTTTGAACTGTAGTGTTTCTGTTTTCATCTGTCTCCACATATGTTTTGATTTCCCTTTTGATTTCTTTGACCCATTTGTTGTTTAGTAACATGTTTAGTGTGCACATGTTTGTGTTTCTTCTAGTTTTGTTTTGTTTTGTTTTTCCCCTTGTAATTGGTCTCTAGTTTGATACTGTTGTGGTCAGAAAAGATATTTGATATAATTTCAATCTTAAACATGTTAGGCCACAAAACAAGTCTCAACAAATTATCTATCCTGAAGATGGTTCCATGTACACTTGAAAAGAATGTGTATTCTGCTATTCTAGGGTGGAATGTTCTGTATATATTTGTTAAGTCCCCTGGTCTAATATGTCATTTAAAGCCACCAGTTCTTTATTGATTTTTTGTCTGAGTGAACTATCCATTGATATAAGTGGGGTATTAAAGCCTGTTACTATTATTGTGTTACTCTCAATTTCTCATTTTATATCTGTTAATATTTGTCTTATGTATTTAGGTGTGCCTATGTTGGGGCATGGATATTTACAATTATGATATCATCTTGTTGGATTGATCCCTTTATCATTATATGATGACCCTTTTTGTTTCTTGTTACAGTATTTGTTTTAAAGTCTATTTTATCTAACATGAGTATTGCTAACCCAGCTTTTTTTCACTTTTATTTGCATGGAATATCTTTTCGCATCCCTTAACTTTCAGTTTGTAAGTATCTTTAGGTTTGAAGTGATTCTCTTGTAGGCAGTATATAGATGTGTCTTATTTTTTATCCAGTCTTTCACTCTGTGTTTTGATTGGAGTATTTAGTCTATTTACATTTAAATTGACTATTGATAGGTGTGTACTTATTGCCATATTTTTACTTGTTTTCTGGTTGTCTTTGAAGTTCTTTTCTTCTTCCTTTTCTTCTTTTGCTCTTTTCTCTTGTGGTTTGATAGCTTTCTTTAGTGTTATGCTTGATTCCTTTATTTTTTGTGTATCGTTTATAGGTTTTTGGTTTGTGGTTATTACGGGGTTCATATATAACATCCTCTGGGTATAACAGTCTGTACTGAGTTGATGGTTGCTTAGGTTTGAACACATTATAAAAGCACTAGATTTTTACTTCCTTATCCATTTTTATGCATATGATGTCATATTTTGCAGTTTTAAAAAAAATTTTTTTAAATGTTTACTTTTGAGAGAGAGAGGCAGAGTACGAGTGGGGGAGGGGCAGAGAAAGAGGGAGACACAGAATCCGAAGCAGGCTCTAGGTTCTGAGCTGTCAGCACAGAGCCCGACGCGGGGCTTGAACCCACAAGCTGTGAGATCATGACCTGAGCTGAAATTGGACGCTTAGCTGACTGAGCCACCCAGGTGCCCCCATATTTTGCAGTTTTAAATTTTGTGTATTCCTCGACTAATTTTTGTATATATAATTAATTTTACTACTTTTGTGTTTTAATCTCTCTATTGGCTATGTAAATTATTGATCTATTACCTTTACTCTATGTTAATTTTACCAGTAAAATTTTTACTTTTCATAATTTTCTTCTAGTTATGGCCTTTTCTTTCTACTTAAAGAATCCCTTTTAACATTTCTTATAAGGCTGACTTAGTGGTAATGAACTCCTTTAACTTTGTTAGTCTGGGAAATTTTTTCTCTCTCCTTCATTTCTGAATGATAATCTTACTGGATAGAATATTCTTGGTTGTAGCACTTAGAATATATCACTCCCTTCTGGCCTGTAAAGTTTCTGCTGAAAAATCAGCTGATAGCCTTATTAGATTTCCTTTGTAAGCAACTTTTGCTTTTCTCTTGTCACTTTTAAGATTCTCTTTTTATCTTTAATTTTTTCCATTTAAATTATTATGTGTCTTGGTGTGGACCTTCTTGAGTTCATCTTGTTTGGGACTCTCTCTGCTTCCTGGATCTGAATATCTGTTTCTTTCCTCAGGTTAAGGAAATTTTTAGGTATTACCTCTTCAAATAAGTTTTCTGTCTCCTTGTTTTTCTCTCTTCCTTTTGGGACTCCTATAATGCAAATTTTATTTTGCTTGAGAGGTTGCTTAATGTATCCTCATTTTTTATTCTTTATTCTTTTTGCTGTTTAACTTGGTAGTTTTCCCTTACCCTGTCTTCCAGATTGCTGATCTGTTTTTCTGCACCCTCTCATATGCTGATTTCCTCTAATATATTTTTCATATCAGTTATTGTATTCTTCAGTCTGTTTTTTTTATATTTTCTTTTTTTTAAAGGATTTTTTAGAGTTTATTTATGTATTTTTGAGAGCGAGAGGAAGCATAGGCAGGGGAGGGGCAGAGAGAGAGAGAGAGAGAGAGAGAGAGAATCTCAAGCAGGCTCTGTGCTGTTAGCACAGACACAGGCCTTCATCTCACAAATGATGACATCCTGACCTGAGCTGAAATCAAGAGTCACACACTTAACAGACAGCCACCCACGTGCCCATATTTTTTATATTTTCTATTTCTTTGTTGAAGTTCTCACTGAGTTCATCTACTCTTCTCAAGTTTGATGAGTATTTTTATCCTTACCTTGAACTCTTTATTAAGCATATTGCTTATCCCTGTTTTGTTTAGCTCTTTTTCTGTGATTTTTGTCTTGTACTTTTATTTTAGGTATATTCATCTGTTTCCTCATTTTGTCTTACTCTTTGTGTTTGTTCCTATATATTAGGTAGGTCAGCTATGTCTCCTGGTTTTGAAAAAGTAGTGGCATTGTGTAAAAGAGGTTCTGTAGTGCCCCTGGTAGCACAATCCTCATCACCAGAATCATGCACTTCAAGGGTGTCCCCAGTGTGTGTTGCATATACTTTTCCATTGTGGCTGAGCTGTGACTACTGTGGGTGCACTGGTGTGCAGACTTGCTTCCTGTGTGGCTGGCTGTGAGGCCCAGTTACAGCTACTGTGGACATGCTGGTGGGCAGGGTTTGCTTTTCATGCTGCTGGCTTAAGGGCCTGCCCACAGCTGCCTTGGGATCACTGGTAGATGGGGCCAGCACTCAGCTAGGCTGTCTGCAGTTAGCCACTGTGATTGCTGTGGTTGTGCTGGTGGGCACGGTTTGCTCCTTTCCTCCCCAGGGCAGGAGTCACTTTGGAGGGGTGCTGGTCCTAGCTGCTGCTGCCCACTAGGTGTGGTTATGTGGGATCTGCTTTGGAGGGTTGTGGTGGTGGTAGTGGGTGGATTTGATGGGGTGGGTCTGTAGGGGCTGGCGTGCTGCTAAGGTAGATGAAGAGTGTTAGAAGGGATTCCCAAAAGCCTCCAGCCATCTAAGTTCACAGAAGGCAAGAAAAATTGTCCAGGCCAGCACTTTAGTTCCCAGAGAAACGTGCAGATCTCTGCTTATCTGGCACACATCTTAAAATTAGTAAATAAATCCCCTTCAGGTATACCCTAGGTGTTTTTCAAACTGCTGCTTTTGTCTGTGTCCCTAACCAATTTATTTAGTGTGCTGGCTCCTGCAGAGACTCAGTTTTCTATCATCCTCTGGTTCTCCCAGAGTTAAGTCCTAGTGGGCTTTTCAAAGCTAGACGTTATGTGGACTTGCTTCCTAGTGTGGGTTCTTAGGACTGGGGGTGTCTGGTGTGGCGTCTGATCTCTCTCTTCTGTGCTTGTGCTGTCCTTCCCATTTGTGGTTAGTTAAGCTGGGGATTTGGTTCCTGATCTCATCTCTGCCCCTCCTACCCTTTTTGATGTGGCTTCTCTCTAGGACTAGCTGTGGAAGATCTTCTCTGACAGTCTCAGATCATTTCCAGAGGAAGTTACACTGAGGCAACAACTACATGTATTGTGTCTGTGGGAGGAAGTGAGCTCAGGATCCTCCTACTCTGCATCTTCCTCTGAGACCTCCCCCATGGTGAGCTTTTGAACGTTCTTCTGAAGAACTGTATTCTCTCTAATCTCCAGTTCTTATGATACTCCTATTATCCAAAACATTCTCTATTCCCCTTTGCCTCTCTTAGTCCTTTCTCAGTTTTCATGTCTTGCCTTAAGCTTCTCTACCTGTGGGGAACCTGAAGCTCAGTTTGGGTTTCTACATCTCAGCAATTCATTTAAAAAATGTTTTATTTGTTTTTGAGAGAAAGAGACAGAGTGTAAGTTGAAGGGGGCAGAGAGAGAGGGAGACATGGAATCTGAAGCAGACTCCAGGCTCTGAGCTGTCAGCACAGAGCCCGACACAGGGCTTGGACCCACGAACCATGAGATCATGACCTGAGCTGATGTTGGATGCTTAACCACCAACGACTGAGCCACCCAGGCACTCCTCTCTCACATCAACATCTTAACAGAAATGAAAGTTAGAAGAAGATACAGAAAAATAATAGAGCAAGTTTATGTATTATTCAAGTAAAATATTGTGCATTTTCACTTTTGCTACTATTTCCAAAATGTTCTCCAAAATAGCTGTCTCAATTTATACTCTCACCAGCAAGATATGAGCTCTTCTGTTCCACATCTTTGCCAGTATTTGATATTGACAGAGCATTTTCTAGCGTAAGGGTAGAGGAGGGGAGAGGATTGGGTTTTTGTGTTATTTATTCTTTTGAACTTTCAATTCACATTTACTCTTTCATGAATTAATAACTGTAGCTAACACTTCTTGAATGCTTCCTGTGGACCAGATACTCTCCTTGGTGCTTTACTTGTATCAACTCTCACTTATTCCTCATGGTGGTCCTATACGGTATGTTATTAACTACACTTTACAGATAAGTACACTGAAGTCGTCACATAGCTAGTCACTTCTTATAGTCACTTGATTAATCAGCAGTGAAGCCAGAATTTGAATCCAGACAGTTTGGCTCAGCATTTGTGCTCTCAGTCACTATGCTGTTAATACACAACTGCCTGTATTTGTCATTTTTTATAACATATCACTCCTATACTAGCAGCTTAAAAGAGCAAACATTTATTATCTCATAATTTCTGAGTGTTAGAAATCTGGGAGTGGCTTAACTATATTATTCTGTATCAGGATCTTTCATATTATCTCAATATATCAGTTGGGACTGTGGTCATCTGTAGATCACTTACATGGTTATTTGCTGGAGTTCTCAATTCCTTACCACTTGGACCACTCCAGAGGGCTGCTTGAGTGTCCTCATGACATGGCAAGTATTTTCCAGAGCAATAAATCCAAGACTGCCCAAAAATGAAGTTTGTGATGTCTTTTATGACTTAGTCTTAAAAATCACATACATACTAACACTTTCATCTTACTCTGTTTGTTCGACATGAGTTACCAAACCCAGCTCACTCTCAAAGAGAAGGGAATTAACTCTGCCTTTTGAAGGAAGTGTGGATAGAATTTGTGATGTATTTTGAACCACAACATATAAACTGCCTATATTCCTATGTTATTTGTTTTACTTTGTCTTCTATGATTATTTTTTTAAAAATATTTAAAAAAATTTAATTCCAGTTAGTTAACATACAGTGTTATATTAGTTTCAGGTATACAGTACAGTAATTCAATAGTTCCATACATCACCCTGTGCTTATCATGACAAGTGCACTCCTTAATCCCCATCATCTATTTAACTCATCCCCCACACCTCTCCTCTCTGGTAACCATCAGATTGTTCTCTATAATTAAGAGTCTGTTTCTCTCTCTCATTTTTTACCTTTGCTTGTTTTGTTTCTTAAATTCCACATATGAGTGAAATCATATGGCATTTTCTTTCTCTGATTGACTTATTTCACTTGTATGATTCTTTTTATATCCAAGATACAGATATTTTGTTGGATATATGCATTACAAGTATTTTCTCCCAGTCTATGGTGATCTTGTAGGGATTGTGATTAGAATTGCAATGAATTTACAGATTACTTTGAGAGAAACTGACATTTTATGATATTGAGTATTTCTACTTATTTAGGTCTATAATGCATCTTATATTTTTTTTATCATTTTCTTCCTAAAGGCCTTACATATCTTTTATAAAATTTATTCCTAATTATTATTCAATTTTTAAAAAAATATTTATTTTCTAGAGAGAGAGAGAGGGAGAGAGAGAGAGAGAGAGAGAGAGAGTGTGTGAGCAGGGGAGAGGCAGAGAAAGAGGGAGACACAGAATCTGAAGAAGGCTCCAGGCCCCAAGGTGTCAGTACAGAGCCCCATGGGGGGCTCAAACCCATGAACTATTTGATCATGACCTGAACGGAAGTTGGATGCTAAACTGAGTCACCCAGGTGCCCCTATTCCCAATTATTCTTAAATTTTATACGTCCTAATTATTCTGTTGCAATAGTATAAGAATGCAACAGATTTTTGAACATTAAGTGTATAGCTACTTTTATTGAGCTCTCATACAATTTTTGGCTTATTAAATTTTGGATTTTTAAAGACTTATTAGAACATGTGAGTAGGGGGTGGGGTGGGGCAGGGGCAGAGAGAGAAAGGGAGAGTGAGAATTGCAAGCAGTCTCCATATTGTCAGTGTGGAACCTGATGTAGGGCTGGAACCCATGAACTGTGAGATCATGACCTGTGCTGAAATGGAGAGTCAGATGCTGAACTGACTGACCAGGTGCCCCTGAATTTTGGATTTTTATGTAGTCAATAAAATTGACTGTAAATACTGGCAGTTTAATTTCTAATTCTTGTGACTTTATTTTTTCTTGTCTTACTCTGTTGTCTAGGACCTCTAATATAATAATGGGCATACACTTAAGAGAAACCCCTCTCTTTACATACTTACTAAAGAGAAATTCCTGCATGTGTGTGTGAGGAGCCATGTATAAAAATTAAATAATAGCCTTTACTTCTAACCAATAATAAAACAAAATCAACCAAGCAAAAATCCAAAACAAAATGAAAGCCAAAGCAAGAAACAAAAACCCAGAAGTGGCAACAATATCCATGTAACAAGAGAATGAATGAATTGTGATATAGTCATTCAATGAAGAATTATATAGCAGTGAAAATGAATGACTAGGACGACATATATCAACATCGACTAAGTCTAAAAAATACAATAGGAGAGAAAAATGCAAGTTGCTGACAAATACAGTACAGAAATAGTATATTAAATATATAAAATAATATTATACACTGTATACTACATATACAGGAATTAGAAGGATAAGCACCAATTAAACATGGTATGTACCGGGGAAGAGAATGTTATTGGGCTTTGGCTTTATTTGTGTTGTAATTTTTGTGGATGGTGGTACACAAGTCTTGGTCATATTGTTCTTATAGTTTTCTGCAAGATGTCTCATGAGGAAGAGGAAAAAAAGCATTTCATAAAGTGCATGGTACTATGCAAACATAAGTAGTTACTAAAGCACAAAGATGAATCATAAGAGCTCTGCAGTGAGGCTATTTGGGCTTAAATTCTGGTGCTTCCCCACTTATGATATAATTTTGGCCAAGTTCTGTATCTTCTCAAGGCTTTGGTTTCCTCATCTATGAAATGAAACTTAGTAATATTACCTACCTCAAAGACAACTGAAATGATAAACAAGGCATAATGCATGTGAATCCCTTAGCCTAATCTTAGCACTGAATAACAGTAGCTTTTAAAACAACATCCACAGTTGAGACAGACATGCATTTCTGTGACATTTAAAGCAAGAGGCCATATTCTGCCACACTCTGGTGAGGGAGGTATGTTCTTAGCGTTGAATGCCAACCCCTGAATTTTATTGGTGAGTAAAAGGTGAAATTGTTAACATGGTATATGGGATATACTTCATACCATATAGGAATATTCAAATCTATGTGGGTATCCTATGTTCTTATTTGCTAAATCTGGTGACCCTGGATATAAGGGAGGGCACTCCAAGCAGAGGACTCACATGTACAAAAGCAAGGAAGCACGAAAGAGAAAGGCGTCTTCAAGTATCAGTTCAGTATGGCTGCAGCATAATGTGAGTGTGGGAGAAACAGGTGTGCATGTGTATTTTGTGTGGGGGTTCAGTGTGGAGAAAAATATGAAATAAAGCTGAAAAAATAGGTAGAATCCAGTTTTTTTTTTTTTAAGCCTTACATCTTATACTAAGGAAATAGTACTTTAACCTGTTGGCATTGGAAAAACATTGAGAGATTCAAGCAGGCAGGAAAGCAAGTTAAGCAGATTGTATTTTAAAATAACACCCTGGAGGCAGAATGGGGTGAAGGCAAGAGACTGGAGGCAGGTGGCCTAGCACCTATAATCTAGGTAAGAGAGGATGAAGGCTTAACTAGGGCAGCTGGAGATGAGGAGTGTCCAGAAGTAGTAGATGCTCAGGAGCTGAGTCGGTGAAACTGGAGACCCTTTGGATATGGCAATGATGAGAAAAATGGAGGCACTGATTTTGAGGTTGGTGCCTTGGCATTCAGGTGAGCAGTGATGTTATTAACGGCAAGGCACAGGTGAAGGTAGAGGTTTAGTAAGAGAAAGACAGACAGTACATTCAATTTTGAACATTCTGAAGTGGCGTTTTCCAGGAGCAGAAGCAGGAGCCTGGAGTGCAGGAGAAACGGGGGGAGGGGTTCAGGTATGGGAACTATCACTGTTCAGTGGAGGCTGCAGCCATGGGTTACTTGAGAATCCTTCTGGGAGAGAGAAGACTGGGGGGAAGTGTTCGAGGAGGTGGAGGGAGAATTAGGGAAGACAAACATCATCACAAAAGTTGGGTGAGGAGACGGGTAACAAAAAGAGTGCCAGCTATGAAATTAGCGGAGAGGTGAGGCTGAAAAGAGACCGCTGGCCATTTAGGGTACTGGTGACCTTACAGTGTATGCTAGAAAGAAGAAGCCAGAAGGAAAAGTAAATGCAAAATTATTGAAGCCGAATAATTATGCTCTTCTAAATAGAGAAGGGAACTCAAAGAACAGACACTGGAGCAGATTAACAATGTGGTTTTTCACGACACACCAAAGCTTGTAATTTTCTTCAATTTGTTTGAAGTTGTACTCTGGCGAGAGATGCTGACTTATATTTAGCCAGTCAGTCACTGCTGCCCTTTTTGCTGCAAAACCAATTGATCTTTGTTTTCCCCTTGTCACTGTTTTCTCGAAAAAACAATTGTACGAGTCTTTGTTAATAATTTATTATACACCCTAAACCAGAAATATGACATGTCTTAGTTTTGCTGTGAAAATTCCCAGGCCTTAATAAGCTGTTGAATTTTTCATGAGCCTGTGCATTGGGAAACCTGTTCAATAATACAATTCTTGAATGATAAACACAAAATGTAGACAATAAAACGTAATTGAGGAGATAATTTTACCTCTCCTGTATGACAAATCCCTAGAACATGACATGATTTCATAAAAATAAAAAAAAGTCTCCCAACTCTGGTTCATTGTTTTTTTTTTCACATCTGGTCATAGTGCCTTGCCTGGGTGGTTCAGTCAGTTGAACACCCAGTTCTTGAGTTTGGCTTAGGTCATGATCCCAGGGTCATGGGATTGAGCCCTGGTCAGGCTCCACACTGAGCCTGGGGCCTGCTTAAGATTCTCTCTCTCCCTCTGCTTCTCTCCCTTGCTTGTGCTCACTTTCTCTCTTAAAAAAAAATATATATATATGTATATAAATATATGTATATAAATATAAATATAAAATATATATATACATATATATATATATGTATATATATATATATAATTTGTCAATGAAGTAAAGATATCAACCACTTGGTATTAATCCCATGTTAGTTTGCATTTAAAATAAATATGTTTAAATCTCACTTCAAATGAATGAGTTTCTTAAATGATTATGTTTAAAACTCCATCAACAGGTTTTCTGTGTCTTTGAAGTCAGGATCTATAAATTCTATCTCTTTGCAGCCCAAATCTGGAGTTTAGTAGGTTCAGCAATGCTTCTTGAATTGTGGAACTTGTCACATTAGCCATTAAATGGTAGCACCTGAATGTGTAATTATAGCTAATACTAACTAAAGACTTCTTGCAGGGATTTTGTGGATCCTCTTTATCAGAATAAGGATGCTCCCTTTTGGTCCTAGATTGCCAAAGTAAAAAATTCATATATTTATGAATGGTTGCTAACTTTTATCTCATGATCTTTCTATAGATGATTATAGATTTTCCTCCTTTATTAATGTAGCAAGTGCCATTAATTGTTCATCTAATACTAAACTAACCTTTGTTCATGGAATAAAACTAACTTGGTCATGAGAGGGGTTTTTCTTTTCTGGCAGGGGATGAGTTTGTTTCATTTTCTGCAGTGCTGGATTGTTTGCTAATATTTTTTATATTTTAGACCAACTTGATGAGTAGTAATTTACATAAAGTGCAGTCATTTTAAGTATATAGTTTGAACACTTTTGACAAATACATACATCTGTGTCACCAACACCAGAATTAAGATCTAAAACATTTCCATGACCCCCCGAAAAGTTTGTTTTCCTTCCAGTCAGTGTCCTCCCAGTGTCTGGGAATCCAGTGGTCTTTTTCTGTCATTACAAATGATGTTTTCCTTTTCTAGATTTCATATAAATGAAATCATATGGAATGTGCTATTTTGATATGTAGCCATGTTGTATGTATCAGAAGTTTGTTTCTTTTTACTGATGAGTAGTAGGATTAAAGTATGAGTAAAGATTCGCTACATGTTGTTTACCCACTGATGGGGATCAGAATATGTCATCTCAAAATATGCCATTTTGGCATGAGGATTATTTAAAAAAAATTTTTTTTTAATGTTTATTTATTTTAGAGAGAGACAGAGACAGAATACGAGTGGGTTAGGGGCAGAGAGAGAGAGGGAGACACAGAATCTGAAGCAGGCTCCAGGCTCTGAGCTGTCAGCACAGAACCCTACACAGGGCTCGAATCCGCGAGCTGTGAGATCATGACCTGAGCCGAAGTCGGATGTTCAACCGACTGAGCCACCCAGGTGCCCCTGGCATGAGGATTATTTTGATTGAAAAATGGCAACTGGGAAATAGCAGATGCAGAAAGACTTTAGGCTTCCTCCTATCTGCCTAAGAGCAAGGCATAAATTTCTCTTTGTGAAGATGTTCCCCTGCCCTCTCTTGTATCAACTCTTATTATTTTATTATTATTAATATTATTATATTATTAATTTATTCTTTTTAATGCTACTATTAGGCCATGTAGATCTCCTTTAACTGAGTCTTGGGTCCTTTTGTTATGACTCCATTAATCTTTCAAAGTCTTTGTTTTTAAGCACTACCCAAATGTCCCAGGCTCCCCTTTTATTCTTCCTGTTCTACTTCTGGAATCAGCTCTTTCTCCAGGGAGCCCTGGTTTCTTTTTGTGGGGAATGGTACGAGAGACCAAAATTAGGATAGAAGTAGTTTTTATTTTCTTGCTGACTGAGGATGCATTAAAAAAAATTAAAATATTTTATGTGGTAAATTTTTGAGGTATTTATTTATTCATTTATTGCAGAAATGTTGTCATGGGTACCTAGTGTACCATATTCCCAGAAATGAAAAATTTGTTACTAAATATCCAGTGTCAATCATTTTAATACACAATTAAATTAATTCTCACATGAGTGAAATATGGTAGGACTCTTACTATCATCCTCATTGTAAAGATTACAAAAATGAGACTGAGAGACTAAGTAAACTTGCCTTAGGTCACATAGCTAGAAATTGGTAGAGCAGCTTCAGAGCCAGGCAGGTGGACTCTGGAGCATGAGCTCGTTACCACTATACTATGATGCTATTCAGCTGCTCAGAAGCATTACTCAGAGACTTGGCAGAAGTAACTTACATGGCATCAACTACCTTGTAAGGACCTTTTTTTGAGAAGCAGAGCTTATGAAATATGCAGAAACATGGTTAGAAGAAACAGGTAGAAATATGTAGAAACAAAAAGTAGCCCTACATAGTCCTTTCTTTCAGTATTTTACATTGCCAGCAGAGCTAACCCTTCAGTGTGCGATGCCCCAACCAACCCTCCTCTGGCCACCCTCAAAATTGACTTCACTTGACTTTTGCAATTAAAATGTCTTTTGTAATAAAAAAAATGATATACACAAAATATTATGTGTAACATCACTATTAGTTATCACGCATAATAATGAATACTGTGTACCTATCACTCAATCCAAGAACTAGAATGTTACCCAAAACTTGTATCTACATTTTCCTATTACAGTCTCCTAACCTTCACCCCACATCTACCTTTTTTTTTTTTTTTTTTTTAAGTTTATTCATTTTTGAGAGCGAGAGAGCGAGCGTGTGGGCATGAGTGAAGGAGGGGCAGAAAGAGGGAGACACAGAATCTGAAGCAGGCTCCAGGCTCTGAGCTGTCCGCACAGAGCCCGACGTGGGGCTCGAACCCGTGAACCATGAGATCATGACCTGGCCGAAGTTGGATGCTTAACTCACTGAGCCACTCAGGTGCCCCATCAAACTTCTAAATTTTGTCAAACTAATGGCTGTAAAATTGTATCTTGTAATCCTGGTTTGCATTTATTTAAATCTTAATGAAGTTAGCACTTTTCATATTTCTTTTTTGTTTGTTTTTATTTTTTAATTAAAATTATATATATATATATTATTTTAGAGGACAGAAGTCCCATGTTTTTCTTTTTTTGTGTTTGTTTATTTATTGAGGCAGGGGGAGGGAGCAGAGAGAGAGAGGGAGAGAGAGAATCCCAAGTAAGCTCTGCACTGTCAGCATGGAACCTGATCTTACAAACCATGAGATCATGATCTCATGACCTGAGCCAAAATCAACAGTCGGATGCTTAACTGACTGAGCCACTCAGGTGCCCCAGCATTTTTCATATTTTTATGGGCTGTGTATGTTTCTTCTGTAAAATGCAATTTATTTTGTTCCTTTACCTCTTCTAATGGATGCATAATCACCACTATATGGCTAAAATATAGTTTAATCAGTCTTCTGGTTAATATTTTCCCAATATTTTGCCATTATAAATTAAACTGACATATAATCCTTTGTGTACATCCAAGATTGTGTCTTTCAAATCTTAAAAACACAGCAGGTTGGGGCAGCAGATATGTTCATTTTGGAAAAGGTTTTAGTACACACTGACAAATTCCCTTCTGAAATGACGCCAGTCTACACGGAGGGGCTTTTCTTTCAAACCTGTGGAAAATCTAAGCAGCTTTATGGCCTTTGACAAAGTTGCTGTCAAAGAGGAAAAGCTCAAAGATCCAGGGAATTCCTGAGACGAGCTGGAGGGAGGGGAGGGCATGCTCTGGGCAGTTCTTCTGAGGACGGTGGGGAGCACTGTGGGGAGCACTCTGGTGCTCGGTGGTATGAGGGTGGGTGTGTCAGTCAAGGTCCAGCCAGAGAGCAGAATCACTAGCAGATGGGGACCAAGGGATCTGGCCTTATTCAGTCATGGGAACTGGTTATAAAGCTGTGATCTCAGTGTCCGTCTGATGCTGGAGCTTGAGGTCCATGGGGCAGGCAGTCAGGAATGAAAGACAGAAAGTTGTGGAGAGCAAGGGCAGGCGGACCCCACCAGCATGAGCTAGAGCCCATGGGACAGTGTTGAAACCTGTTGTCTCTGACCTCGA
The DNA here is from genome assembly GCF_018350215.1 of Panthera leo. Taxonomy (NCBI): domain Eukaryota; kingdom Metazoa; phylum Chordata; class Mammalia; order Carnivora; family Felidae; genus Panthera; species Panthera leo. The sequence continues at coordinate 23,809,380 of NC_056695.1, forward strand.
GGGTGTGGGCATTTGGTGGGAGCCCAGGGTCGGGGACCTAAACACACACACCTGGCTCGGTTCAGAGGCACTGGAGGAGGGGTGGGGAACAAGCTCAGTCAGCAGCTTAGCACCCCAAGTGTGAAACCGGGTGGGGATCTAGGGCTGTGAGTATGTAGCCGTGTCAGAGGCGCTTTCTCCATATTCTCTCAGGCCTCACAACAGCCCTGTGAAGTTGGAAGTGTAATGTTTTCTAATTTATCGGTGAGTAAAATGAGATTCTGGAGGGAAAGCGGCTTGCTCAAATCATTTATCTGGGGCATTGGAGTTTACACTGTTTTGAGCCAGCCAATCTTTCATTTCTATGACCAAGTACTCTGGGACATGTTTTGAATTGTAACTCATGCAGCTTCCCCACAATGTGTTGTTACTTAGGTTGGCCCTTGCTATATTAGGAAAAAAAAGATTGATAGATTTATTATAACTTGAATATGACAGTAGTCTTTGGATAGGAATTTAGACCTCTTTCATGGCTTATTTTGTTGATGTTAGCAATTTAACATTAATGTATATGAAAGTTTAGTTTTTTAAAAAAATTTTTGTTTATTTTTGTGAGAGAGTGTACATGCACACTCATGATCGACTGAGGGGCAGAGAGAGAGGGAGACACAGAATCTGAAGCAGGCTCCAATCTCTCACCTGTCAACACAGAGCCCCACACAGGGCTCGAACTCACAAACAGCGAGATCATGACCTTTGCCGAAGTCGGACGCTCAACCGACTGAGCCACCCAGGTGCCCCGAAATAGTTTAGCTTTTTTAGAAAATCAAGTGGGAATGTTAACGTATTTGGTATTTCTTTGATTTCTTTTGATCTTAGTTGATGGGAAATCTCCTTTAGTGAAAATGAGAATGTTTGGCTTAGAATTTCCGCTCTTGAGAAGTGAATGCAGGGATGCCCAAAAGAGTATTTTAAAATACAAGGTCAGTCCTGGTTTTTTTCATCTAGTAAAAAGTATGAAAACAAATGGAAGAGAACTGTTGTAAATTACATTATCTGCAAGCAGATACTGAGACACAATTTGGTGCAAACTGTGTGATTAAGGATCAGTGCCTATGAATGGAAGAAGCCGGGAAACAGAGGGGAAGGGCCCATTGAGGTGCAGGTCTGGCAAAACCTTGGCCGATGCAGTGGTGCTGTATGGGGCAAACCTTGTCCATTAGAGTTGTCTGTGCTGTGTCAGATCGGAAAGCTGGGTGTTTATAGCCTGGCCTTAGTCACTGAAGGTTGGCTGCTTGGGGAGCGGTGCGATCCAAGATGATGAGGCTCTGGGGGCTCCTGACTCTGATCTCCAAAGAGCTGGAGTTGGGGGCTGTCTACTGACCTTGCACGCTGCAGCTGGCTACAGGTTCTCTTGAGGGGATCTGCATGGGGCGACTTTCTGGCTACCACAGGAACTGTTGTAGATGAACAAAGACAAGGAATATCAGCCAAATGTGGAGGATTCCTGATTCCAACAAGCAACCACAGTAAGACACTTTTGAGACAACAATTGTGGTTATGATGGAAAAGGTCCTTAGTTGTTAGTGATATATCTGGAAGTATTTGTGGTGGTATAATAAGACGTCTAGCAAGACAGCAGCAAAAGTGGAAAGGCGATAGAACAAAGAAGAATGCTAAATTGTTGATAACCATTACCATGAGAGATGGGCTCACACAGGTTCTTTATACAATTCTCCCTATGTATGTGTTTGCAGTTTTAAACATGATAAAAAGTTTTTAAAAAACCCCGTCAAATATTAATTAAGAATACTTACTTTTGGTGAAAGAGTAGGCATATATTATTGGATGTCTCTCATATTCTAGAGCTCAGCGTGTGAATCCAGAAAAAAACTCATGTTTGGGTATCTTGACTATCTGCCCTATTCCGGAAACAAAGCATCCTGTAATGTAATCCTCTAGCTCTCAGTGGAGATAGAGGATTTTCTTGTTGAGTGGGGCCAAATGAATAACCGGGAAAGGAGGGGCTGGAAGAATAGGATGGGAACAGGGCAGGGAAGGAAGGCAGCTACTGATTTTTAAGCATTCAGCCACAGAACTGGGTGCTTTACATGGTCTTTTTAATTTTTTTTAACATTTATTTATTTTTGAGAGACAGAGACAGAGCATGAGCCTGGGAGAGACAGAGAGAGGGGGGAGACGCAGAATCCGAAGCAGGCTCCAGGCTCTGAGCTGTCAGCACAGAGCCTGACGCAGGGCTCGAACTCACAAACCATGAGATCATGACCTGAGCCGAAGTCAGATGCTTAACCAACTGAGCCACCCAGGCACCCCGACATGGTCTTTTTTTAATCCTCCCAACCACCCATTCTATTATTCTAGATTTTCTAGAATAGGATTCCCATTTTGCAGATTAAGATGTTGAGACTCAGGAATGTGGCACTCCTCCAAGTGTTGGAACTGGGATTCTCTCACATGGTGCCTGGTTTCTAGGCCCTTGCACTGTGCCCCTGGAGGTCGGAGATGGTCACACCTCAGGGGCCTGGGGCATCTGGCTGCAACTGGGGCAGCAGATTCTCTCTCCTGGAAAATGTGGGAAGAGCAGGTCCTCTCTTGGCCACCATGTACATGCCCAGACCTTCCAAGTCCTGGCATCACCCTCTCTAGTCATGACACTCCTGCCTTATTCCCTGAAACTAAAAAAAAATTAGAAGACAAAGATGCTCTTCTGAATCCTAATTAGAAGTTGTGAGGTTTTCCTCTTCCTTGGGGGCTTTTTCTGTTTTTTGTTCATCTGCCCATCTTCAGGTAATGCTGTTTGTAACTTGTCGTCCTCCTGAAACCAATATACTTTGATCTCCAATAAAGATGGTCTAACAACCATCTGCAGGATATGCGATGAGGGCAAAGTGAAAGAGAAAAATCAGGGAGGGCAAGGTTCTTGTTCAACTTCCCGTCAATGTTCAAGATATTTCTATGAAAACTTTCCACTTCTCCACTATCACTTTGTCCCAGTAATTTTTATTCCTCTCACACTGCTAACCAATTTTCTGCTTCCCAACACTCCTCTCAAACCCTTCTTATACACATTCTCTTGCCCAGCGGGAGAAGTAAACATTGATACAAAGTGGGGAAGTTCCCAGCAGGAGGTGCCGAGGCCCTACCTTACGGATGTGGTTTCGGCTTCTTTTAGGACTTCAGCTCTCTGCTGGCCCCTGTGGGCGAGGGCTAGGTTTCCTTCAAAGTGCTTTAGTTCCCAGACTCACCTGGGGATGCCACGCTCCTTGAGCAGAGGAGAGACTAAAGCAGTTTATTGTTAGTTTTTTAATGTTTTTATTTATTTTTGAGAGAGAAGTGGGGGAGGGGCAGAGAGAGGGGGACAGAGGATCCCAAGTGGCTAACAGCAGTGAGCCAATGTGGGGCTTGACTTCACAAGCCAAACAGTGAGATCATGCACTGAGCCAAAGTCAGACAGACACTCAATGGACTGAGCCACCCAGGCACAGTCCTTTGAAACTAAAGCAGTTTAAAGTTACAAACCACATCCTTGGTTATTGACTCTCTTACTTTTTTTAGTTTTCTTGTATTGGTTGTTACTTTGGCTTCGGGTAGATTGAGTAGATTCGGATAGTGGAGTCTTGTACTTAGGCTGGTTCCTACCAAGTGCAAGCAGATTGACCTCTGCTTCTTTCTCACTGCTCTAGACACCAGAATCCCACCCCCTCCTCACTCCAGTCATCTGGGATGCTGCTGGGGGCCAGGCTTCGTGCAAAGACCTGGGACCAGGGAGGTGAATACAACCTGGTTCCCTGGTCTTCAGCAGCTCACAGAGAACTTGGGGGAGACAGAAATACCAGGAACTCATGGTGAGGGGCTCTTTTCTTCTTGCTGCCTTTTTCAGTGTGGTTGCACCATTTTCTGACTGAGCATGTTTCTGGCTGGCTTTAGTCAAATGTAGAGGTTATCCATAAATGTCACTCATCATTATTGTTACTATCATGCCTCATTTCAAAGATTTTAATGTCTCCAACTTATGGAGCCTTTTGTAATCAGTGAAATGTGTATAGAAGCACTAATCTTAAGGAAAACTATAAAGTTATTTTAAGACATTTCTGATTTCTTTAGTTCTTATTGTGTTATTATTAAAAACACTCCCCATCTCCCTACTAGATTAACTTGAAGCAAATCCCAGGTATTCTATATATTTTACATGTAAACATATATAAACCTCTATAAACAGATATATGTAAATGTGTAAGTATTTCAGTATATATTTCTAAAGGATCAGGACTCTTTAAAAAGTAACCACAAGGGGTGCCTGGATGGCTCCATCGGTTAAGCACCCAACTCTTGATTTTGGCTCAGGTCATGATTTCCTGGTTCATGAGATTGAGCCCTGCGTCAGGCTCCATGTTGGGCAGGGAGCCTGCTTAAGATTCTCCCTCTCTCCTCCCCAACCCTCCCCCACTCCCCCAATAAGAACCACAATACCGTCATCACACCTAAAAAAAAAAATTAGCAGCAATTCCTTAATAATATCAAATACCGAGTCAAGTTTCACTGATTTTCTCATAAGCTTTTAATTTTATAGTTGATTTGTTTGAATCAGGACCTTTTGATCCGTCCATCCATTGCAATTGGTCGAGGTATCTCTTAACTTTTTTTTAAGTTTATTTATTTTTGAGAGCATGCACATGCTTGAGAGCAGGGGGGAGTGGCAGAGAGAGAAAGAGAGAAAGAGAGAGAAAGAAAGAATATGAGTCCCAAGCAGGTTCTGCCCTGTCAGCACGGAGCCTGATGTGGAGTTTGAACTCACGAACCATGAGATCATGACCTGAGCCGAAGTCGGACACTTAACCCACTGAGGCACCCAGGCACCTCATAAATCTTTTTTTTTTTTTTTAATCTACAAATTTGCCCTCACACTCTTTATTTTTCTTTGCAATTTATTTTGTTGAAGAAACTGGGTGATTTATCCAAGAGAGTTCCTCATAATCTGGATTTTGCCAGTTGGTTCCCTATGATGTTTAGCATGTTCCTTTGTTCCATAAAGCTGATCATTTGATCTAAAGATGTAGGCTTGAGTTTAGGGCTGAAATGCCTCCCAGGTGTTGGTGCTGCATTTCTTTTTTTTTTTTTTTTTTTTTTTTTTTTTTTTTTTTTAAATTTTTTTTTTTTTCAACGTTTTTTAATTTATTTTTGGGACAGAGAGAGACAGAGCATGAACGGGGGAGGGGCAGAGAGAGAGGGAGACACAGAATCGGAAACAGGCTCCAGGCTCCGAGCCATCAGCCCAGAGCCTGACGCGGGGCTCGAACTCACGGACCGCGAGATCGTGACCTGGCTGAAGTCGGACGCTTAACCGACTGCGCCACCCAGGCGCCCCTGGTGCTGCATTTCTATCAGGAGACACAAAACGCTTGGTTCTCTGTGGTGTGAGCAACCTTTCAAGATCATTACCTCCCTCTATTATCTCGTTAGGTTGCTGAATGGTAATATTTTAATTCTATCATTGTTTCTTTTTTTCCTTTTTTTTCTTCCTTTTAAAAAATGTTTATTATTTTTGAGGGAGAGAAAGCACAAATGGGCGAGGGGCAGAGAGAGGGAGACGGGATCTGAAGTGGGCTCTGTGCTGAAAGCAGAGAGCCTGATGCAGGGCTTGAACTCACGAACTGTGAGATCATAACCGAGCTGAAGAGATCATCTGATGTTTAACTGACTGAGCCACCTGGGCGCCCCATCACTGCGTCTAACGGCTTAGCTAGAATGCTTTTTATAAAGAGAAACTTCTCTCATCAGTGTCTGGTTACCCTGAAATGCAGTGTGTACAGGGAAAGCAGAATAAATGCTTCTTTCCCTGTATTGTTCTTAAAGGGAGAGCCTGGCTGGCTCCGTTGGTAAAGCATGTGACTCTTGATCTCTGGGTCAGGAGTTCAAGCCCCATGCTGGGTGTAGAGATTACTCAAAAGAAGAACAAAAAAGCTTTTAAAGAATTTAAACAGTGTGAAGATTTCAGAGATTATAGCCCTCCTTCCCCATCTAGTCATCTCTGCTTTCTTTTGGTTCCTCTGAAATCTAAAAGTTCTCTCACTCTACCCCTCCTAATTCTCCACTCAGATCCAGCTTGGTGGGGCTTTGGAGAAAGAATTGCAAACTCACACCAAAGTGCAAATGACTAATCTTAATTTACGGTGTGACTCCTCCAGAGAGATTTTCTGTTCAATTTGTAACAACGTCTTAGAGAAATTGAAACAAAGCTTCTTGGATAAGAAAAGTACTTTTATGCACTTACCCTCATATATTATCTCCACATATGATCTACATATGTTATAGAATGGCTACCACTTTATGAGTAAGGTATTTGTTATCCCCATTTTACAGATGCAGGAAACATTTGCCAGCTAAAAAGTGGCAAAAGTGAAACTCCAACCTGGATAGTGGAAGGTGCTAGGGGAGGTGATGGCTTCCCAAGCTAGAAATCATCCACCTACACACTTGTCGTATCAGCGTGTAAGGCAGAGCGCGGCAATCACCTGCAAAAGCCAGGGTTTCTCACCAGGAGTGTTCATGGTGAAACTGCTCTCTAGTATTGTAGCAACAGTGGTGCCTTCACCCCGTTAGGATCCTGTTTACTTTTCCAGCTCACCTCCGCTCTAGTTCACAGGTTCCAGCCACACTGGAATCTCTCCTGTCCCTCAAACCTGCCAAACTCTTTTTAATCTCAGGGATCCGCATCTGCTGTTTGCCCCCTGGATCTTCACATGCTCGGTTCTTTCGTGTTGTTCAAGTCCTAGCTTAAGTGTCCGTCTTGCAGAGGCCTTCCTGAGAACCTGAAATAGCCGCTTCCTTCCTCCCAATCTCTCTCCCAGTTCTCAGTGTCTATTACCATTTGAGAGTACCTTCGGTCTCTCCCCACGAGACGTAGGGAGAACATGGCCAGTTCTGTTGGCCGCTGGGAGCCCGGCATACAGTAGGCACTCAGGGAGGCTTTGTTGAGTGAATCAGCTTAGGCCTCCTTTGCTCACTGCACCCTGCATGAGGTGCATGCACCCTGCACCCATCCACGGCTGGTTCGACTTAGCCACAGGACTGCCACAGCCGCTACAATCTGCTCTTCTGTCTCTGAAAGCCAAAGGTTCCTGCCTTTTGTTCTTACAAACCAAAGCTTAACAAAAACGGTCAGATTTAGTTCTAGTGAAGAATTAGACTGAGGTCCAAGACGGCTAATATTTTAGCTAGAACCTGTGTGCTCAAGCTTCGTCTGTTTCCTGGGACATAAGATGGATGGTTCTGGGAAAGGGAAGAGGTGGGGATGTATTTTTAGGCTACTTCTCATGGCAGATCCCCCGCTCCTTAGCATTGAACTGTGGTATCGTAGCTTGGGCTGCTATAACAAAGTGCCACAGACTGCTGGTTTAAATAACAGACATTTCTTTCTCAGAGTTCTGGAGGCTGGGGAGTCTAAGGTCAAGGTTCTGGCAGATTTGGTCGTTGATGTGAGCTGTCTTCTTGGCTTGCAGCTGGCCGCCTTCTTCCTGTGTCCTCATGTGGCAGAGAAGAGGCACTCTGGGCTCTCTTCCTTTTCTTCTAAGGTAAATAATCTTGTCGTGTGGGTCCAGACTCATCACCCCATCTAAACCTAACTACCTCCCAAAGGCATCACCTCCAAATACTATCCCATTGGGGGTTAGGATGTCAACATATGATATTTGGGGAGGGGGGACACAAATACTGAGTTTATAATAGCATCTCTCAAACTCTCCCTTCTTGGTGTGAGTATCGAATGCTTCTAGGGAAAAGAAAATCAGGACAGGAATGGAGGCATCTCAGGCATTCTTCCAAATTTGGATGGCAAAAGCTAGAAAACTAAATCTGAAGCTTATGGGTTTGCTTGGGAGACAGTTCAGAGGGCAAGACAAAATACAGTCCTAGAGTCACTTGTATCAGAATCACCTTGAGGGGTGGGGGCGCTGCTTAAAATTCATGTTACCGAACCATAGTCAGATCTGCTTAATCAACATCTTGGGGGGATGGGGCCTGCGGGTCCACATTTTGACAGGTGCCCAGCTGTATGTAGCTAATGCTCCTTAAAGTTTGAGAACTACTGTCATTAAGAAATGAGCTTGTACTTTATCACAACCTGCTTATCCTAAGGAGCCTGAGGTGGGTTGCCACAAAGTCGTCAGCAGTCATGTGTCATCGGCTCTAGCATCCCCTGGGTCCCACCCTAGAGGTTCTGATGTCATCAGTCTTGCTTCAGTTTAGACATACGGAGTTATACAAACTTTTTGGTGGCCAAGGTTAACTATTGCTTTAAAAGGCTTGAATCACATCATGGTTTCACTCAGGGCATTTTTGCTTCTGGGCTGCCTACTCTCTGTCTCACAGGAATGTGAAAAGTGAGCCTTCCTAACAGTCTAACAAAGGATGCCTTCCCTGTCACAAGAACTTCTTTTGCTCTTTTAGATGTTCCCTTTATTTATTTCTAGAAGAAAGGCATAGTTTGTTGTCACCTTGATGTAAACTGTGTTTAATATTCAAAGTAGGTTGGCCTCAAACATCTCTCTCCTCTGTTCTTGTCTCTGTAGGTCTTTCTCGGAAAGCTTCCCCCATCGCTAATGTTTTCCTCCCTCCCCCGCCTTTTCCTTCCTACTTGTGTGAATCCACCCCGTCTTTCAAGAACAAATTCAAGTCTGTCTTCAACCACTAAATTCCCATCCACCTCAGTCATTTTTAATCCTTTGAATTCTCAAAGTAATGGTACCACATTGTATAAGATTTCCATCGTGTTCTCCCTGTGGTGCAAACGTGAAGACCCGAGAGCCTCAATGATACTTTTGTTAAGTACCTGGTAAGCACCTAATAAGTTCAGGTGTGTTGATTGATTGTGTTAGGTGAATATTGCAGAAGAACTGGGATGGATGCAGTTCAGGAAGGAGGGAAGTTTAAAAGGAGATGTGACAGTTTCTAGTCCATGTTTAGACTCTTGATGGAAAATCGTTATTTTGTCAGTTGTAGAGTTGTTACTCTTCCCAGTATATTTAAAAACAGATCTTGACCTGGAAGCATAACTATGCTTTTATTTCCTCAAGTTTCACTGGAAGCATTCACTATGCCTTTGTTTCCTCAAGTTTTCAGTATCAGTTTGCATTGATGAAACTGTTTTTTTAGACCTAAAGGAGGCAAAGAAAACTGTAGAAATGAAAATGAATTCTTGTGTCATAGATAAGGTGATATAAATTTTCTCGTTCCGTCTTAAGGAGTTTTAAGCAGTTTTCTGCAAGATTCTGCCCAGATAAATTTTTTTGGATCAAATGAAAATGAGATCTAATGTTCATCCTACATTTAATATTTTGAAGGATGACTGGAGAATTTACCGGTAACCACTTTGAATGTAACAAGTGCCTTTTGTCTGTCACCTTCTCATGACTGCCTTCACTCGGGGCTGGAGGAGAGAGGCAAACTGAGAGGCAAAGCAAACATCTTAAAAGTTTCATGTTTTTCTGTTCCGTGACTGCAGCCTCCTAGCCAGTAGTTCAGGCTCTCAAAGAGATGATAATGCCTATGATACCATTCTAGCCGCCATCTAAACACATGAGCTGCTCTGTTCCCCTTTATGTTTCCACACGGATCACCCAGTCATCACTCTGTTAAATGAAACAGGTGTGAAAGTGTTTCTTAGCCCATCTGCCCGCTTGCCCCACTCCCAGGAATCTTGCTTGTTTTGTGTGATCCACCATTCTGGAAAAACCCTGGGAGGGCTTGCCAGCACCATGCATACGGACACTTCCTTGGAGAGCCAGCAGGGGTCAGCTGGAACCCCCGTGCTCTGGCTTGTCCTGGTCACTGTTCTTGCCAGGACTAGGACAGCACCAGGAGTCATTTGTTGGTTTCCTGAGTGGAGACAAAGCAGTTGCTAAGTCTTCAAAGATATTTCATGTCCCTTCCTTACCTTCCTGTACTGGTCTCTTCTTTGCACCATGCACCCCTAAACACTCACTCTTTCCTGGGCTCAATACCCTTTCTTCCCTCCTGACATCGTCTAAAGGAAAACCACAAACCATTGCTTTTCCCACTAGAATGGAATCCTCCTGTCTATTTTATTTCATTTTTTAATTTTTTAAGTTTTTAAAAAAAAAATGTTTGTTTATTTGAGGGGGTGGGGGCAGAGAGAGAGGGAGACACAGAATCCAAAGCAGGCTCCAGGCTCTGGGCTGTCAGCACAAAGTGCGATATGGGGCTAGAACTCACCATGAGATCATGACCTGAGCTGAAGTTGGATGCTTAACTGAGTGAGCCACCCAGACACCCCTTAATTTTTTTAATTTGTTAAATGTTTATTTATTTATTTTGAGAGGGAAGAAGGGAGGGAGGGAGGGAGAGAGAGAGAGAGAGAGAGAGAGCGAGCGAGCAGGGGAGGAGCAGAGACAGAGGGAGAGAGAGAATCCCAAGCAGGCTCTGTGCTGTCACCACAGAACCTATCTTGAGGCTCAAACTCACAAACCGTGAGGTCATGACCTAAGCCAAAATCAAGAGTTGGATGCTTAACTGACTGAGCCACCCAGGCACTCCCTGTCTGTTTTAAATTTAAGCTCCACAATAGTTAATTTTACAATTTTATCTCTATTAACATGTGATTGCCTCCCTTGCCATTCATCACTGACTGTGGTGGGAGGGGAAATGGGGGTGAGAAAGGTGCTGGCAGAGAATTGCCGGGAATAACCCCATGACTCCCTAAAGGGTTTAGCTGTTTTGGACTGAAAAGGGTGAAAATCCCATATGCTCCTCCTTCAATTAGTGGTTCTGACTTACCAAAATGGTCATGCACTATGAGCACTGTTCACCTTTCAGTGGATATTCTCAGTGAGCTATTTTACTCACACATCTCTACCCTGAACTGTCAAAACAGGACCAGCTATATAATTTGTAGGGTCCAGTGCAAGATGAAATCAAGGTCCCCTTATTCAAAACCTATTAAGAATTTCAGGTCAATGACTACAGAGCCACAAGTATGGGGCCCTCTGAGCATGGAGCTCTGTGACTACATGGGTTGTCCACCATGAAGCTGGCCCTGTGGGGCAAGGTCTTCTTTGTCCTAGCCCAGGGGGTTAATGTGAGGGCTTTGCGTATCTGACCCCTTCCCTGTCCTCAGGAACCACGGTCCTGGAGAGTGAGAAGTGAGAGAGATCTCATCCAGCAAATACAGGCCATACACTAGTATGCAATCTAATAGGAAAAACAACAACAAATTAAAAGGCAGAGACTACCACATAGGAGGTCACATGGTGATAAGAACTATGGAGAGAGGTGGAGCAGGGCAAGGAGAATAGGAGTGCCAACACGGAGGGGCGGGGGCTTTCGATTTTATGAGAGGTGTTCCAGATGGGCTATTTGAGCGTAGACTTAGAGTAAGGGAGCGAGCCATGTAAGTATGGGCATTTCAGGTGGAGGGACTAGCAGGTTCAGAGACCCTGAGGCTTGTCAGGTTTGAGGAAGAACAGGGAGGACCGTGTGGCTGGCAGGGATGATGGGGATTGTGAGGGGGTGGACTTAGGTGGGTGGGGGGAGGCTACATCTCCTGCAGTGAGGGCTCTGGATTCTACTCTGGATGAGATAGAAACTTTGGAAGGTTTAGAGCTGAGAAGTCTCATCATCTGACCTAGGTTTTAGAGGGTTCCCTCTCTACTCTGCTGAGAAGGGTTTGCAGAGGCAGGAGGCATGAAGGAGACCACCAGGGTGTTCATGGTGGAGGTGACAAGAAGTGGTCAGAGTCCAGAGCAACATGGGTTTAGAACTGTTCGGGTCCACTTACATGCAATTTTTTTTCCTACTCAATACAGTACAATACTGCAAATTTATTTTTTCTCCTTATGATTTTTTTCTCTAGCTTATTTTTAAAATACAGTATATAATACACATAACAGATGAAATATGTATTAACTATGCTATTGGTGAGCCTTCTGGTCAACAGTAAGCTATTAGTAGTTAAGTTTTTGAGGAGTCAAAAGTTCTATATGGATTTTCAACTGCATGGAGAGGGATGCTAACACCTCTGACCCCCATGATGTTCAAAGCTCTACTGTATTATTATCTTAAAATTTTTTTTAATGTTTATTTAGTTTTTGACAGACAGAACATGAGTGAGGGAGGGGCAGAGAGAGAGGGAGATACAAAATCCAAAGCAGTCTCCAGGCTCTGAGCTGTTAGCACAGAGCCCAGTGTGGGGCTCGAACCCACGAACTGTGAGATCGTGACCGTGGCCAAAGTCAGAACTTAACTGACTGAGCCACCCAGGCTATATTATTATCTTCAAAAGAGCAAGGGGCCAGGTCAGTCTTGTTTACCACTGTAATCCTCTTGCCAGATACAGAGTCTGACACATACAGGTATGTGATAAATATGTACTTAATGAACCAGTGAGGTTCATTTATATTTGAATACAAATATTCAATAAGATGTAATAGAGATGTAAGAAATAACATTAAAAGAATGAAGTGAGGCAGAATACCTTGCCAGAGTTTTTAATTTTTACCTCTACTTTGCTTCTATTAAATCTGTAGAAAATGTTAAAGGTCAGTTCATATGGAATACATTATGTGACTCAAAGCCGTATAGCCTGTCAGCCTGAATATACACTATTGGACCATGAGGCTGTATTTTTAGTGTGTGGTCAATAGGTGGCGCTGTACTTTGTTAGGGTGTCCTCTCCACTAGGTCTTGCGTGCAGAGGATACTAACGTGGATCAAAATGTTAAATGCAGTTGTAACTGGAATACATACTTGGGCTATTCGAAATTAGATCACCTTCTCCAGTAATTTGGTAAGACTCTTGGAATTACATGTAGGAAACTAACATTTGGAAGTGTCATTCTTCCTTAAGTGGAACATTTAGATATTTAAATGACAGAAAATACATCCCAATATTGGGAATTGAGCAGTGCCCACATGCACTGTAATGCTTGAAGACAATTTTATTTCCTTCTCCACGTGATTCTGGTGTGTATGTTTTATTCACGCACATACACACACAGACACACACATTTTTGGCTCCTCTTTGTAAAAAGACCACATAAGGGATCATTAGATGTATTTTCCTTATTGAATTTGTACAGGAAGGAGTGGTGTAGGAAGGGGGGTTTTTTCAAGGGGAAACGAAGCTGCAGTAAAATTTAGGCGGCTGTGTGGTTTTGTGGGAAATTCTGTGAGCACTTCTCAGATGGCAAGTTTCTTCCAGCTGCTGGGCCATCGTTCTCTACCCAGAGAGCTTGCTGAAGCAGCACCACCTTGCAAGATTGCTTCACCTGGAAGCCTGCAGCAGGCTGGTCCTTTCTTGTCCAATGTCTACCTCCCAACCATTGGAATTGGTCCTCGTAGATGAAATCTAGCCACAGGCAGGAACCCTGAGATTACAGTACTGTCAAATGGCCAATGCTGGAGAAAAAGATGAGCGGAGACGCTGGTAGATGCATGGTTTTCCTCTGAGTCAGGCTGAGTCAACATTGCCTTACATGATGACTTAGGTCCCCTAAAGAGTGCCTGCATGGAGCTTTGCTGTGAGCTTCCCAGGGTAAGACTGCTCTTTCACAGTCTTAAGGATGTAGAACTCCCAAACATCAGGCCTTCAGAACTGCCTCTGCCAGTGGACCTGCAAAAAAAGTGCCCAGGCCAATATTTTGGCTCAGATGGTTTTCTCTCCAAGCTGTACTTCTGTCTTTCTCTGGGACCTGAAACCAGAGAGAGAGCATAATTCACTTGCCTTCCCCTCTTCACCTTCAGCCTGTACCTTCTTCCCTCCTTGCTGTGATCAGAGACCTCTGTCCAAGGGACAAACTGCTCTAACTGATCAACCCACCGCGTCCCCAGGCTGCTCAGCTCTCTCCTTTCATGGAGGCCACCTTGCTTTGCCGGCCTTCCCTCAAGCCCTTCCACGAAGCTATCCACTGAATATTTATTGATTCAGCAGATACGTGGTGGGTGCTGGGGCAGCGGCACGGCACGGTTCCTTTCCTCAACATTTCCTTAGAAGACATTTTTCTCTTCTTTGACCCATTTGAAGCCTGATTTTCCCCTGATAATACTGCTTTTCTTTGGTCTTTGCCTAAAAGTTCCCTATATCCCTGAGCTGGATGGTGGGGCTTCCTAGTTTTTCCCTCATCATCATTAATGCCTTGGCTTTTGGTCATCTCATGGTGACAAGCTAGCCCCAAGAACCTCTAGATGTCATTTCCTCATTCAAAGCAGACCAACTATGTGTGTTCCTTTTATCAGAGAATTGACAGTTTTCCCACTGGCTCCCAGCTCAATTCCTGTACCCCCACATTGCCACCTCTAACTAAAAACAACAACAACAAATAAAGAAAAACAAAACAAAAAAACAACTGGGGAAATGAGTGTCCAGTTTTAGGAAGAAGAGGTTTGGCAATGGCTTTGGAGTTAAGCAGCTGAAAACATCTACCCCTGATGTACACTCCATCTGCTTGCGTGCATGTGGCCGCAACAGCTCAACATCCAGGTCATTTGGTCAAATCCATTCACTTTTGGGCATCCATGTCTCTTGTTTTCCTACTGGCTGACTTTAACTTCAGCATTGGTGACTCTTGGCCTTAGGGTTGCTTGACCCCCACCCCTCTCCACCTGCACTCTTAGAAAACTCACCTAATCGCTAATGCTGAACTCACTTCTTCACACAAACTTGCTCCACCTCCTGCATTTCTGCTTTTGGATCATGAGAGCCTGTCTCATCTGTCATTGTCATTGGGATCACTGGATCCATGCGATACCCCTGCTTCTTCACTCTGCCATCCAAAGGTCCCTGATTCCTATTTGTCTCACCTCTGGAAGAGCTCTTGCCTCCTTCTCTCCCTTTGCTCTGGCACCCTTTCACTTCTAGTCCCGATTTCCTCCTCCTGTTTCAGTCCGTCCTCTAAACTGCCACAATTATCTTTATATAATTTGATTGGCTTGTTCTTTCTTGGTTAAAATGCATTCATGTTCTTTACTGTTTCAGAGTAAAATAAAAGCATGACATTCAAAACCCATCCTGCCCAACTTGTCATTCCAGCTTTAATCTCCTCTATGCTCTTCCCCTGGCCATTCTAGCTTTTCACGTTCCCAAATAGGTCTTACGACTTTGCAGTGTCTGGAACTCGATTTCTGTCCTTCTCCCTCAGTGAACTGTTCATCCTTATGAACCAGGTTAAATATAACCTCGTCAGTGTGGCTTTCCTCAATCTTCCAGGCAGAATGAATCGCGTTGCATTCTTTTCTCCTATTGCACTGGTAGTGTCCTATTTGTGATGTTGTTTTTCACATACACATCCATCTCCTTTAAGAGGGAACTAATCTTAGACTTAGCTTTACATCCTTAATAGCTGCTAAAGTGCCTGGCACAAAGCAGGTGCTCAATAGATGTTTGTTGAACAAATATTTTTGAACTATTGTGGATAGCAATGGAGGAAATTTTCTGAATATTGTACATTTGGTACATTCGTAACATGTGGTAGATCTGAATCCTAAAAGTTTAGTTAAGAAAACTTCAGAGAACAAATGTTTACTGCAGTGTAGAGTTCTTCAGTTTCCAGGATCGGAGGTGGTATATGTGTGGTTGATGTTTTTAGAACAAGGCAATGGCTCAGCCCCGTGGGAGCAGATTGCATGAGACATGCACCCAGAATGGGGGAGATAATGCCAGCCAATCTGTCAGATTTCATCATCTGCTGGTCTTGGGCTGGGAAGATTCTTAATATATGCCTCTCAAACTTACATCTTGTGAGGAGCTGCCTTCAATTTTCATCTTCTGCAGGTTGCTTATACAACTCATCTAAAAATAGCATTTTAAGAAAGCATATTATTTATTTTGAGTTTAGTAAATGAATCTTGGTATAGTTATTAAGCACGGATTCTGACTACTTCTACCGTGTGATGAGTTCTACAGGCATGGAGAAGAGGCAAATTTTTTATAGGTTATTTCTTAGTCCATCGAGAAATAACATTTTTCTCTTTTAATTTTGCCCTGCTCAAATTGTAATTATATAATTATGAAAATGCAGTTTAGGGAGTAGTCCATTTACAGCTCAAATATAGAGAGAGTTGTTATTATGGACAAAAAGAAAGGACCAGTGGTTTTGTTTTTTTAATCTGGGAAACCTACTTGCTGGTGGGGTGTGGGTGTTGGCAAATAAAACGTGTGGGTTGGTAAGTTGTTTGTATAATACTTGCATGAATGTTGGTGAGTGTGAGTGTGTGTGGATCAGTAATTACAACAGAAACAGTAGGAAGGACATAGTGAATTCTTGAATGCCTATCGATCATACCTAAACGTATAAACTCCCTTTCTGTACTAATAGTGTACGGATAGCTTTCCTTTAACAAATACATAATATTTTAAGTGGGTTAAATATCTTTCCTGAACACTATTAATGGGTTAGTTCATTTTCTCTGCAGTGCCCTCTTTTCAATCATGCTACAAAAGTAATCTTCAATCAAGGTTGTGTTACTGTTATTTTCATAGTAGGATATAAAATAATGAGATTTTTACCGAACTTTTCCCATTTTTTAGCCATAGAAGATAATGATAGTTATTTCCATCAAGTGAAACAAAGCAGAAGGTGAGCAGTGTAATGTCTTAGGTGCTTTCTCAAGAATACATTTATCTTCTGGTTTAACTGGGGAATAAGCAGTTGGTAATTGCTATGAGGTAGAAGGTACTGTTCAGGAATTTTTGAGGCATATCTTCCATTTTTGAAATAAAGAAATTCTGATGGGTTTAAGTATATCATCTCTTCTGCTTTCCACATATGGCTTTGTGTGAAAAAGAAAGAGACAGTTCTAAATGGGTAACTTGGCAGGAATACTGGTGACAGGAGATGATTTTACGGGAGACGGGGTGTGTGATGATGGAAAGAGCAAGCTTGGCCTTGAATGTAGAAGTCTGGCCTCTTTGGATGGAATACTGAGAAAGGACAGCGTGCATTTCCCAATATTGTGGTTCCAGAGGTGTGGCAACAGTATGAAAGGCAAAAATCCATTGTGGGAGCAATGAATCTTGAGTTGAAGGAGAATGTTGCAAGCATCCCTTTTACGTAATGAATGAAGTCCAGGTTTCATCTGAGTGATGGCTTAATTGCTGGTAGGTGACCTTTAATTTTTTTCTTCCATTTAAAAGATTAAGCTTATTCAGGACAGAGTTGAAGAGAGAACAAAGAGTCAGTAAATTAACAGCATAATCTGTTGAGTCATGAGAAAATAAAGGCTTATACACACACAGCACATCTCTGCTCAGCTTACACACAAGTCTGTCCCTTAAATGCCAAAGGCACTGTCCCTTCTTCCCTCCCTAAAGGTTTAGTGCCAGACACTGTGACGCTTTCTTTTCTTTTCTTTTCTTTCTTTTATTTTCTTTTCTTTTCTCTTTTCTAACATTGAGGTTTTCCTATCCTTTCTGAGGATAAAAAAATTCATCTCCTTTCTGCCCTGCAACTGCTTGTGAAGGCTGCCCAGGGCCTCTGTCTTGCTAAAGCCAAAGCTCCATCTTCAGTCTTTGCCTTACTTGACTTTTCAGCAAACTTGACCCAGTTAACCCCATCTCTTTTAGCAAACGCTTTCTTCTCTTGACTTCCAAGATGTCCTGGGTTCCTGTTTTTCCTCCTACTTTACTGGCCACATCTGCCCAGATCCTTGCTCCTTCCTTCTCTTTTCATTGACACATCCAGTGCTCAGATCTTAGATCTCTTGTTTTTCTTGAGTTGACTCACTCCCTTGGAAATCTCCTGTGGTGTCATGGCTTTATATGCTAACAGCGATCACAGGTACATCTCCAGCCCAATTCTGCCCCGATTCCAGACGCTGATGGCCAACCATCTATTCTGTGTCTCTACATTACCATGGTCGTGTGTCTTAAACCTAACTCTGTATCTTTCCTTCAGGTTAACTTCCCTTCGAGTATTTTGCATATCAGTTAAGGACAACTTCTTTCATGTGTAGGAAGCACCCCTGACTCCTCTTTCCTCATAGTCCTTCAAGAAATCATGATATCCAGAATCTTATTACCACTTCTCCCCACCTGTTACTACCTTATTATTAAAAAAAAATTTTTTTAACGTTTATTCAGTTTTGAGAGACAGAGAGAGTGTGTGAGCAGGGGAGGGGCAGAGAGAGAGAGGGAGACTGAGAATCCTAAGCAGGCTCCAGGCTCTGAGCTGTCAGCACAGAGCCCGATGTGGGGTTTGAACTCATGAACCATGAGATCATGACCTGAGCTGAAGTCGGACGCTTAACCGACTGAGCCACCCAAGGCACCTCATCATTGTTACTACTTTAGTCGGAACCACCAACATGTCTCGCACGGATGATTGCAGTTGCCTTTTAACTGGTCTCCAAGCTTCTGCCCAGGTCTCCCTGCATCAGCCAGCTGGGTTCTTCGGTACATCAGTGAGATCATTTCACTTCTCTGCCCAAACCCTCAGTGACTCTCTCTTTCCTTCAAAGTAAAAGCCAAACCCTTATCAAGGCCTGTTAGGATCTGCAAGATCTTCTCCTTTCCCCCACCCATTACTTCTCTGACTTGGTCTCCTGCTACTCTTTCACTACAGGTGCAGTGGCCCTGCTTTTCCTGAAACATTCCAGATGTGTTTCCATTTTCAGGCCTTTGCACCTGATGCTCCATCTGTCTAGAATGTTATTCGCTAGATATGTGTGTACCTCTTCATTCCAAGCCCTTTCTCCAAGGTCACCTTCTTCTGGATGACCCTAATTACCATTGCAATCTGCTCTCTGCCTCCAGCACCCCTGATCCCTCTGCTCTGTGATGGGTATACCTTGCAGAAATTGCAGGTTTGGTTGCAGACCACTGCAATAAAGCCAGTCACATGGGTTTTTTGGTTTCCCATGCATGTGAAAGTTGTTTTCCTTATACTGAAGTCTACGAAGTGTGCAATAGCGTTATGTGTGAAAAAACACAAAACAACGTGCATACGTTAAAGAATACTTTATTGCTAAAAAGTGCTAGCCATCATCTGAGCTTTCAGTGAGTTGTAATCACTGATCATAGATCACCATACAAATATAATAATGAAAAAGTTTGAAATGTTGTGAGAATCACCAAAGGGACACAAAGAGAGCAGCCGCTGTTGGGAAATTGTGCTAATAAACTTGCTTGACACAAGGGTGTCACACACCCTGAATTTGTTAAAAAACAAAAGTAGTATCTGTGAAGCCCAATAAAGTGAAGTGCAATAAAATGAGATAGGCCTGTTTTTTTCCCGTAACTCTTGTTCAGGAGGAGACTAAATACACTTATTTATTCTCATTGTTTTAGTTGTCAGCTTCTCCCACTAGAATGTAATCTTCACGAAGGCAGAGGCTTTCGTCTGTTTTCCATCCCCGCGCCTACTGCTTTCGGTAGTACACGTTCTCAGCAGGTGTGTTAAGTGGATGAGAGCAAGCCATGGATGCTGGCCTCTGGCTGGCTTCCTCCCGCAGGTGGTACTGGTTCTCTCTTCAGACCCGCTTTCAGTGTGTTTGGGGGGTTGGAGCAAGAGTGCAATTTCCCTGGGGATGGTTTCTGGGAGAGGGAAGAAAAAGAGAGAAGGGAAAACCTGTCACGCTATTGTGGTAATGAGTTGCCTTGTTCCTGCTCAAGTGATAGAGCCTGGTAATCAGAGGGCCTGGCCTAGTTTGATGTATTTGTATTCTGTTATTTTTACTTAACATTGTATGAGCACTTCCCTCACTTTTTCTTTCATAGTCTTCATTATTATTGTTGTTACTATTTTTAAAAATTTTAAATGTTTATTTATTTTTGAGAGAGCACAAGCAGGGGAGGGGCAGAGAGAGAGAATCCCAAGCAGGCTCCACGCTGGCAGTGCAGAGCCCAACTCCGGGGCTCGATCTCACGAACCAGGAGATCATGACCTGAGCTGAAATCAAGAGACTCTTAACCGACTGAGCCACCCAGGTGCCCCTCATTATTATTTAAATGGCTACATATTTAAAATACAGTCCTAATGACTCAGCCTTGAAGGCTGACATGTAAACAGGGAGATGATCTTGGGTTGCTTTTAGGAACCTAACGGTAAGGTAGTTAAGAGCCCAGGCTAGAGTTTGACTATCTGGGTGCAAATACTGGCTCTGGCCATTTCCAGCTGTGTGACCTTAAGCAATTCATTTAACTGTTTAATTGAGTTTCCTCCTCTGTTAAAAACTGTGTTAGTAACAGTACTTGTACAGTATCTGGATCTGTAATAGTAACAGGGTTATTTTTTTGAGAATAAACGAGTTAATATTTGCAAAGCACTCGAAGCGTAGTCTTTTTTGGAGAATAAACGAGTTAATATTTGCAAAGCACTCGAAGTGTAGTCTTCAGACCAGCATGGTCGGCAATACTGGGGAGCAGTGCTGGTTAGACATGCAGGCTGCGGGGGAGAAGGGGGGGAGGGAGGGGAGGGGGGGTGCCTGGGTTGTGCAGTCAGTTAAGTGGCTGGCTCTTAATTTCGCCTCGGGTCATGATATCCTGGCTCATGAGTTCGAGCCCCGTGAGTGTTTCTGCACTTACAGTGCGGAGCCTGCTTGGGATTCTCCCTCTCCCTCTGCCCCTTCTCTGCTTGTGCTGTGTCTCTCAAAAAAAAAAAAAAAAATAACTTAAGAAGAAAACAAAAAAGAAATGCAGACTCTTAGGCCCCACCCCAGAACTAATGACTCAGAATGTTCATTCTGACAAGTTCCCCAGGTCTTCCCATGCACATTAATGCCTGAGAAACACTGACTTCAAACAGTGGCTGGGACAGAGCAATTACTACATAATGTTGATTCAGTTTTAAAGTAGTTCCAATTTTTCTCCAGTTAAGACCTCCGAAACTTATTTCTTATCTGTGTCCAGCAAGACTTTCTACTGTAGCTGTGGGATCTCAGGCCAACCACTGCACATCTCTGAGCTCGGGCTTCCTCACCTGTGACGTGAAAGACTCAGAGATGAATACTTTCAGAAGTACCCCGCCACTCTCTTTCTCTGGCATTCACTGCTGCTTATCATCTCACATTTTACTGAGCAGGGCATTTTAAAAGACCAGAATTTCTTTTGGAAACTGGATAAGAGTAAGGCTTTGGAAAAATGTTTGCGAATATTCCTTGTGGTGCAAGCTAGCCAAACCACAGTTGTTGTTGTTATTATTATCTTAATCTCACAGGTATATCTTATTTTGTCTCAATGTCTGTTTGATGGAACTAAGAACTGGCAGAATCCTGGTGCTTTTGGGTGAAACTGCTCTCTATGGTCATTAATCCTTTTAGAATAAAGAACAATGGTCCTTAAGAATTATCTACCTTTTGGTGACATAATTGCTTCATAGGCTATATATCAGAGAGAGCAAGAAATTCTAAGAGATTAATCTTCTAAGATGTAGTCAGTCGTCAAAGGATATTTGTCTGGAAAATAGCCTCTAGAAAATAGCTCTTGTTTTATAGACCAGGAAAATGAAAAGGATGGTGCTTCCCTTGGAAACATTTTCATAACCACTTTCAAGATTTCTAGTATCTTCCTACCATTGACAGAACAGAGGTCAGACTCCTTGGCCTAGTTAGTAATCTTTACCCCTCTTGATTTGGCCCCAGATCATTTGTTGTGGACTGAATTGTGTCCCCCCATATTCATATATTAAAGCCCTAACCCTCAATGCAACTCTTGTTGGAGACAGGGCCTTTAGGGAAGTAATGAAGGTTTAATGAGGTCATTAAGGGTGGGGCCTGAAACCTATAGGACTCAGGTCTTTATAAGAAGAGGATGAGACACCAGAGAGGGTGCTGTCTTTCTCACTGTGTGTACACACAGAAGAAAGGCCCTGTGAGGACACCATGAGAAGGTCAGAAAGAGAGGTCTCACCAGAAACCAACCCTGATGGCACCTTAATCTTGGAATTCTAGCCTCCAGATCTATGAGAAAATATGTTTGTAAGCCAGTAGTCTGTGACATTTTGTTATGGCAGCCCGAGCAGACCTATACATCCTCCTTCTCACTTTGTTATAGCTCGCCTCCTATGTGCCCAGGACTTGCTTGCTTTTATATCTTTGCTCCTGAATCCTCTTTGGATGGCTTTCCTCTCTATTGGTGATTTCAAAATCTTAGTAGGCTCTTTGCAGGGGTAATTAGTTAAGGTTATGGAATGATATCCTCTTCTACGTAGGGTGGGCTGTAAATCCAACAATTAGCATCCTCATAAAAAGAGGAGAGGACATAGAGATCCAAGGGAAAAGACCATGTAAAGATGCAGTTGGAGGTTACACTTATGCTTCCACAAACCAAGGAATTCCAGGAGCTGGAACAGGTGAGGAAGATCTTCCACTGGAACCTTCAGAGGGAGCACGGACCTATTGACACCAATTTTGGCCTTTTGGCTTCCAGAACCGCAAGAGATAAATTCTTTCCACTTTAAGCCATCGAGTTCATGGTAATTTGCTAGCCCCAGGGAACTAATACACCTTCTCTGATCCTCCCAGGGAAGAGTTCTCAGGGACCCTCTACCTCCTCCCTGGACTTTCTCCCTTCTGATATAGATTGTTTAAGTGAATTCCATCATTTCACCATGACTGGCCCCTGGAGGGGATAATCTTTGAGCCAACAATGTGCTCATTAGAGTCCTGGATACTGCAGGGTTTGTGATCCACAAAAAAATGTGAGTGCAGGACTGTCACATTTCCTAAGGAAAATAATATTAACTGCTCAGGACAAAAATCTCCAAGTGATGACACCTGCATGTGACACGATCCAGATTAATTTATATGGAAACATGTAGTACAGAACAAGAATTTCCTATAGAATAGATTTAGTGGTGGTTCATTGAAACTTTGTGAGGACTATTATTATTTTTAATTTTTTTATTTTTAAGTAATTTCTATACCCAACGTGGTGCTTGAACTCACAACCTCAGGATCAAGAGTTGCATGCTCTATCAACTGAGCCAAGCCAGTGCCCCTGTGAGGGATATTATTGTGTAGTAGAAAGGAACCAGACTAGGAATTGAGGACTCTGGGTTGGGGTTCAAGTCAAGGTCCTGCTTATACCTGGCTGTGATTGACTGAGCTTAGTGTCAATATTAGCAAAGTGAATATAAAACTGTTAATGCTACCTGCCTCATGCAGATGTTATGAAACTTATATGAGGTAGGTTATGAGAGAGGGTTCTGGAAGCTGCAGAGCCCATGAGAATATAAGCTGGGTTGACCATTATCTAGGTGGCCTTGTGGAGTCAGGAAAACAGAGGATTTAGACCTACAAGGGAATTAATGGGTCGTGTAGTGAGCTCCCCAATTTCACATGAGGAAACTGATGCCATCAGATGCCTGGGTGGCTCAGTTGGTTGACCATCCAACTCTTCATTTCGGCTCAGGTCATGATCCCAGGGTCATGGGATTGAGCCCCACATCTGCACTGGGTGTGGAGCCTGCTTAAGATTCTCTCTGTCTCTTCCTCTGCCCCTCTCCCCCACTCTCCCTCTTTCAAAAGTAAAAAGAAAAAAAAAGCGATTGTGACTTTAACCATCTAGTATGAATCAAGGAAACCCATGGTGGGAGACTGTGCCCCTCCTCACTGAGATGAGATGTTGTGTATACATAACGAAGGGCCACAGTGAGCAGGAAACTTGCAAAGTTTCTTTAAGAACTTTGTAAATAATGTTATATTATGTAATTATGTAATAATGTTATATCTATAATAACTCATTTCATGAAATGATTCTTTAGAATTCATTTTGAAGAGTGTGCTAAAAACCTTTGGCAGTCACTCTCTGGTATGGGCACACTTTACATGGCATTTATTCAGGACTTAGGTTATCGTGTAATATTGTGCCCTAGATTATTTGACAGAGAGAGGTGTGGGTTTTTAAGGGAAGTGGACTAGATGGAGATACCCAGAGAAGACACTGGCAAGTCACCTGTTCTCGATGGAAGAGTAAAATGAATGTTTGTGTCAATAATATGATGTAGAGATTGATAGCCTAATTCTTGGACCTGAACCTATTAAAATGCAAAATTCTGGTCATCTCAGAGGGAGGAAAGATAGAAACAAACTATACTGTAGATGCAAGTGACCTTTTGTCTTTAAAATATCCTTTACTCATTAGAGACTGTTAAAAGCTGAGAACAAACTGAGGGTTGATGGGGGGTGGGAGGGAGGGCAGGGTGGGTGATGGGTATTGAGGAGGGCACCTTTTGGGATGAGCACTGGGTGTTGTATGGAAACCAATTTGACAGTAAATTTCATATATTAAAAAATTAAAAAAAAATGAAAAAAAAAAAAAAAAAAAAAAAAAAAAAAAAAAAAAAAAAAATAAAATATCCTTTACTGTGGGAAGGCAATAACAATGGTCAGAGCAGAAATAAATGAAATAGAGACGAAAAAGACAATAGAAAAGATTAATGAAACTAAGAGCTGGTTCTTTGAAAAGGTAAACAAAACTGAGGAAAGGACTCAAATATATCATAAAAGAGATAACAGATATCACATCGAAGGGTCATAAGAGACTACTCTGAACAATTACACTCTGACACATTTGATAAACCTATAAGAAACAGATGAATTCCTAAAAAATGTATAACATACCTAGAGTGAATCATGAAGAAGTACAAAGTCTGAATAGACTGATCACTAGTAATGGGGTTGAATCAGTAATCAAAAACCTTTCAACAAAAGTCCAGGACCAGATGGTGTTACTGGTGAATTCTACCAAACATTCAAAGAAGAATTATTACCAATCCTTCTCAAACTCTTCCAAAAAATATAAGAGAAAGGAACACCTCTAAACTCACTATGGGATCAGCATTACCGTGATACTAAAAGCAGACAAAGGACACAAGAAAAGGAAATTACAGGCCAATATCTCTGATAAACATAGATGTAAAAATCCTCAATGTAATATTAGCAAACTGAATTCAACAATTTGTTAAAGTAATCATATGCCACGACCAACTGGGTTTTATTCCAGGGATGCAAATATGGTTCAACATAAAATGAAGGATAAATTTCATATAATCATCTTAATAGCCACAGAAAAAGCATTGGACAAAAACTCAATATCCAGGTATGATAAAAACCCAACAAAGTGGGTCTACTCAGCATAATAAAGGTCAAATATGACAAGACCACAGCTAATAGGCTCAATAGTGAAAAGCTGAAAGTTTTTCCTCTAAGATCAGGAATAAGACAAGGATGCCCACTCTGGCCATTTATATTCATCTTAGTGTTATAAGTCCTAGCTGGAACAATTAGGAAAAAGAAAGAAAAGTCATCTAAACAGGAAAGGAAGAAGTAAAACTGTCACAAATTTCAGATACTTTATACAGAACATCTTAATTTTCCATCAAAAAAACTATTAGGACTAATAAATGAATTCAGTAAAGTTGCAGGATACAAAATCAATATATAAAAACCTGTTGTTTCTATACACTAATAACAAACTATTAGAGAAAGAAAATAATCTCATTTACAATTTCATCAAAAAGGACAAAATACTTAGGAACAAACTTAACCAAGGAGGTAAAGACCTGTATACTGAAAACTGTAAGACATTGATGAAAAAATTGGAAGATGACACAAATAAACTTTTTTTAATTAAAAATTTTTTTAATGTTTTATTTATTTTTGAGAGAGAGAGAGAGAGAGTGAGTGAGCAGGGCAGGGGCAGAGAGAGAGGGAAACAGAGAATCCAAAGCAGGCTCTGGGCTCTGAGCTGTCAGCACAGAGCCCAATGTAGGGCTGGAACTCACAAAACGCAAGATCATGACCTGAGACAAAGTCGGATGCCTAACCAACTGAGCCACCCAGGCACCCCGAAGATGACACAAATAAATGGAAAGATATTTTGTGCTCATGAATGGAAGAAATAATACTGTTTAAATGTTCACACTACTCAAAGCAATCTGCAGATTCATGTAATCTCTATCCCCACTCCAAAAGCATTTTTTCGCAGAAATAGAACAAACAGTCCTAAAATTTGTATGGAAACATAAAAGGCCATGGATAGCCAAAACCATCTTGAGAAAGATCAAAGCTAGAGGCATCGTGATCCCTGATTTCAAACTATATTACAAAGCTATAGTAACTAAAACAGCATGATATTGGCATAAAAAGACACATAGATCAATAGGGCAGAGTAGAGAGCCTGGAAATAAACCCATGTGTATATGGTCAATTATTTTTTGACAAAGGAGCTAAGAATACTCAATGGACAAAGAAAAGTTTCTTCAATAAAGGGTGTTGGGAAAACTGGATAACCACATGAAAAGAGTGAAGCTGAACCATACACAAAAAATTAACTCAAAATGGATTAAAGGCTTGAATGTAAGACCTGAAACCATAAAACTTCTAGAAGAAAACATAGGTGCTAAACTACTTGACATTGGCCTTGGCAATGATTTTTTGGATTTGAAATCAAAAGAAAAGGCAGCAAAAGTAACGAGTGGGAGTCCATCCAACTAAAAAGCTGCTGCCCAGCAAAGGAAACCATCAACAAAATGAAGAGGCAGCCTTCTGAATAGGAGAAAATATTTGCAAGTTGTATACCTGGTAAGGGGTTAATATAAAAATAAAATATATAAAGAACTCATACAACTCAGTAACACTCCCTCCCCCCCCCCCCCAAATTTGATTAAAAAATGGGCAGAGGAACTGAATAGATGTTTTTCCAAAGAAGACTGACAGATAGCCAACACATGAAAAGATGCTCAACATCACTCATCATCTGGAAAATGCAAATCAAAACTACAGTTAGATGTCACCTCACACCTGTTACAATGGCTATTTTCAAAAAGACAAAAATTAACAAGTACTGGTGAAAATGTGGAGAAAAGGGAATCCTTGGACAACTGTTGGTGGGAATGCAAATTGGTGAAGCCACTATGGAAAACAGTATGGAGGTTCCTCAAAAAATTAAATATAGAACTACCATATGATTCAGCAATGCTACCCCTGGGTATTTATCCAAAGGATAATATGGAAACAATAATTCAAAAAGATAAGTGCACTCCCTTGTTCATTGCTGCATTATTTATAATGGTCAAGACATGGAAACAACCTAACTGTTCATCAATGAATGAATGGGTTAAGAAAATGTGGAATATAAATACATACAATGGACTTTTCATCCATTAAAAAAGAGTGCAATGTTGGGGCACCTGGGTGGCTTAGACGGTTAAACTTCCAACTTTGGCTCGGGTCATGATCTCATGGCTCATGGGTTCGAGACCTGCATTGGGCTTTGTGCTAACAGCTCAGAGCCTGGAGCCTGCTTTGGACTCTGTGTCTCCCTTTCTCTCTACCCTTCCCTCTCTATCTCTCTCTCAAAAATAAATAGACATTAACAAATTTTTTTTAAAAAGAATGCAGTGTTGCCATTTTCAACAATATGGATGGCCCTTGAAGGCAATATGCTAAGTGAAACATGTCAGACAGAAGAAGATCCTGCACGAGATCATATGTGGAATCTAAAGAAATGAACAGTAAGAAATGGAACTCATGGATGTGAATAACAGATGGGTGGTTGCCTGAGGAGGGGGTGGGAGGTGGGCAAAATAGGTAAGGGAGTCCAAAGGTACTAATTTTCAGTTGCAAAATGAATGCCACAGGGACGTAATGCACAGCATGGTGAATATGGTTAATAATACTGCATTGCATATTTGACAGTAGCTGGGATCTTGAAAGTTCTCATCAGAAGAAAAAACACTTGCAGTTATTGTGGTGATCATTTTGCAAAATAAACAAGCATTGGATCACTGTGTTGTACACCTGAAACTAATACAGCGTTGTGTCAATTATTCAAGAAAATTCTTTACTGTGAGCAAATCACATGGTTGGTTACATGAGAGAATGCTCTGTGTTGGTGAAATACAAATAGGAAACCATTTCCAGATAGGAACTTATTTTTCAGTAAAGAAAACATTTTGTGGAGAGGTTCTGTGATTGTGGCAAAGTGTAGGTCTCAAAGTTATGCTTTGCTAGCTATATGAAGAGCTGCATCTTTAAATGACTTCACGGGACGTTTTCAAGCAACTCAGCACTTGGCAGATTTAATTTTGATGAGCAGGAGCAGGTGGGTGGCTCAGGCTTCTCAACCTTGAAGCAATGACCCCAAATGACTTTGTTTTTTTCCTGATAGCTGCAAGATAAAATAAGATTTAACTAAGTGACTTGGGAGAGGTCTATCCATTGTTCAGGTGAAAGGGAGAGGAGTGTCTGACAGGCAGCAGAAAGAAACAGGTGGGACAAAAAGCACAAAATGATGGCAAGCCCTGGGAAGCACGCTGGCAAGGAGTCCCCAGGCTTGGTGCTAACTTGTGAGAACAGTTTCTGTTTAGCACAAAGAAATTAAACCCAACCAGCAACAGGGCTCACACAAGCGTGCTTACTTGGGTGACTTCTGAGTGCGAGATTTCTTTCCTGTTTTCCTGCAGTTTGGGTGAGAGACCTCGGTGCCGAAAAACACCTCCATGCAGGCTTGCGCCTTTTAAGAGCTTTGAGAGGTTTTGAATACTTTGAAAAAATATATAACTTTTCTGAAATTGTTTCCGATTGGAATCACTTTGACATCATCTTTCCCTTTTTCTAATGATTCTATTTTCTACCTTCATCCCCCTCCTGCTTCCTCTCCTCTCTTTCCCTCCCCATCTGGGTAAAGTTTCTGGCACCTGGCTTGTTTGCCAGGAAAAAGACAACTGCCTGCAGAGGAGCAAACCCTTTCGTGCTTGCTGGGCTGCACGGGGACCCTCCACTCCTAGCTGGGGTGGAACGCTGAGGCCTCACACTGGGTCCTGGGCTCTTGGAAAGGGAAAGGCCCCGTCTCAGACCCCTCTTTGCATAATATGGGCAAGTTCAGGGTCTCATGAAAGATTTTGAAACCTTTGAAGTCCTTGGTCTGCCTGTCTTTCTAAAAAATTCTTTGGTAGGCTAATCATTTACTTAACATTTTGTACTTGGGAGCACGATTATGGGGACAGAACACATTCAAATGCATGGCTTCTAAGAAAGCTACGGATTGGAATTTGGGAGCATGTGCAAAGTGCCATCCGTAAATGCTGGGAGAATCCACACAGTGGGATAGGGTTGGAGTGATGCGTTGGATTTGGTTTCGTTTGGCATAAAGAGTCTATCAGTCTCTCTTATGTTCAAGTCTCACTGAATTCATAAAAGTTTGTAAACCAGAATCAAAGTATATTTGTTATATGTCCACACCCACTGTTGTTTAAAAAATCATGACTTCTATTCAATTTGTACTGTTCTTTCTTCTTTGTCAATATCACCTCCTCCCATTGTTACTATTAGATACGTCCATGAGTCTGTCTACACCTATGAAATGGAAGATTTATGGTAATTTATATAACACAGATCCCCCAAAGACTTATACATGAAGTAGTCAGATAATGATTTAAAGATCATCGCTCCAGGGGCATCTGGGTGGCTCAGCTGGTTAAGTATCCAACTCTTGATTTCAGCTTGGGTCTTGGTCTCAGGGTCATGAGTTCAAGTCTCATCATGGGTGGAAAGGCCACTTAAAAAAAAATAAAAAAAATAAAGATTCTTATTGTAGATTTTTCAAGCTTCCATTTCAGTTTTGTTTTGCTTCCTTCCCTACTCCTTCCCTTCCTTTCTCCTTCCCTTTGCCTCCCCCACCTCTCTGTCTCTCTCTATATGTATATATACATATATTTTTTGAAACCTTGAGCATTTGATTAAGGTGGTATTTGCCAGGCTTCTTCTCTGCAAAGTACTATTTTTTTCTCTTTTGCGATTAGTGAACAATTTGTGAGGAGATCCTCTATGACTATGCAAATACACTGTTTCTTATTAGATTTTCACCCACTAAGGTTAGCATCCACAGATAATTTCCTAACTCCAACATGCCAAGTAATAAATGGGGAAGAAATGGAGATACAAAATCAAAACATTTGCAACGCTCCCTTTACTGTTCTGCAATGTGTTTTATAGATGATACAAAATATCTACAAAATGACTTCAACTACAGGGTTGCAAATGAAAGAACAGTGATTCATAGGAAAATCTGTATTTCAGTAAGTAAATGCTTTGACATTTCTACACAAGAGGACACACTGAAGGAGCCAGATTTGAGAAATTCTGGTGACTGGTAATGGCTACGCATACAGAGGTGGCTAAGTGATGGCTCAGATTCAGTCAGTGGCATCATGTTAGCAATGTGATTTTTGAAACCAGTGAACAACTCTTGGTAAAGTTTGGAGCACATAGTGCAAGATGTTCCCTCACTTTACCCCACAGTGGCAGTTTCCCCACCCCACTCCCCACAATTTCCCTAAATACATTAAAATAGTGCAAAAATGATTTCAATTTAAATCTAAAGCACATGCATACAGTTTGGACAGTTATAAATAGGTTCTTCACCTACACAGATTTAGGGCGAGACACTAGACAAATCGTACAGAACATAGAATATTTCTTTGCGCTGTGGCATCCACCTGCTTATTTCAGGACACCTGCCGTCTCTGGCCCACACCCACTAAATGTCTTTAGCATCTTCTGACCATTTAGACAATAAAATAACCCCCACAAATGCCCAAAATGTCCTCTGGAGGTGGAGTCATTGGTTGAGAAGCACTGTTTTAAGATTTTTCAGAAGCTCAGATTCCTACCCATCCTCCCACCAAACAACCCAACAGACAAGACATATATTTTCTCTTGGCATTCTGAAGTAATTCTCTCATCCCTTACCCGTTTGCTGTAGTCTTCCCTATTGCAAGACTTTTCTGTTTCCACGGATGCATAATGTGTTGATTTGACGTTTAGGAGAAGAATGTCAAATAGCGTCCACCATACTTAACGAAAACCAGAAATGTAAGAGACATTTCCTAGAACTCCAAACATTCTGCACACATTTCCTTCCCCTCACATTTTGTAGATGCCTTTAACTTCATTTATAAAAGGTTTTGCCCTCAGTGTTCCTGAAGTTAGATTAAATCTGAAACAGAAATGTGATCAGATAACAGGTGGGTCCGGTTTTGGAAGGCTGTCTTGCCTTTCACATTGGAGTAGGAAGCATTATACACAAGTACTTGAGTGCCCAGCAATCCACTTGTGGAGGGTTAGCCTGTTGAGAAATCTTCCAAGTATCCAGAATGTTTTGACAAGGGAGGACCTTGACCACCTGATTAATTAATGTTAGGAGCAATGATAACATGAAAAGAGTTAGTCAAAGGAATCTAAGGAAGAATAATTTGGTTTGATCTGAGGGGTTTTTGTTGACTGAGTTTGGACAGATATGTTAACAAAAACATTTTGTTTCACTATTTGTCATCTTTGGAGTATCCCAAATCAATTTTCTCTGTGTCTCTCACTTTCTCTCTTGTTTGCTTTCTCAGGCCTCCCATAATTTGCCTTCTTTAATACTTTCATGTTCCAACTTTTCATATGTGATGAGTCAGACTTCTAACTGAGCTGACCAAATGGTTTCACTACGTTCCTGCTCTAAAATCACATTTACAATTTTCATAGGTCAGCAGCAGAGAAAAACTAGAAGCGCCTACCAAGCAAAGATGGGGTGTATTAATTTTGTGGTTTTTAACTTTGTGGGCTTTTTCTTTGTTCTTTCGGATTGTTTCATGCCATCTTCCCTGCTCGACTTTTTCTCAAGAGTGTTCTGGATGCCTTGACTTTGGTCGGTTACTGCTTTGGCTTGTGGCAACATGACAAAGTGGCACAACAGGACAAAAATGAGTTGATTATTCCAGCTGAGTTTTCTGGGCATTTCATTCACAGTACAAGAGAGGCAGAATGAGTAGAAAACTGGAACATGTAGCTCCTCATTGTCCCTTTGTTGTTCATGCATTCAGCAAATGTTTGCAGAATTCCCTGTACGCTTCATAGTAGGAGAATATGAGGGAGAAAGACTGGGTTCCCATGGCTATGATACGAGCTGGTGAGGTGGCTTAAAGAATTCAGGATGAGGAGGTAGACAGCCTGGTTTCCCCTTCTGCTCAGCCAATATTGTCTGAACCTTGGACTTCTTAAAAAAAGAATATCTGTTTGTCTACAATCCAGTGTGATTGTGAAGGCCAAGTGAAATAAGAAAATTCCAGGAATGACTTAAAAATTTTTTTTAATACCAAAACACAAAGCAGCTTTTTTTTTGAGACCACATAGATGAGAATTAAGTTTTGGGAGTCTGGGGTCCAAGTCTGACTGCCAGCCAGACAGTAGCTCTGCCCTGTGCCTCCCAGAGCAGCTGAGAGGGCTGTGTGTCACAGAGCAAGCCCTTTGAATGAGGGCAGAGTGGGCAAGAGAACAAGCCAGCCGTCCTATTGTCTCTTCAACCTCAAAACGTCAACATTGAACTCGTCACATCTTCACCTTGGCTTTAGGCCACCACTTGCCCTTTGAGGTTCTTTCTGGCCCTGATGCCCCAGCCTTTTGAAGTTGATGGCACGGAAGGCAGCCATGTCCTCCCCCAGTAGGATCCTTGGCTACACCGGCAGAGGGACAGAGACGGGCCGGAGCGGACACGTCTCTGACAGCGTGTGGTTCTTCCTGCGGTGTGCTCACGACTCTGTTTTCCGAGTCTGCCAAGGATGGACGCTACCTAGGGGTTTTCGCTAAATAATTAACGGTGTGTTGAACACAATCAAATGGCAATGGTAAACTAGAGAAAAAGAACTGAATTTTGATGAGCCATGTTCTAGTCTGGGCTCCTTACCTACTACCTTTTTTTGAGGCTTTGGGAAAAGTACTGCACCTTTTTGCTCCCTGGTTTCCCAATGGGAGAAGCAAGACTACTGATAGCTGCCATGGTCACGTCACAGAGCTACTGTGAGGGTCAGATGGAAGGGGGGTGTTTGGAATGTGACCCACTAAACTCCCTAGGGCACAATGAGCACAAAGCACACAAAAAAAGCACTCCTAAAGAGAAGCAACGGAAAGGAAACAAAACGTATTGAGCATTTATTATGAAGCTTAGTGTTAGGTATCATAGATGTTTACATACATGTGTGTGTATAAATTGTGTGTGTGTGTGTGTATATACACACACACACATACACACACACACACACACACACACACATATATATATATATATATATATATATATATATATATATATATATATATATATTTATATATGTTTTCACATGTCATCTCCACAGCAATTCTGTGAGGTCAGTGTTGTCTCCATTTTGGTCGGGGGGGTTAAGTGACTTGCCCACGATTGCACACTGCCGAGTGGACTTGTAGGCACTCAAAGCCAGGTTAGGCTGCCTCCCAAACTCTTGCTCTTCACATGACACCTGCTCCCTCAATACTAGAACGAATAAATAGCTTGACTCTAGGCAGAACATTAGTGATTTCTGTGCTTGGATATACGGAGAGGAGACAAATAAATAAACCAAAAGAGCCAATCTTTGTATCTTAATCCAAACAGGATTTGTGTATTTGAGAAAGGAAAGGCCAGGCTAAATGCATGTGTCAGAGTGATTCAAAGCTGAGGGTTCTTCAAACACCACACCTAAGTGGGTGTTTAATCTGGGAGTATTAGAAGAATGCCAGTGACAAGGCTGCCATAGGATCCCACAGGGAGAGTAAATATCCATCGTGATATCCTGAAGCCAGAACACATGACATCAGCAGGTGGTTGGATTGACAAATCCGGTTGAATCTGCCTGCTGGGAAGCATTTCACATCATCCTTGCTGGCCAGAACTAAAAGTCACTCGATTTAAATGAAAACTACTGACAGGAAATGCAAAGAATTTATGAAGGAATGTGTTAAGTGGCAACTCAAGTGTAAATCTCCGAACGTTTTGTTTCTAGGGATCTATGAGAAGGTTTAGGAATCTGAGTATTATAGATATGTTTAGTTCATGGCCAGTTCGTGGCCTTATGTTTAGAGTCACATTTTAAAACTGGCCCCTGGATTGTAGAAAGACAGAAAAAACAATATAGCCATTTGGTATGACTTGTTATAAAATGTAGCTAGTGCTTTTTAAAAATAGTTCCAAACCAAATTAGCTCTGGGCACCTGCTGGAGCTTAGTGTGTTTTCAGATAGACTTGTTTGCTGTCAGCCACACACACACACACACACACACACACACACACCACAATAATAAATAAAACCCAACAGACACACACACCAACAAAAATGCAACCCAACAAAACCCTCCACCCACATGGTTTGTTGTAAAACCTGATATTCCTAATGCTTTTTTAAAAAAGTCACTTCTCTTAAATCATTCAAGTACAGAAAAAAGACATTTGGCATATTGAAAGATTGTGGTAAATTATTTGTTGTTAGATATCGTCTCAGAGTCAGGGGAAGAAGAAAGGTAGGAGAGGTTCGATAATGCAATGGATTGATAACATTGTGGAAGTTTGTCTAATTCCTTATGTAAATTTATTTCAACACTGATATTACAAAATGGCTGGAATTTTGAGATTTTCAGTTACACTGGATAGGCCCCTCAAGCCCTCTTTGTTACCCTCCCATTTATACAAGCCAAGCGTAGATAGGCGTTTCAAATGATTTGGATTCATTTATCTGATTGAAGACCTATAGACGGTGTCTAAATGAAGGACGGCAACAATTATAGCAACAAAAATGGCAAACATCATTTTATGGAGATTTGATATTTTAGGCAATAGTGAAAGTGGTCAGTTGCTCACAGAGGATGCATAAATCTGGACCAACACTGACAAATGAAAAACTAATTTCCTCAGAGCTCTGGGACTGATTGAGGTCTTGCAGCCTTCAATGAACTCCTCCCCTGCCTAGTTTTCTGACTGCAGTCAGGGAAGAATTCTGTTTTGTTACATTATGTTTTATATAGTAAAAAGGCTTAGAGAAGCCTATCATCACTAGGTGCGTATCATTGAGTAAAATACACTGACTTACTAGTGACTCACTCTGCCTTACTGAGTAATTTGGAGTAATTTTCCTAACCACTGCAGTTTCTTGAACTCAAACTGGTATCTTAAAGGTCCTGATGGGGTAATTGGAATAATAGCAACATGGATAATGGTGACTACCTTGCTGCTACCACATATTAAATACCTGGTACTGAAATGGATGCTTTATATGCATTTTTTATATACCTGATAACAATCCTGTAAAAATAGTTCTTATTAGCCCAATGTTATAAACGGGGAGACTGAGCGTCTTAGAATCCACACCGTCAAAAAAAACAGGACTGTTAGAATTTGAATCTAAGTCAGCCTAACTCAAAGCAATGTTGTCTTCATTCTAGAAGAGGAAAAAAAATGTCAAGGAGACTTTTTCTCCAGGAAGTGACCCACAAAATAGCAAACTGCCTGTGCTCCTCTTCATTGGGTTCTGAAACCTGAGACATAAATATGATATAAAAAATATATTGTCATTAACTCTGAATGAAGAGATATAGGTCGAAACTTGTAGACATTCTCTAGATACCCTTCTAAACAGGTGTGGTTTAAATTAACCCAGTGGATCAGAGTAACAAAAGCTGCTGGGTTTGCCAAAAGGACTGGTCAGATATAACCATTAAAATGCATGAGTTCTCTATTGAGTAATCCATTTTCTTGCCATGGAAATCTTAAAATAAACTTTTCTTTATGAATGTGAAGGCTCACTAATTCTAATTTTCACTAAACCTCAAGCCCTATAATTTTTACTAAGTACCGGAGAGTTTCACAAATGCTAATATCAGAGCATTGTAGTCTGTTACAAAGATTGTTTAAATTATCATTGCAATATCAGATTCAGTATTTCTTACAAGTGATTGAAATGAATCCACATTTACCAAATAAAGGTACTTTAGTGGAGTTAACCCTTGATCTGTCCTATTGATAGCAGTTCTGGAGAGCCATTGGCATTAGTTATTTGTGTTATTTATTTAAGGTAATCAGATAGGGTTGAAGCAGAGCATTGCTATTTATGTATTTATTTATCTCATAGTATTTAGATGTTTAGCAAACTGAAAAAATATTTATTGGTTTTCAATTGTTTTTTCTTTTCCACTGAGAGAACTCAAGCTTTGTGTAAGTCCTGTCTGCACACCTGTGGCCAAATCAGAACTTCATTTGTCACTATTTATTTATAGAGCCTTGTCATGTGTTAAGTATTTGGAAGCATCTTCCACTACTAAGTTAGCCCTCAACTAATTGGATCAGAGTTGAAAAAAATCCTATTATGAATGTCTGAGGTTATGTAGGCTTGGCTAAAAATACCTTGTTTCATTCTTATGGTATGTTAAAAAAAAATGGTAAAGATCATATAAGTAAGTAACTGAATAGCAATGCATTTATCTCTTGATAAATGTAATCATGAGACATCTCCTAGCTGAAACCTTTCTTTACTGTCTGATATAAACCTTTCCCTATTGCCCAAAGTACTTAGGTCGGATCTTTTTCTTATGCAAGACCACCTGCTGGTGTGCATGTTGCCAAAATATACCCTTCTGGTTGGGCTAATTATGAAAAGGTACCCCTGCCTCTGGGTCCAGGCTAAGACAGTTCTGTGCCAGCTCTGTGTAGACTGGATCTCAGCTCCACTTGTCTTTCCTTGTTGTATGTGGTGCTCTGTTCTTATGTATAGTCTGTACTGTCTTACAGATATTTGTATTTTATCATTCACTTAATCAATGAATGTTTAATAAGCGCCTATTATAAACCAGGCACTAGTTAAGCGCTGGAGAATACAACAATGAATTAGGCATAGACCCTGCCCCCAAGGAACTCTTATTTTAGTGGGTAAGAGAGAAACTTGTGTCAGTCAGTGTCACGGCAGCAAGCAGATGGTGTGTCCACAGGATGAAGAGACTATTCCCAGTCAGGGTGTAGGGAACTCACAAGAGATAGTGGAAGACGTGGGGACTAGTTATGCAGAGGTTCAGAGAAGTTGATGGGAGGAAACAGTTACTGGCTGGAGCTGAAACCTAGATGGGGGGATACAGGCAGGAACTCTATAGTGAGGGAGAGTGGAGGGAGAAAATACCCCATCCTCACTCTAATTCTGTCCTGTGATCCCCTGATTTTCCTCCACCATAGGTTAGGAGGCAAGGAAGTTCATTGACAGAGTCCTTAGAGGTCAGCCTCCTGGAAGCAGAGAACAGGGTGGAAGAGAAGGAGGGAAAGACGATACCTAACACAGTCCATTCCTGTCTCTCTATATCCACTGTTGTTCTTCACTCTGGTAAATGGTTGTGTCCTAACACAGGGAACACAGTGCCATCAGTTCATCACCGATATTGATGTCATCGATCTGGTCATCCTCTCAGCTGAAAATTAAAATATTAGTAGTTACCTATGCTATTCGTATGAAGCTATGAGGATGTGAGGGAGGAGGGGGAACAATAATTAATGTGAAATATCACAAGACGTAGTTGGTAATCGTAGTTGCCTTCATTTAACAGCCCTTTCATGTTTCCTTTGCTAACATCTCACTTAGATAAAACGCTTTACCTAATGGGGTGGCCCAAACTTTCATTCCTATGGATCTGAATCCTTAGATTTTTGTTTTGAGTTGCTGCAGTTTCCTGTTGGCCAGGCCTATTGGGTAAGAGAATACCAAGGGGTGCTCTAGTGGATCTCTGCATTTCAAACATGGTTCTTCATGCCTCCGTTTTGTACCAGCAATCTGATTTCCTCCTAGTAACTGGGATCAATCACCGTAGCCAGTGGAGTGACCTTCTTTTGTCTGTTGACTCAGAAGCATGAGAATTTCAAAAAGGCTAGAGGAGGGCCTCAGAATTCATCAGAACATGATTGTGTTTCCTGTAGAAGCATGCCTTCCTTGGGTGCTAAGACATCTAAACCCATGGAGTGCACAGTCAGGTTGGTAGGACACAGAATTTCCTTGAGTTGTGGGGACAAGATGAAAAACCTCACTAGATACTGTAGGGTGAAGGAGCATTCTACCTCTTTCTTCTGGTTCCTGGACCCATGCATTCTACCTCTGGGGGAGATGAAACTATTTAAGGCATATACTGCATCCTTAGGACAGCATCACCACATCACAGTGTGTTATCAGGGGTTTGGTGTTGGCCTCTACTGTTCCTGGTTGGGCACTCAGCATGTGGTAGCCCATGCATAACCTTCACCCTTGCTACCACAGCCACTTAAAATTAAAAAAAAATATTTACTTATTTTCAGGATAGAGAAAGAGAGAGAGAGAGACAGAGACAGAGAGAGAGAGAGAGAGAGAGAGACAGAGAGCAAACGGGAGGGGCAGAGAGAGAGGGGGACAGAATCTGAAGCAGGCTCTAGGCTCTGAGCTGTCAACACAGAGCCCGACACAGGGCTTGAACTCAAGAACCACGAGGTCATGATCTGAGCTGGAGTTGGACGCTTAACCAACTGAGCCACCCAGACACCCCACCACAACCACTTTTTACATGGGTCCATTGAGCAAACACTGAGGAGGCTTAGAAATGAGGCTGCTTGGCAGAAACTGAACAGGTCGTTTTTGTGTATCTGAATACTGAGAGCCTCTTCCAAAGTGGATACTGGTGAACATTTTCACACTTCATACTTCATATTTATTCTCAGCGTCCATCTACATATCTCCCCTCCACTTACCCTTATCACCAATATTCTAGTTTTGTTCTTTATGTCATTAATCAGCCAGCCAATAGTGTTAGTCCCTGCCCATGAGTTAGTGTAGATCCAGATTTTAACCATTCCCCCCCTCTTATGAAGCAGACAACCAGATGTACCTCCCAAAGTTCTGCCCATAGTGTGGGTTTACATTAACCATTATCTTTTAGGGATGGCTTGAGAGACGCACCGTGCAGATTTATCTGTTACCAAGCTCAAGCATATTCCTCCTGTCTTCACTGATCATAGGGAACTTCCAATGGTATCATAGGTGGATTTAGGAACAGATGAACCCTCTAAACATGCTGAGGCTGAACTGTGTCGTACCATTTCTAATGTATAATGGAATCTTGCTCTGCATAGTCAGATGAACACCCAGTTCACGATAGTTCAAGTTGCAATGTCACTTGATGCCCTGTGGTCTGGCACTCTCCCTCCCAGGGCTTGGGAATGAGCCAGAAGCTACATTTCAGATGGAGAATCATTATTGGCAAAAGAGAGCACGTTTGCTGAAGGCTCATTTGTGGCACCAACCTGGAGATAACACCTTACTTCATATGGAAGAGGAGATAATTGAGTCAGGTTTTGAAGGATAATAGTGGGTGGGTAGACAGCCTATTGAATAGCATGTGTAAAGATAGGAAAAAGTGAAATAATGGAAATGCTAATGTTCTTTTGTATTACTGAGTTATGGAGTATAAGAAGACTCAGGGGCTTGGTCATGGGGGCCTTTTGTACCCTGCAGGGGAAGTTACTGACTTATGTTAAGCAGAGGAGTTATCCCTTTACAGAAATGGGCTATTTGTATCTCTTCTGGTGGCTTGCACCGTCCCTTACAATAATTGATCATACAAATTGTTTTGGTTTTGAATTTTAATTGGAAGTACGTTTAGTTATGTATTGTGTCCCTTATTACTGTAAGTTCACAGCCTATTTCTACTAGGCCTCTAAATCACTACCTCCCAACTAAAATATTTTCTTAGACCAGGCATCCTCTTCAATAAATTTCACACACTTGGGTACCTGGGTGGCTCAGTTGGTTAAACATCTGACTTAGGCTCAGGTCATGATGTTGCGGTTCATGGGTTTGAGCCCCGCGTTGGGCTCTGTGCTGACAGCTCAGAGCCTAGAGCCTGCTTCGGATTCTGTGTCTCCCTCTCTCTCTGCCGCTCCCCTGCTTGTGCTCTGTCTTTCTGTCTCTAAAATAAATAAACATTAAAAAAATTTTAATAAATAAAGAAATTTCACATACTTGTTTAGGTGTCTCCTCCCTCCTGTCCTTCCTCCTCCACCCTCATGTAAATGAGACCAAATGAGGACACTTAAATGAGAATTGGTTTCTTTTCTGCTATCGGATTTTCATCATTAAAATTGCTAATCTATTTAGGTTCTTTGCCAAGTAACTTCCTAAGAAAAAAGGTTTCACCTCCTCATTTCTATGAGTAAGATACTAATGCAAATATATCCCATCTGTTAACCTTTTTGTATTCCCTTACTACATGTAAAAGTATCTTGCCTAAGCTACATGAAATATTCTATGGATAGGAGCCTTGTGTTTTTTGTAAGCGCGTAATGTCTTTTAAACACGAATGGATCCATTGCTAAAATATTTATAGCTTAGTCAACATACACAAAACTTTAAGAATGATCAGTTGGGGTAACAGATACCCAAGTCTTTGAAATATCTTGCAAATATGTTACCTTACATAGAATACCATGAGTTCTGAAACATTGCTTCCATATTTGGAAATTAAACCTTTTATTTTTCTATGACTGGAGCAGGGCATAGTACCAACGAAAAGTGCCATCTGGGCCAGGATCCCAGGAGACAAGGGAATAGGGAACAAATGGCAGATCAAAAGTTTGGATCAGAAACTCATGCAGCATTTAGAGTAGGTCTGAGCATGATGTGTCTTTGATTTCAAAGACAGCTCCGTGCCTGGATAAGTTTTGTAGACTGTAGGAAGTGATGATAACTGGCCCTAGGGAACACACAGAACACTGGGTTACCAGAAGAGAAGGCGAAGATCAAGTTTGCAAAGGAATTGTGAAGGAAACTGACCAGTGTTCCAGGATTTGAATTTCCTTTAGCAAGCATTATGAGAAAATGTGGATGGTATTCAAGCATTGAACAGGGCTTCAAATTGTATGGAATTGGAATTGAGTTTGTGGAGAGCTGGGTGTTGATAATACTGTCAATAAGAAAGAGATGGACAGTTAATTATTTTGACCTTCAACCTTCATTTTATCTCTTCACCCTCTAGAGAATGGCATGGGTATAATATGCAAAGGGCTTTAGCCCCACTGAGGTTGTCCAAACTTTGGTATTGTTCTTGAAAATATCAATGTAATGAACACCATTTTATGTTTAAAGCAAGAGGCTAATTTAAAAGTAAAAAAAAATCCATTAAAAACATAAATCAGAATTTCTGTTTTGAAAACTAATTTTCAAATGAGGTAGTGATAGTGACCAAGCATACATTATCAATGGGATAGTGATCACACATACATTATTTTCTTCAAATATCATCTAGAAATATTTAGTAAGCCTAAAATTACAAATGCCATTAATAGGTGTTGTACAAAGAAATCTTTACAGACTTAGCTCCTCTTCTAGTATCTTATAAAACCGTTAGGGTTGCCATAAATACTTAGTCACAAGATAGAGGGAAAGAAAACAATCATCATCTCAAACTAAAGATGGCTCTCCCTGTCCAAGGGAACAACAGAATTCAACATAGTCATTCTCCCCATTGCAAAGCTTTTATTTTTATTTTATTGACTATAAAGGCAATTTTAGTTGCTGTATCAACTCATTGTCTCACTAGCTATCTAAGATTGTTAAGCTTTTAAATTGTT
The DNA here is from genome assembly GCF_018350215.1 of Panthera leo. Taxonomy (NCBI): domain Eukaryota; kingdom Metazoa; phylum Chordata; class Mammalia; order Carnivora; family Felidae; genus Panthera; species Panthera leo. The sequence continues at coordinate 23,850,784 of NC_056695.1, forward strand.
TCAAGGACTACATTTGGAGCTCTATAGAGCTGCATATAGTTGTAACTAAATAAAAACTTAGTTTTACATTAAAGTGTTTACATGTCTAGCCTAAGGGTGTTTTCAGGATGAAAAGAAAAGTCACAGAATGGAAATTGTGAGACCTTTAGGCAAGAGTGAGCAAAGGAATCTTACTGTCATTTATAGCTTCCAGATACTGAAAATAATTAAATATTTTTTTTAACCTCTTGAATGATTCCAGATGCCTATATAAGGGTTTGTGGAATAAGCAGCTAGAAAGTTCTATGTATAGTTTGTAGCAGGATTTGCTAAAGACTACTTCATTGCCCTTCTATCCGATAATTACAATGTACACTGTAAAACCTAAACCTCTAAGAGAAGAAATTTTATTTTGTTACCTGAATTAAAGGAAATGTTCTTGAGTGCACTTTAGCTTTCTAACAATTTAGATAACAAATATTTAATATCTGAGCCAGTAGGTAATTAAGAAACCAAAATTTAACTCTCTGAAGGCTTTTCATGGATTAAAAAAATTTTTTTTAATGTTTATTTATTTTTGAGAGCGAAAGAGACAGAATGCAAGTGGTTTGGGGCAGAGAGAGAGGGAGGCACAGAATCCAAAGCAGGCTCCAGGCTCTGAGCTGTCAGCACAGAGCCTGACAGGGGGCTCGAACTCACCAGCTGTGAGATCATGACCTGAGCCGAAGTTGGACGCTCAACCTACTGAGCCACCCAGGTGCCCCTTTCCATGGATTTTTAGCAGGTAAAGAATGACACAATTCTCTTTGAGGCAAATTCACCTTAGGAATCTTGAGTTTCTAAACACATAATATAATATGTAAAGATAACATATAAAATTTATTTTAGATCAATTACCTCCTGGCATTTATGAAATAATGCTTGTGTGTGTGAACTGGGAAAAGATCCTTCAGGCCCATGAGTGTAAAAGGGGAATCAGGACTCTGAACAGGACACGCTTGGTAGGTGCTAAAACTAGTGAAATTTTTCTATTCCTTTAGAAGATAATTTTTTATAGCAATAAATGCAATTTTTAAAGAGTTTTTAGTTGACTACTTTGTGTGCAAACCAACAGTCTTTTGTCAATTGTGTACCATTAGAAGTTACCAGAGACTTGGAGAAATAAAAAATGTAAAACAAAAACTTTTTATGAGACTTTTTGTGTTTACAATGATCACATATGGAGTATGCCTCAAGATCTCAGAATTTACTTCAGACAAGAATTTACTTCAGGTTATTCTGTGGGATCCTATCTCTGGAGGAATTAGAAGCCTCTCTCAGTATGTCATTGTATCTTATTTTTTATTCTATCTTCATGCTGTAAAGAAACCAGTTTCTTATCCCATGAAAGATTTGCTCTTTTAAGCACGGCAAATGAATCATAAGCTGATTTTTTTTAACGTTTATTTATTTTTGAGACAGAGAGAGACAGAACATGAATGGGGGAGGGTCAGAGGAGAGAGGGAGACACAGAATCTGAAACAGGCTCCAGGCTCTGAGCTGTCAGCACAGAGCCTGACGTGGGGCTCGAACTCACGGACCGTGAGATCATGACCTGAGCCGAAGTCAGAAGCTTAACCAACTGAGCCACCCAGGCGCCCCATAAAGTGATTTTTCTTGGTTTGCACCGTACCATTTGGCATTGTCTTGTACATATTGATTGATGAAATGAAGCAGTTCTAAAAATGTCTAAAACCAATTACTTGATGATTCATCTATTAATACTGATTATTGATTGATTGATTAATAATTTCTAGAACTGCATTATTTAAATTATAGTTTACCATAACCATAAGATGGGATACAATGTAGCCATTAAGAACTGTTCTAGAGAACTTCTAAGGACATGGAGGTAATAAAATTGTTATATCACTAAATGAAAATATTAGATTAGCACATGGTACAAACTGTCTATTCTTAGTTTTGGAAAAAAATTGGATGCATCTGTATCTTAGAAGGACTAAAAGGATATTTTCCAACTTGTTAACAGTATTTTCTCTGGTTAAATTTTCTGTGATGTAATCTTACTTTTTTATTCCCTACTTAATGCTTAAAAATTAAATGCTTAAAATTTTATTACAGTTTCATTTTTTTAAATTTTTTTTTTAAATTTATTTTTGAGACAGAGAGAGACAGAGCATGAACAGGGGAGGGGCAGAGAGAGAGGGAGACACAGAACCAGAAGCAGGCTCCAGGCTCTGAGCCGTCAGCCCAGAGCCCGATGCGGGGCTCGAACTCACGGACCGCAAGATCATGACCTGAGCTGAAGTCGGACGCTTAACCGACTGAGCCATCCAGGCGCCCCTCAGTTTTAAATACTTAAGAGTAGAAGAACCATTATAATAAATCCTCATGTACCTGTCCTCTGGCTTTAACAATTAGCAGTATTTTGCCTTTTTGTTTTTTCAATTATTCGCTAATTTTTTGGGAGAAGAATTTCCCTAAATTTTATTTTAAAATAAATTTCTGACATATATTTTCATGCAAAAATATTTTCCCTTGTTTACATTTCTTTTTTTTTCTTTCTTAAAAAATGTTTATTTATTTATTTTTTGGAGGGGAGAGAGAGAGCACATGAGAGGGGGAGGGGTGGAGGGAGAGGCAAAAAGAATCCTAAGCAGGCTTGATGCTTGGCATGAAGGTTGATGCAGGTCTTGACCCGGGGGTTGGTTCTCATGACCCCAGGATCATGACCTGAGCCAATATCAAGAGTCAGACGTTCAACCAACAGAGCCACCCAGGCCCCTCTCTCTCTTTTTTTCCCCCTAAACACCATTCTTTCTGGGTATAGAATTCTGAGTTAGCAATTTTTATTTTAGTTCTTTAAGGCTGTCACTTTATTGCCTTCTGGCTTGCATCATTTCTGGTGAGAAGTCTGCTGTATTTTTTTCTTGGTTCCTCTATTAGTGTTGTTTCTTTTCTCTGGCAGGCTTCAAGGTTTACTCTTTCCCTTTTGTTGTCAGCAGTGGACTGTGACTTGCATAGGTGCAGGTGCATATGTGTTTGAGGATGAAGGGTTAGGACTTTGTGCCTGACCTTCCTGTGGATGCTGATCCCTCTCTCACACTTGCAGGAGGGACTCTCTCTGATCTCCTGCCCGGTCCCTAATCATTCTCGTGAGCTCCTGCTAGAGGCTCATGGAAAAAAACTTTAGAGTAAGTCCAAATTCCTCTTGTGTCTTGGGCCCCTCTATTCCAAACTGCCACGCTAGCCCACATTTCACCTTTAAAAATTCATCAGGGGCTCTTGGGTGGCTCAGTCAGTTAAGTGTCCGACTTTGGCTCCATTCATGATCCCACAGTTTGAGCCCTGCATCAGGCTCTGTGCTGACAGCTCAGAGCCTGGAACCTGCTTCAGATTCTGTCTGTCTGTCTGTCTGTCTGTCTCTCTCTCTCTCTCTCTGTCCCTCCCCCACTCACACTCTGTCTCTCTCTCTCTCTCTCCTTCAAAAATAAACATTAAAAAAAAATGAAATAAAATAAAATACATAAATTTAATTGTTCTCTACTTAAAATCTAATACCTTTCTTTCCCACTGAGAATAACTTCTAAACTCCTTACTTTTGCTCACAAAACTTTACACGATCTGGCTTGTTCTGACCTTGCTGAATTCATCTGCCACTCTCCTCCTTCCCTGCTGTGCTTGGGACTTTTCAGTTCCTGAAACACACCAAGCTTATTTCTGCCTTAGGGAATGTGTCTTAGCTATTAGTCTTCTGTTTGGAATTTTCTTCCCTCTGATTTAAATGTACAGCTTTCTTTTTTTTTTTAAATTCAGATATTGGCTTATGTAACTGTCTCTTCTTCAGAGTCGCCTTTCCTGACTATTTTATCAAAGAAGCCAGTCACTGGGTTTTCTGTCACTCTATTTTCAATCTTTTCATAGCACTTCACACTATTGGAGATTTTCACCTTTAATGATTGATTGTCCTATGTTTATTGTCAGCAGTACTGCCTTAGATCTAGACTAGAGGTGCCCTTGTTTTGGGCTCTTTGCTTTAAGGATCCCACTCTGACCCTCCTAGAGTTGTACCCCATCCACACTCCCAGGGATCCATGAGGGCAAAAATACATGTTCTAGAGCCTTCATCAGCTTTTCCCCAATTTTAGACCATGCAAGGGGTAACTGCACTCCAGAATTCTCTGCCCAAGTTGCCTTGTGCCCGTTTTTAAGATCTACATAGATGTCATCCCTGGGAATTGTTTCCCAAGAGTGAACTGTACTGCCTGTGTATACATCTTGAGGTCTGAGGGATGGCCAGCTAAGGGGTGTGTGGAGGAAATGTGCATGAAACTTCACACGCTATGTAGGGAGTCTGCACATGTGTGCTCAAGGCTTCCTGTAACAGAGTTGGGGATGGACAAGAAAGGGGATATGAGCTAAGGGCTGGATTCCTGCAATTTAAGGAATCCAAAAAATTCCAAATTTGAATGTACACTTCTAAGTTGTTATGAAGGAATATTTATCAAGGTAGGAGGACAGAAAATATTTTATCTAACAATTTATCAATTTTTATTATTTGTTTGAATTATGACTTTTAATGTTTTAGGCATACAGTATCTATACTTGCGTTTGTACTGTTGCCCTGAGTACTCCAAATGTTAAGGGGTAGGACTGAATGTCTGTATCCCACTAGATTCCACAAAAGATTGATCTTGTCTGTCTTGTTAATTGCTACATCCCCCAAACCTAGAAGAGTAGTACCTACATGTGGTAGGAGTACAATAGATAGATACTCATTGAAGAAAGTGAAATCACCCTTCCATGTATCTTTTCTCTCAAGAAGAGTTTTATGTCTTGAAATTTTTTGGTCTGAAATTAATATTTCTACTCCTGCTTTATTTTTGTTAGTCTCTGCCTCATGCATCTTGTCTCATTCCTTTATTTTCAGTCCCAAGACATGTTATTTTAGGTCCCTTTATGATAACAGCATTTGGCTGGATTAGAAACAAATAAAGTAATGAGTCTCTGTCTTTTAATAAAGTATTTAACCCTTTCACATTTATTGTGATTGTATACAGTACACATGTATTGTGATTGTTTGGATTTATTCTGACATTCTTAATTTCTACTTCTCTTTTCCTCAGTTTTTTTCTCTCCCTCCCCTGGCCTCTTCCTTAAATTCCATTTCTGACTTTTGGGTGAAGATTGAGTTTTCTAGCTTCCATTCCCCCGTGTCCATTGGTTTGAAAGTGAAGTATTATCTGTCTTCTAGTGATTACTTGAAGATGCTTACTGCTTACATATAAGCATATTTTTGTGTCAACATCTAGAATTAATTAATATCTACATTCTTTTCCTAAACCAGATAAGAACTAGAGCCCAATTTTACTTCTTTCCTCCTGTCCCAAATATTCCTGCCACAATCCCACTATTCTCTATTTCCCCAGCCACTGTTTTCCATGTCAAGGTCATTTGGAATCGTAACTTAACAGAGAAGGTTTTTAGCTTTTCACCACTATTTTGAATGTGTCACTTTTTCTCTTGGATTAAGTTTATTTGTTTTGGTTAGTATTGATTTTCTTGTATTCTTTCAGATAATAAAATTCGGGTGGAAAACTTCCAAAATCCTTACATGTCTGCAATATCTTTTTTTAATGATATTGTGAGTGGACATAAAGTTTCAAAAATCATAATTATTTTACTACTAAAATTAAAAATACTGCTTCAGTGTATTTTCACATCCATTACTGTCTCTGAGAAAACTCATAATAATCTGATTTTTATTTCTTTGTAGATAATCTCCACCGCAGCTACTGAATTATTTCATTAATTTCATTTTTTGTCTAGGTGTTTGTCTAGGTGTTTCACGCATCTTGATAGACATTTGTTGAACCCATTTACTATGAGAATTTTTCTTTTTCCTGGAAATCTTTTTTTCTATTATTTCTGTGAGTATGTCTTTTCTCTATTCTCTCTTTTTGGAATTCCTATTAGGCAGATGTTAGAACTTTTTAATCTTTTTTTTCATATTTACTATTTTTCCTTTTTGAGTTGTGGTGTATCTCAGTTGTATCTTCTAAGTAACCATTCTTAGTTACATATTTTCTATTATTTAGCATATTTATTTCATTATATATTTTTTAATAATCATATTCTTCCTTTCTAAGATTCCTACTTTTGGTTAAAAGGAGACATCATCCTCTCTAATTCCTCTGAGAATTGTTAACTATATGCATCACACATGCTTTTGTTAAAGTCTCATTTGTTTGTTCCATTTCCTTTGTTTCTTTGGATGTTTATCCATATGATGACTGTGGTGTTTTTCATTTGGAAGATTACTTTTTCTTAAATACTTGCTGAGTTTGCATACTCATCTGGAATCTGAGCTCCTATGTTAGTCTGTCTCTGCAATATCTGGTTACCTGACCTGTTTCCAGGATTCCAGGCTGAGATGTAGCCTGTGGCCTCCTGGGCAATGGACGCTTCCCCTCCCTTCTTGGTGGCACTGGGCTTGGTCTTAAATCCCTAGTATCAGGAATTGCATCTTTCTGCTTGTGCACTGCTCTTATCTTGGAGCAGAAGCCTTTTCTGAACCTGCATGGCACAAGGAGAATGACAAAGTATTCAAAGTTCTTGGATGCCTTTACCTCAACCAACCAACCTTTGGTTGACCTGGATCTTCTCTTGCTCTATTTATCTATTGCCTCTCAGCGTGGTACCCAAAGACCTTCTCACTCTCTTCATCAGCTCTCTAATGTCTGTTTTGACTATTATTTTTTCCTTCAATATGAACTCATTTCCCTTTAATTTTTGAGGAATTTCTATAATTTCTGGTCTATTGAGGGTACCAAGTGTTTTTTCTTCCTTCTTTTTTAAATTGAACTATAGTTGACACACAACATTGCGTTAGTTTCAGGTGTACAACACAGTGATTGGACAATTGTATACATTATGCTGTGATCACCATAGGTATAGCTACCATCTGTCACCATGTGATGCTCTTATAATACCATTGGCTATATTCCCTAGGTTGTTCCTTTTATCACAGTGACTTATTCATTCCATAACTGGAAGCCTGTCTCTCCCACTCCCTTTTATCCATTTGCCCATCTCTCCACCCTCTCCCCTCTGGCAACCATCAGTTTTTTCTCTGTATTTCTGAGTCTATTTCTGCTTTTTGTTTGTTTATTCATTTTGTTTTTTAGATTTCACTTCTAAGTGAAATCATATGGTATTTGGCTTTCTTTGTCTGATTTATTTACTTGACGTAATATCCTCTAGGTCCATTCATGTTAGTGCAAATGGCAAGAGCTCATCCTTTTTCATGGCTAATACTCCACTATATATATCTCTCACATCTTCTTTATCCATTTATCTGTCAGTGGACACTGGGCTGCTTTCATATCTCGGCTGTTGTAAATAATGCTGCTATAAATATAGGGGTGCATTGATCTTTTTGAATTAGTGTTTTTGTTTTCTTTGGTTAAATACCCAGTAGTGGAATAACTGGATCGTATTCTATTTTTAATTTTTTGAAAAGCCTTCATACTGTTGTCTACAGTGGCTGTACCAATTTACATTCCTACCACCAGTACATGAGACTTCCTTTTTCTTCACATCCTTGCCAAAAATTGTTATTTCTTAGCTTTTCACTTCTAGCCATTCTGATAGGTGTCAGGTGATATCTCATTCTGGTTATGATGTGCATTTCTCTAATGATCAGTGATGTTGAGCACCTTTTTTATGTGTCTGTTGGCCATCTGTATGTCTTTTTTGGGAAAATGTCTATTCAGGTCTTCTGCCTGTTTTTAAATCAAGTTATATTTGTTTTTTGTTTTTTTTTTGTTTTTTTTTTCTGGTGTTGAATTGTATACATTCTTTATATATTTTGGATATTAATGCCTTATTAGATACATTATTTGTGAATATTTTCTCCCATTCTGTAAGTTGCCTTTTCATTTTGTTGATGGTTTCCTTCACTATGCAAAACCTTTTTTCTAGTGCAGTTTTTAATAGCTTTTTAAAAAATGCTTATTTTTGAGAGAGAGAGAGAGAGAGAGAGAGCATGAGGGGGGAAAGGCAGAGAGATTAGGGGGCAGAAGATCTGAAGTGGGCTCTGTGCTGACAGCAGAGAGCCTGAAGTGGGGCTCAAACTCACGAACCATGAGATCATGACCTGAGATGAAATCAGGGGCTTAGCCATCTGAGCCACCCAGGAGGCCCTCTAGTACGATTTTTAATTACAATTTTTTTCTTGTCATTTATAGGGATTTGAGATGGGAGAAAGGTTTTAGCATGTTTTTAATTTTCATGCTTGATATGCTCTCCTGGTCTGTTATAAAGTATGTTAGTTGATACTAATTTAAAGGAAGTACCTGGAAAATCATGTTTATTCCTACCACTGAATTCTGGCAGAAATTTATACTGTATGTGTTAAATATATTAACGTTTATTAAATTTCTGCTTTATTAAATTAATGCAGAAATTTAGTTTGGCCTTCTCAAAAAACCCCTGAGATATATCAGCTCTGAGTTAGGGAAATGAAGATTAAGATAGGTAGAAATAATTAACCCAAAGTATAACAGATAGGAAGAGACAGAGCCAGAATTCATACCTATGTCTTGCCATGACAGTAACTGCCTTTCATTAAAAGACATGAGGTAAAAATAATGAACAACATCCTTACTATGGGATATCAACAAAATACATTTAGCACTCACCAGACTTGATTCTGTTAGGAATCATGAAATTAGGAATTACTGATTATCATGGCTAATTTGTCAACAAATGAACTGAGCTGACAGTTTTCAATTCCATTTTGTTCCCTTGTCAATAAGATATATTCTTGGAACAATCTGTGAACTGTTGGTGTTTTTTCCAGTGGGCAGTGCTCATAAATGAAGTGTGCATATTGGTAAACATCTCCCCAGTGTTGGCAAATTAGAGATTCTCTTTTGAATTGATTTTTTTTTCATAGCTTTCAGTGGAGCCGTATTTTCATATAAGTAGTCATTACAGAAAACAATTGCCTGTCAGGGTAAACATTATGCTAGCGAAAGAGCATTGTATGTATTATGTGGCATGCTATAATTATTTGAGTTCTCTCACAGAGAGAAAGAAGTCTTTCTCAGCAATTGTGATATATAGAATTCAAGGTCAATAAAGGCAGAGGGTGTGGATGATTTAGGCTTTTGTAAAGTGTATCTTGTTTTGTTCAAGAAGCATTTTTGGAAAATATACCATAATAAACACTTGGGAAATTGAAAGATACAGAAATAAAAACACAAAATATTTTAGTTAAGACTTTTTTTAAGTTTATTTATCTATTTTGAGAGGGAGAAAGAATATGAATGGGGGAGGGACAGAGAGATTGGGAGAGAGAAAGAATCCCAAGCAGGCTCCACTCTGTCAGCTCAGGAGCCCAAATGCAGGGCTTGAACTCACCAACCGGGAGATCATGACCTGAGCCGAAGTCAAGAGTCAGGCGTTTAACTGACTGAGCCACCCAGGTGCCCCTGTTAAGTTTAATTTTCAAAAATTTTTAAACGTTTTCATTTACTTTGAGAGAGAGAGACAGAATGCGAGCAGGGGAGGGGCAGAGAGAGAGGGAGACATAGAATCCGAAGCAGGCTTCAGGCTCTGAGCTGTCAGCACAGAGCCTGATATGGGGTTCAAACCCATGAATCATGAGATCCATAAATGGAGCCAAAGTCAGACGTTTAACCAACTGAGCCACCCAGGTGCTCCCCGCTCCCCGCAATGTGTTAAATTTTAAATACACAAGTTGGTGGGGGGTGCCTGGGTGGCTCAGTTGGTTGAGTATCTGACTGTGGCTCAGGTCACGATCTCACAGTTCATGAGTTCGAACCCCTCATCAGGCTCTCTGCTGTCAGCAAAGAGCCCGCTTCAGATCCTCTATCCCAGTCTCTCTCTGCCCCTCTCCCGCTTGTGCACTCTCTCTCAAAAATAAATAAACATTACAAAAAAATACACAAGTGCCAGAAGACTTAAAAATAAAAATGTCAGAGTGCAATGGGGTCCGTCAGAGAAGGTGGGCAGCATGGAGTTGGGTTGGTAGTTGTGGTGATGAATTCCAGTTGAACAGCTTTTTCTGCTCTTCAATTTCCTTGATGTAGAGTGAAGAAAAATACTACCCACCTCAAAAGGTTGGTTGTGAGATAATGGTTACACATTCCTCAGCATTCATTTTGGACCAATTGTTTCAGACAAGTTTCTTAAACTCAACCTACGCACCTTTATCACATCTCCTTCTAGTTTTCTCCCTGCCCCAAAGGCAGCCTGAGTGGCCAATGTCAACAAGTGGACCAGAGGAGATTAGCTTGAAGAGTCAGCTCACAGAGACCTGGAGTCAGTTTTTGCCTCCTTTGAGGGCTTTAGTCCAGATGATATGGGACTCATTCAGGTGACTGTGCTTAAAATTCTAAGTTCCAAAGTAGTGATCATGTGTCATGACTGTTCATCTTTTAGATGGCCTTTCTATATTTAGGAAAAGCCTCTTTTACAATTAATTTTTACCTTCCCAATATGGAATTAGACTCAAATTCCAAATCCTTTTACAGCAAGGATGCAAGCATGGGAACCCAGACTCTGTCAATCAGATACATTTTCATGAGTCTGTAATTTAGGTGTGCAGAACATGAGGAAACAAGCTGGAAATGGAGCTTCCATTTTTGTTTGTCCTCATGGCCATGGCAGCACCTTCCTCCAGTGCTTAGTGTGGTAGTGGTTTCTGTTTTTGATCAGTTCTGTGGTTTGAAACTGGGCTTTGTTTTGAGAAGGTAATCCTTGTGACTGGTTCTCCAGCCCCTCTATCAGTTTATGTGCAACCCAATATCTTTTAAATGAAATCTTTTTCTAATAAATCAGCTTGGGTTATATTCTGCTGTTTGCAGCTAAGAATTTCCCTTGACAGACAAATAACCTGTCTGGCATGGCTCATTTTTAAAGAACACCTCTGTTTTCTCATATAAATTGAAGGAGATTTTGAGGTTGAATTCGTTTACATATTCAATTAGCAAACATTGTTGGGTGTCTTCAGTGTGTAAGATGCCGCATTAGGTACTGAATGTTCATTGAAAAAGACTGTTCTTGGTCTCAAAGGATTTGAAACTTTATAGAGTAGGCAAACATTAGCATATTAACCAAATATGCTGTGATGGAGGACTGAGCCAGATGTGACCTGCGGATGTGATTATACTCGATAAAATGCTGGGAATCCTTCCCGGCTGTTTGGCAGAAACTGAGGATGAAGCAGCTGGGGATAATTTATATTAAAATGACCTAATACATAAAAAGAACTGTCTTCAGAGTAGGAAGAAGGAAAGGCTATATTCACTGACCACTTTGCTTCCTTTCTCTTTTAACTTGTTTTGGGGACTGGTATGGATGCTTGGATTGGTTTTCTTTCAAGCTGGTGGAACATTTGAGATTGAGGAGGCAGAGACTGCTGGCACCCATTGAATATTCTTATGGTAATGGTGATTTGACTGATGGATAAAAGAGGTACAGAAAACTTAGATTTAAGCTCCACCATTGTTTAGTGCATGCCCAGTCAATACCAGAGTACTAGACATTCTCCTAGGGGTTTTCTATATGTTATCTCAACCAGTTTTTCTTTCTCCTTCCCTACCTGTGTAGGTGTGGGTCTCTTTAAATTACCACTGGAAGAGATGCCACTCAAACTAGCAAGAGCAGAAAAGGGAATGTGTTGGTTCATGTAATTGAAAAATTGGAGAGTAATTTCATGGAACACTGGATCTAGGTGCTCAAAAAATATCATTAGGAATTTTTGTGTCACCATCTCTAGACAATTTTTCCCTCTCTGTTGATTATATTTTCTGACTGTTGTCTCCCTATGGAGACTGGTGGGAGCTTTTGGGTCACATTCTACCTGATTAGTCACATCAATAGAAGAAAAACTTCTACTTTCCTAGAGTAGCAGCAAGAGTTGCAGATTTGAATCTGAATTGATTTGGATGATTTGGGCCACAGGTAACAGAAAACTGTATAAAATGGCTTACTTTTTTTCACATAGCAAGAAGCCCAGAGATAGAGATAGTTTCAGAGTTAGTAAACTCAAGGGGTCAGTCATGTTGGCTTCTCTGTGGCTCTCTTGGCCTTCTCCTTATTTTCTCAGATAGTTGAAACAAATCCCACCATCACATCTTCATATGACAATGTCCAAAGGTAGGAACGAATAAGTAAGTCCCTGCTTTGTGTCTTCTTTTGAGAATGCAGAAACACTCTCCAGAAGCCGCTGAACAAACCTCTCCTTATGCCTCATGGGTCGGTTACATCACATGCTTATACTTTACCAATCCTTCTCAAGGGAAATAGAGTTATTTTGATAATTTTAGGCTTGTCAACATTTGTCCCTTGGGGCTAGGCATAAGCCTTTGGACATTGCTCTCACATCACCCAGTAACTAAACGAAGTCAGAGTTTTATTAGCAAGAAAGAAGGGGTGAGCTGTGTTAAGTACCCAGTGGTATTTGCCAGTATCTCATTAGGTTAACTCAGGTTATATATCCATTCTTGAACCAATTACAGTGACCACCCCTAGTTACATGCCTACTTGTGGAGCTGCGGAGGTGGTGGCCATAGTGGTAGGAAGTTATTGTGTCAGTCTCCTCAACTCACATGAACTGAGAGTGGAAGAGGTTGGATCCCTATTATTCAAACTATGACTCCCAAGCTAACTCTGATCCAGAAGAAGCATGAAATTCCTTTGTTGTATTTTTGACCCAATTGTTAGTTAAAAACAAACAAACTCACTCATAAATATTTCAGAGTTATCATAGAAAGTGACCTTGGGGGCATCTAGGTGGCTCAGTTGGTTGAGCGTCTGACTTCAGCTCAGGTCATGATCTCACGGTTCGTGAGTTTGAGCCCCGTGTTGGGCTCTGTGCTGACAGCTCAGAGCCTGGAGCCTTCTTCAGATTCTGTGCCTCCCTCTCTCTCTGCCCCTCCCCCGCTCAAGCTCTGTCTCTGTCTCTGTCTCTCTCTCTCTGTCAAAAATAAACATTAAAAAAAAGAAAAAAAAGAAAGTGGCCTTGGTGGTCAAGGATAAAGGAAAGCATGTGTTAAATAGGATCTTTCATTACAGAAGACATAAGCTGCTCAACAAAACAGTTATTATGGACCATCTGTAGAACATGGCAATATTTGTTAGGCAGAGTGATTTATTGACATTGTGAAATTTCACTGTTAGTCTGCTTCCTCATCTTGGTATATCTTTTGTAAGGTTTCCTTTTTAAGAGTCCTCTGTATAAATGTAGATGATCTAAGGGCTTTACTGAAGAGATGATAAATTTGTATTGGGCATATAAATACCCATGGGGAGAGTCTTATAAACTGTGTGGATTGAGAGTTTAAACATTTCCATCATGAAGTTCTTAAAAAATGTGTAACAGCTTCTTGTTCTCTATTATGATGAGACTTCATTCCTCTTCATGATTTTTAGGCACCTTAGTAACCTGCTCCTCCCTTCCTACTGAGTCATGATGTCTTTTCTCCTTAATTTCAGCTTCCACTTCCACCTTCTGACTTGGTATGTGCATGTTCTGATTACTGAAATTCCCTTCCTCAGCTTGTCCAAATTCTATTTGTCCCTTAAGGCCAAGCTCACTTTCCCTTACCCTGCCAGCTGGCATGATCCTCCCTGCTCTCTGAACTCTGAACCCATGATCACCCCATTTAAGGGTATTTAACATATGAAAACATTCCATGTTTCTCTGTTCATATTGTTTCCTTAGTTGCATCTCTTGGAGATATAAAAGGTGTCTCTGGCTCAGATATTTCTCTTCACACTGACTGGATACTAGAGATCTGAACTTTGATGTCTCAGAGACATCTCAACTTCAGCATGTCTGAAGTTTTACCTGTTACCTGCCTCTTTCCTCTTGGTCCAACTCACTCCTGTTTCTGTAATCCATTTTTACAAATAAGATCCTGTGCAGTTGCCCCAGCCACTCTTGATTCTGTCCTTTCTCTCAGAAACTCATCATCCAGTCCTCGAGTTCTGTCAATTCTGTTCATAAACATGTCTTACCCATCCCTGGCACCACTGGCTTAGTTCAAGCCTTTGTCATTCTTCACTTGAACCATTGCCCTGGCCTTCCAACAGATCTCCCTGGCTCCAGACTCACTTCTTTCAATCCATCATCTTTAATGTTGCCCACAGAGCACAGATTATGCCACCCATCTGCTTAAAAACCTTTAGTCATTCCCACTGCCAGAAAAAAATTCAGACCTCTCAGCATAGCTTACAAAGTCATTAATAACCCAGTTCCCTGCCTGTTTTCCAGCTTGGTGTTCTATATTTCCTGACAATGAGTCCTTTAGCCAAATGGAGCTCCGAGTGGTCACATGAATACCTGTGCTCATTCAGGTCAGCAAACATGGATTTGGCATCTGGAATTACCAGGTGCTGTACTAAATGCCTCATAGTGCCAACTATAGGTTTTATGTGTTTCTCTCCTCCACTGAACTATGGGGTTTTATCTCTTAATGCCTAGTGCAAAGTAGGAACTCAATAATGATAGATGAATATATGAACAAGGTCATGGTGATATGTAAACTCTCTATGTGAAGGGACTAAATATCATAACTTCAAATCTCTCACAGATGAAACCTAATAGTAGGCCCAACACAAGCATTCATTATACTCATCATTTGATGAACTGTTTGCTAGTACTCAAGCCCCGCAGTCTAGAATGTATACTAATTAAAAAAAAAACAGACTTAGGATCCATCCATGTCTTTACCCTGATTAAATGCATTATTGACTAGGTTTTTGGAACTGGTACTGGGTTTACATATACATGGTTCCTTTATGGGTAGAATTCTGAGTATTTCAGGCAGTCATTTGCTGATGCACTCTGGGTATGGTGTGAAGTCTCCTTGGATATCCAAATGAGATCATCCACATAATAGGTTATCAAAGGAGTAAGAGAGGTATATGAATTAGAACATAATTTAGAGATGAAAACCTGCTCTGAATTCTCTTTTGGATTATCCATTTGTATATATTAAACTGCATACTTTGGGTGGAGGTTGGGTGTAAACATGTTAAGTTTAAATATGCAGGGCAGACTCAATAAAAGTTTTCCAGATGAAGTCTAAATGGGGAGTTCTATTTTCTAGTGATGAGCAGCATCCAGGAGAGATTTCATCTATTCAGAAACAAAGCTGTCATGTTGAGATAAGCCCAGTAGTTCCTCAAAGAGGACTCTCCTGTATGACTCAGTCTTAACTCTAAGCCCCAAAGCTCTTTGTTATCAGATCTCTTGCCTACTGTCACCTTTCACTGCTGGTAAATTTTGTGGTCTTGGCTGTTTCTAATCCCTAATGCCATATCTTCTATCAGCCACCTCCGCAGCTTGCCATTCTTTTCCCTCAGCGTTCCAGGTTTTAATTTTGTGATCTTCTTTCTTGTCTCTGATTCTGTTGACAATGGGGCTTAGATTTTTCAGCTATTTCTAGTGGACTACACATCTCTTTCCTTGTTGTGATTACTGCTAAATGTCCAGTTGCTTCTTAACTGGAAACAGCAACATTGTCCATGGGTTTCTGATTTATAGGGATCTGATGTGTGGAAGGGCAAGGCACCAGAGCATAAAAAAGGTGAGGGTCTTCATCTATGAGACAGAGGGTTTGTATGTTCCCTCCCACTTTATTAGAAATAGAGCCATTTTATTTAAGGAAAAGTTACTGCATTCATGGTCTAGTGAGGGAGACAAAAAATAATTGTAATCACTAATGTACCTGTCTCTTCTGCACCAGAGCATGAGCTCCTTAAAGATGGGAATCATGCCATATTAATCTCTACTGTCCCTGCCTCTCTTATCAATATATCTCTCTGTATATATCTGTATATATCTATAAAGAGATATTTATACATATTTATATTATAAATAAACATAAAAATACACATTGTACAGCATCTGCAGCTCATTAAGTGTTGAAGCCATGCTTCTTTTTTTTTTTTAAGTTTATTTATTTTGAGAGAAAGGGAGAGAGAATGAGCGGGGAAGGAAGGGGCAGAGAGAGAAGGAGAGAGAGAATAATAAGCAGGCTACATGCTTTCAGCACAGAGCCCAATGTGGGGTTCAGTCTCACAAATCGTGAGATCATGACCTGAGCCAAGGTCAAGAGTCAGATGCTTAACCAACTGAGCTACCCAGGTACCCCAAGGCATGCTTCTTGAATGAATAAAAGGATGGGTGAATAATAAGATGTGTGGCAAAAGTGTCAGGGTAGTGGTTCTTACTAGAATCACCTAAGGCTCATTTAAAACATAGTCATGCCTATGTCTTTAAACTAGGCCAACTGCTATTTTTAGTTGATTCTAAATGCAATTTTCCCCACATTTCAACATCTCAGCAATAAATGCTTCTTATAGATGCTTCTTATAATTGATGTGATAAGAAAGGAATTGTGCAATATTTAATGTGAAGCACTTTGTTTTCTTAGTTGTACATAAAGTGTCTTTCAGATAGCGAATAATGTCTTAGATTGGATGAAAAACAGTAAATCAGAATCTCTATAGGGTGTGACGTGGACAAAAAATCTTACTGAAAGTGCCCCACGTGACTCTGATACATACTGAGAGTTACAGGCTCTGTGTTTAGGGGGCTTAAATGAGGGAGAAATTAACAAGGGATCACTTTACATCACTTTGAATCTTTAGCACGTTGCCTGGTCCATTGTAGATAAACAATCGTCATTTGCTGAATGGAATGGAATTATTCAGGGCATTGGAAAAACCACTGAAATTTTAGTATGTATATGTAGTTTATACTATATATAATATGTTTTCTCTCTCTCTCTCTAAACACACACACACACACACACACACACACACACACTCTCTCTCATATATACAATGGTTGTTTTAGGCTTAATTGTGTTTCTGAATTTCAGAATTACCCATGACTTGGGTAATAGTTCTCAGCTTTACCATGTTCTGTTTGGCAGAATATGATGGAATTCACACGAGGATGAAAATTAATTTGATGGACACTGTTTGAATCATCAAGCATCAGCATACTTTGGAACATTTCCACTTAGAGATTATAAAATGAAATACCTAAAGTCAACCTAGAATGTTGGTAGAAAGACAAACATTGAACTTTCTGTTCTGGAGATTGGGACTCTAGATTTCTAACAGACCTCATGATTTATCTTTTGTTTTATGGTGAATGGCTTAACTCTAGGTTTGGCCTTGTTATACCAGTACAAACCTAATGGTGCTTCCTTATGTACCACATGTGCAGCATTGACTAGAAGAAGGTATTATCCCAGTATTGGGAGCTTCTTGTATCATATTAAACCCAGCCAGGTCTCTGCAGACCATGCTTTATTGGCAGTTTGTTGTAAAGAGGGCTGGCTCAGATTTTAAAGTTAATGTTAATTATGGAACGATGTCAGAGGGAGCACACTGAAATGTCTTTAACCCATTTTTTAAAAGCAGGTCAAATTCAGCATCTGGAGGATAACTTGCAGTTTGGTTGAAAATAATTGAACAGGTTTAACATGAAATTCAATAAAGGGGTCAGGGATATTTTAAGTTTAAAATTCTGAGATAAATTCATTTGGCCCAAGGCTCTTGTCAGCTGTCTATTATTGCTGAGTCCAAAAGGGTACCTGGGTTTTCAGTTTTTTCAGAGTGTATCTGTTTTGTCAAAAGAAGATTGTGCTGACTCATTCCTGGTACTTCTTTAGAAAAATATTTTAAAAAGTCAGTGATCTCTGTACTATAAGAAGTGAAGTTTGCCGAACTATGGTATTAGGAATATAGAATAGAGAAGGAGTTTGTGTTCACCCCCTTCTAGGAAGAAGAAAGAAGAGGGGAAGAGGGACAGTGACTAAAGTCATGTTCCCCAGAAGCAGACACTGAGGGAAGGTTCTTGTGCAAGTGATGTATTAAAGACAGTAGTTAGGGAGACCAGGAAGAAGTGGGACATCAGCACATGGAAGGAGAACCCAGCGGGTAGCCCAGAGGGTTCCCTCAGGGGAACTTGAGGGTACAGGTTGTGCACCAGAATTATCCTAACCCACAGCAAGGTTCCTGAGGCTTTCATGTTTCTGCCCCCATCAGCTATTAGTTAAAGATCATGGAGGGGAGGGAGTTGGGCATTGGGCACACACATTCTCAGATGCTTCCAGTTTTTTTGGTATTCAGGCAAAGCAGGTTCTGGTAGCTCTTTCAGAAAAGATCCTTAGGTTCTGGTTGTTGAGGTGAAATCCAGGCAGTGTACAAAATGATAAAAGATGACCCAAGAGGTCCTGGGCAAAGCACCAACCTTGTCTACTACAGAGAAGAGAAGGTGCTAGGGCTCTCATATTTTCTCCCTGCCTCCCCACTCCCTGAGTCAAGCTTTAATGGCTGGGCAGGGAATAGGGAGTTGTGTGGCTCTAGTACCTTCTGGATATGAGGGAATCATGCAGGGCAGGGTGTGCATGTCAACACGGGGGAATCTGCACAGTTAGGAGTGGGGACAGAGACATCTCAGGCAGAGACAGGGGTTCAGCCTTTGTCCTCCATGGAGCAGGACAGATGTCTGTACATTCCCACATGCAGATGGACTGCATTGGTTGTGGGCCATTTGGGAATGAGCAGACCCTACTGTATGGTACAGAACCAGTGTCCTTGAAGGTGAAAAAAAACAAGCCAGCTGGGAGAGGGCTGCAAGGTCATAAGGCAAAGGGTGTGGAGATGCAGGTGAAGTCAGTTTTTAGTGGAGGGTGTCAATGGAGTGTAAAAGAAACAAGCTGGGAGTCAGTCCCCTTTTCTTCCTTGCGTTCGTATCTCTGGTTCCGTTTGGAGGGCTCTATTCTGCTCTGAATGGTGAGAAGGGCTAGGGTAGGGCCTGGAGGAGGGGAGACAAGGAATTGAGTGTTTTGGCCTAGTTCTGGACTCTAAATTCAAGGTTGAGAGACAAAGGAGATTTCGGAAATCATCAGAGGGGGAAGGGAGGTAGGCAGGGGTTCTGGGCAGGTGCCCCATGTGGCCATAAAGAGCAAAAGTGCATCCAGCTGAGGGCTCCCTCCTCGACATGCCTTGGGAGCTGGCAGAGAAAGATGGATGACAGGAGTGTGATGGATGAGGTTATTGTAATGTCTCCCATGTCCACTTTTGCAAAGTCTTCCTCCTCTGGGTGACCTCAGATGTCTTAATCATAAAACTGTCCCCTCACCTCGGCCAGTTTCACCTAATGCGGAACTATTCTATCCTGTCTGAGCCTATCAATCATCTCATTTCCTCAGTGTTCTCATATGAGCTGACTGGCTTTCTAACTAATTAACAGCAAGGTATTAATACCTTCCTCTCAGGCTCATAGCTTAATGGGCTTCCGTTTCCAAGGTTATTTGTACAGGAGAGGGGTACAATCCTTTTATCTTGGAAAAATCATTTTAATATTTTCTTTCTTGTTACAAAAACATCTCAGGCTCATCTTAGAAAAATGCATATGTAGAAAAAGAAAGAAAATAAATACCAATAATTGTACCTCCCAGAGAAAACCCTTGTTTCCATTTTGGTGTGAGCCCTTTTCATCTTTTTATCAATACATAAATATTGGAGACATATAGGATGCATGTACATATATATGGTAAGATTATTTGCATTTTAATGGAGGATTCTTGGGTGGCAGACAACATTCTCAGTCACAGAAATGAATGAATAACAGTGAGATTTATTGCCTTCTTTCTGCTTACATTGACTCTGTCCTGAGTGGAGCAGAAGAGAACCTGCTTTATATCCTGAGACTTTATCCCCTGTTGAATTGGAAAGGGCTGGGGCTTAGGAAGTTTAGGTTGAAGGCATGGAGTCTTCAATGGCAAGCATTAAAAAATAAAGGGAGGGCAGATGGGAAGCAAGGTTGGAGCAACCCCAGACTGAACTCCTAGTAGGTTTTCTTGCCTGGACAGGAATCTGAATCAACTTTTGTTCGCTGTCAGCTAAGTCCCTCTGAAATTGCTTTTGTTCATATATTAAAGTGCTCTAAGTCTTAAGGATTCAGAAGCTCATAAGGCAGTGCTTGACCCCTTTCATAGATGTCAAAATTTAATGTGTTCAAGGAACAGGCAGGTTATATGTCATAGGCTAGATTCTCCAGGAGGCAGACTCTGGGATGGAGTTTAGTGAGCAAAATGTTCTTTGGGAAGAGCCCTGGACAGTGACACTTATGGAAGGGAGGGAAGGATGCAGGATTGGGCAGGGGGAGAAGTTGAGTTGCAGTGCACGATGAGAGCCTCATTCAACCTCACCAGGACTCTGACATTGGAATGGCCTATCAGAGTCCTTCTGTGTTAGGCAGAGACGATCTGGCCTTTATTTCCTTCTTATCTGTGATCAGCCATTGGATGTGGGCTGCTCTAGAAGGGGTGGGACCTTGGGAGAGACAGTTCTCTGCAGCTGGGGCAAACCCTAAAGGAGCTTACAGTTGGTTGGGACAAATCCTTCCATGAGAGGGGAGCTGAACAGTCATGTCAGTGTCCATCACAGCATGTAGGTGGGTACAAGATGCTATGGTACGCTAGTGGTGAACTTGGGGGATGAGGTGCAGACTGTGGCCAAAGTTATTCAAATTCAGTTTGTAACAGTATTGTGCTGGGAAACCAAAACATATTTTGGGGTAGATTCTGGACTTGTCCTCCTATTTAGAACCTCTCTGCTCTAGAGAGAAGGCAGTATCTCAATTCCAGCACTTACTTGCTGTAAGAACTAAGCCAATTTATATAACCTCTGTTTGTCTCAGTTGACTCAACTGAAAAATGGGGATAATAACTATATTTCCCTTAAAGAGTTATGAAAATTAAATGTGGTAATCTATGTAAGGCACTAAGTGTCAGGCATGTTAACAATATCAATAAATGTTATAATGTTATATGCTTTTTTTTTTTTTTTAACTGGCTTCACACCCAGCATGGACCCAATACGGGGCTTGAACTCACCACCTGAGAGCAAGACCCAAGCTAAGATCAAGAGTCAGTTGTTTAACTGACTAAGACGACCAGGCTCCTCTGTTACTTGCTTTTATAGTAATTAGGATACTGGTTGTTACCTTCAGATTATCCAGAAGCTCCTGGTCAATGATTTTGTGACCCTCAAGTCTTAACTTATCACCATCTCTCCTGGCTGCACAATCTGCCCCCATCAGGTTCCAACTAACCTGAAGGTCAATGTACTCAAGTTGAACTTAGGATCTGTATCTCCTTCCCAACCCCTGGCTTTGTACACTCACTTCCTCTCAAATCAGACTCTCCAAGTATTTCAGAGTCATTCAAACTGGGATATTCAGAGCTGTCCTCTTTGTCTTCCTTTCTCTCCCTTTCTTCCAGATTTCCATAGTCACCAAGAACTCCCTGCCAATTCTACCTTTTCCTTCTGAGTTTCTAAAGCCTCCCTCTTGTGCCTGTCTTATTTTGGCTCTCATTCCTGTGTCCATTCTTGATGAATTCAATTTCATTTTCCAGATGGCTGCCAAGGAGATTTTCTTTCAAAACTACAATTACTTCCTCATTGTTTCCAGCAGAGGTGCTAAACTCCTCACTGTTTTTTCCGATCTAGATTTGACCTACATGCCAAGCCTCACCTTTTACCACCTCCTCACAGGAGTCCTTGTTGCAGTGCTGATCTATCAGTAGTCCTGTGAACATACCCTGTTCTCCCACAGTTCAGTGCCTTTCTATGCTTGATTGCCTTTGTCTGGAAGGCCTGCCTGTTGCCCAACTTTCTGAAGAACTGTTACTTATCTACAAACTCTTCATTCTTATATTAATGAATATTAATTTATGGGGTTGAGAAGGAGATATAGACCTCCTCTGTGACTTTCTCCCCTGGTCCAGTTCAGACTTAGGCATTCTCTTTTTCATAAATCTCTATCATTCATTTATTTAAAGTTTATTGTTTCAATCAGTACTTACTGAGTTCCCATCAGACGCCAAGCAATATGATCAATACAGCCACTATAAGTTATTTGTTACATGTCTAGACACTCAACTTCTGAGGTCTCAGCACTGGCATTCTTAACGATGTATTCTAGTATCTAGCATAGTGCCTGGCATGCAGTAGGTGCTTAATAAATGCTGTTCATACAAATCGAGATACAGTGGTTATAGTTCCTAAATAGAAAATCAGGACATATAGTCTGGCCGAACATTTTTTTTTCTTATTAGTTGATATTTATGTAGAATTTTGTTAAAAAATAACTTATTCTGTCGGCTATGTTGAAAACAAGAAAAAGCCATGGAATAGAACAAGTTCCCCAAACTGGTTTACTCATTATAGAGTCACTTTCTTTGGGCTGAATTGCGGTACCCCTGGGACCTTGGTATTCTGTGAGGTCATGAGAATTAGGCTCCTTCCTCTTTGCAACTCCTTTTTTCCTTTAAGAGTCTGTCCTGATCCAAAGGCAGTGTAGATGCTGATTTTTCATATGGCTTTTCAAGAATCTACATTTATGTTGCACTATTTTATGTAGGCCAATTTCATAAGAAGAAAATATTTCCCTTCCTCTTATTTCACCTTTTGTTCCTTCTGTTCTTGAACTTGTCTTTTTATGTGCAGGCTATTTCAAGATGTACTTTAATCCCAGGTTTGCTGTGGCACATATAAACTGGATAGCCCTCTGAGGCAGAATGGCTGAAAAAGAACAGTGATGAGCTCTATCAATACTCAGAATCTCTCCTGCCCCAGCCTCAGCACACAGAGCTAGAGCAAAGTGGATCCTACCAATAAAGGCTTTCAAGACAATGCCTCACTCTGCCCGTGGTCAGAGTCCCATACTGGGCCCTTGGGAGTGGTTTATTTCAACTGGGAGCCCTTGTGTTTCTGGAATGGAGGCGTGGCATGAGGCCATCATGTGGGGCAGAGGGTGGTATGCAAGTGCCCAGAAAGTATCAGTGTCTTCCCTGACTTTAGCTGGTCTTTTTTTTTTTTTCTTTTCAACAGAACTATCAGTATGGAAAGATACAGAGCTGAGAAGCTGCTATTAATGTGACATAACTAATTAGTGATCTAAGGAACTTTGAAAGCACAATGAGTTCTGTAGCAAGATGACGTTTACATTAAAAATGATACTGGGCTGGGGAAATGTACTAGACATGCAGTTTATATAAGGAAAGTACATCCTTCTCTTCCTGAGATAGGTTCCTGCTGCTTTTAGAAAGTAGTTGGGCTTTCTTTGATAGACCAATGACTGGTTCACACCCCAGGCATAATGCTGTAATCAAGAATTGGCATCTCTCCCTAGTTGCTTGTTATCTAATATTTTTCATAATGGGTACTCATCAGGGAGTTCATTCTCCACAAACTAATGCACTTATCACTCTGTCATTCTGGCTGAAAGTGGGTAGTTACATTGTGCGGTAATCTGGCCATCATTTAAAAAAGTTATTTTTATGTTCATTTTTGGAAGACAGAGAGCACAAGCAGGGGTGGGGTGCAGAGAGAGGGGGACACAGAATCCGAAGCAGGCTCAGGCTCCGAGCTGCCAGCACAGAGCCCGACACGGGACCCGAACTCACGAACCGTGAGATCATGACCCGAGCCGAAGTTGGACGCTCAACCGACTGAGCCACCCAGGCACCCCTGGCCATTGTTTTTATAGACATTGATCATTATCAGTTTATTTCAGAACATGATTTACTGACTTTGTGTCTGAGTTAAAAACATCCCTATTTGGAAATTGTATTTTTAAGCCATGATGACTAAATCTTTATAAATTTAAATAATTAAAAAAAATCTTCAGGGCTTACATCGCCTTTCTGGGAAACCCTCACATCACCTCATTCAAGGGGGAGCAAATGGAGATAGATTCTCTCATATTGCCTTTTATGTTTCCGGGTCAAGGACATCTGCATTTTATTTTTGTTTGTTTTTAATACGTGGTTTTAGTAGATAATACGTGCATATGGTATGAAATATACAAATTACAAAATCACATACAGTGAAAATTAAATCTTAAAATTAAACCACCCAGGGGTGACTGGGTGGATCAGTTAAGTGTCTGACTCTTTTTTTTGTTTGTTTGTTTATTTATTTTGAGAGAGAGCATGTGTGTGTGTGTGTGTGTGTGTGTGTGTGTGTGTGTGTGTGTATGCACATGTGTGCTAGTGGGAAAGGAACAGAGAGGCAGAGAGAGAACCCCAAGCAGGCTCCATGCTATCAGTGCAGAGGTCAAAGAGTCTGACACTTGGTTTTGGCTGAGGTCATGATCTTAAAATGGTGAGATCGAGCCCTGAGTCAGGCTCTGCTCTGGGCATGGAACCTGCTTAAGATTCTTTCTCTCCCTCTGCCCCTCCCTTGCTTGCATGCACTCTCTCTCTCTCTCTCTCTCTCTCTCTGTGTCTCTCAAAAAAAAAAAAAGAAAATGAAACCATTCAGTTTTTCTATACTTACCTAGAGTTATCTTCTTATTATCAATATAAACTTCCAGAAATATTCAGTGTATATCAACAATATAAAGTGTATGTAGTATGTTTTTATTTAATTTATTTTTTGAAGCCTATTTATTTTGAGAGAGAGAGAGAGAGAGGAGAGAGAGAGAGAGCATGTGAGCAGGGGAGGGGAAGTGAGAGAGGAGAGAGAATCCCAAATTGGCTCTGTGCTGTCAGCATGGAGTCCAATGTGGGGCTTGAACTCATGAACCATCAGATCATGATCTGAGCCAAAACTAAGAGTTGGATACTTAGCCAACTGAGCCACCCCTGTGCCCTTGTAACATGTTTTTGATGTAAAGAATAAAGCTTGCTTTCTTCTTTTACTTAATAATAATTCTTGGGGATGATGGTAAACATTGCTGCTCATTACTATTTCCACTTTTATTTTTGGCTTATGCAGTAGGAAGGCACTTCTCTGACACTTTATAGTTAGATGATAATATGACTTGCCTTATCCAATGACACATAATCAGAAGTGATGTTTCATTTTTGGGTAGAAGGACTTAAGAGCAGATACATAATTCTCTTTTGCCTTCTTCCTCCTGCTATTGTGATTATGATGTTCTAGATGATGAACCCCAGTCCCTGAGTTAGGATAATATCGAGCAGAGCAAACCCCCTGTTCCCAGGACACATGTTATATGTTAAAAAAAAAAGTTTTATTGTATTAAGCTACTAAATATTAGGGATATGTTTACTATTGCGGTATGACTTAGGCTATGCTGAATAATATAGAACACAAACTCAAGTATTTTATTAGTATGTACAGAGCTACCTCAATCTTTTTAACAGATACACAGAAATCTATTGTTTGGAGGTATTATAATTTACTGAACTAGTTGCCTATTGATGGACATTCAGTGTTTCCAATCTTTTGCCATTACTCTGAAGATTATGTTGTTTTAGAGTTGGATCCTTTTTGAGTATTCTTCTTTGAATGAGGTGAGATCTTCTTGAACCAGCTATTTGCAGGAGGGAGGTGTGTGTCCTGGGCACGTTGGGAGGGGATCGTGGGAGTCAGGTCATATTCAGGCTAGCAAGAACACTTCCAGATTCACAGTGACTATTTTTAATGAGATGGGGTAGTTGTATGTAGGCTAATGTAGACCCCTTTATTTCCCTTTAGCCAACAAGAATGAGCGACTGTATCTACCCTGCCTCACAGACAGATGGCTTCCTGCGAACATGGCATGATTATTGATTTCTCATTTAGCTTTGAAACCCCCTGCTTCTCTTTGGTGTCATTCCCAATCCATGGAGCCTGTTCTAAATTGGGAATTATTTGTTTTGTCCATCTGTGCATGTCACCTGCTTTACAAATCAGTGCTTTGCTCCTTTTGTTGAGATTTGTAGCCACAGGCATTCTCTTGCAGCATCGTTCCACATCCCTGTTTGACACTCTTGCATTTGGCAGTTCCTTCTTGTATTTTGTATTTGGGGCTCTGTATGTCTTCTAGTTTCATCAAAGATGTGGTTTGGTTTGTATTTCCTGTTGCCTTTATTTTGGAGTGAGCTGGACCCAGGCTGAACCCTTGCTGTGGACAGGAAAGCTCATTGTAATGTAAGCACCTGTCTGCTCGCTTTTTTGATTGCAATGTAAGTGCCTGAGATTAAGCTTTTGATTGCTGATTGCATCCACTTCAGAGACATCCCTCTTGAATAAACACATTCCCAGCCTCACAACTAGATAAAGAGCCAGGTTGCCCCACCCATGAAGTTTCTTTTTTTATTAGAAAGCTCTGGTCATTTGACCACTTGCTTTTCCTTTCTACCTCTTTAATTCCTGCTCTTATGTTTTACATTCACCCATAAAAAGTGAGTCCACAAAACCCTAGGCACTGTACCCATGACACCAATAAAAGCAGAACCCCAAGTCTCTCCTCTTCCCCACCGTCCTTCCCTCCAGCTTCCTGTGTGGCTCTGGATGTGTTGTATGTCATGTACCCTCTAGGACTTGTGAGTAGTAAACTCGCTTTTTATAAGTTCCCTGATGATGGTTGTCGCTGAAGGCATCTTGCAATCATAATAACAACCATAAGAGCTGGTCCAGCCGTAGCAATGGCTCCAAAAGGGGAAATGTCTGTGGGGATTTGCTTTGGGTCCAGGTGAGCGCCCCCAGGCATTTTTAGCTGATAGCACCTCAATCTACACTCATGTAACTCAGTTGGAGAGTTATTACTTTAAACAGTATGACATTTGCAATTTTTGCAATAAAAAATCATAGAAGACCAGAAATTTCATTATGGTTCAACCTGTTATTATTGGAAGGGTTTATATTCATTGCAGAAAACTTCTCTCTCTGCTAAACAAGAGAGGCAGGGTAACACATTCTAGCCAGTTGCTGACTTGCCTACTTGCCCTACCATCCGGAGGACTGGCATCACACTCCCTTACTTATTTAGTTTTATTGTTTTTTTTTTTATTTTTAATGTTTGTTTATTTTTGACAGAGAGAAAGAGAGTGAGTTGGGGAGGGGAAGAGAGAGAGAGAGGTAGACACAGAATCCAAAGCAGGCTCCAGGCTCTGAGCTGTCAGCACAGAGCCTGATGCGGAGCTCAAACTCATGAACCCATGAGGTCATAACTGAGCCGAAGTTGGATGCTTAACGGACTGAGCAACCCGGGTTTCCTATAGTCCCTTGTTTAAAATCCCAAGCTGGGGTGTCTGGGTGGTTCAGTCGGTTAAGTGCTCGACTTCAGCTTGGGTAATGATCTCATGGCTTGTGGGTTCGAGCCCTGTGTTTGTGGGTTCCAGCCCTGTGTTGGGCTCTGTGCTGACAGCTCAGAGCCTGGAGCCTGCTTTGAATTCTGTGTCTCCCTCTCTCTCTCTCTCTGCCCCTCCCCCTCTCATGCTCTGTCTCTCTCTCAAAAATAAACAAACATAAAAAAAAATCCCAGGCTTTGCTCTACTTGGCATGAAACAGACAGAAGGGAAAAATGATATTTTTTTCAGCCCTAAGCAACTATGTTGACACCATGGTTTATATTTTCTTTCAAGACCAACTGTAATATCTTTATAGAGAGCATGTAAATTATTTGTTTCCAAATGGCTACAGTCCCTAAGTTAGACTGTGATCTTCACTAGAAATAGTTAAATAACAAATGTTGGAATCCAGCATGGAGGTGACAAGTAAACCCAAGAAATAGCAATATAGTAAATGGCTTCTACATGGTGTCATTTGTTTGTTTGTTTTGGCTAGCATCCTGTCTAGCGGTTGTCTTCCACCAGCTCACATCCAGGGGAAATGTTTTTAGCGCCGTGGTGGCAATACCAGCAAGAAGATGTTTCTGAGCCACACAGCAAATAATGTTCCAGCAGGGATTGTATATTCTGCGCAGCAGCTAGAGAAGACTGAAACAACTTCAGTGGAATAAATACAGTTAATTACTCTGTCCTTGAACAAATGGCCTCTTAGCTTTCTTGACCCTGAACACTTAAGTAAAAAACTCTGTTTGTTGGGGGCAGTGACTAAGGAAAAGTGGCATCAACTTTCTTCCTACGCTCCCATTTCAGACTTTATCTCACTTCTGCCCCAACTCAAGTCCATTGTCCCTGAGTTTGTTATAGTGGGGGTGTAGCAGCATGGGGTGTGTTCCATCTATGGTCCCTCAGTGTCACTGTTCCTGAACAGGCAGCTGTTTCTTACTACAACTCCCTACACTTCCCTGTGTGGGGCTTTCTCTGGATCCTAGGAGTGTGCTTGGCCCAGACACAGGGCAGACCAGAAATGCTGGAAAATTAACACATCTGGGAGCAGCCTGCAATCAGTGACAGATGGGAGCTGGTGGATAAATACCCCAGAATCCTTGCCCCAGAGGTGGGAACACTCTGAGGGGAGCTCTGTGAGGTCTCCCAGGGTTCCCCACTAGGATTTAGCTCCTCCCACCCAAATTGGTAACCAGCTCATTAACATATCTGTCTTAGCTTCCTTTCTTCTCTTTCTCATCTCTCCAATCCCTTATGGTGTTTCCTGGGACCACTTCCCAAACTCCTTTTACTCAATCCTTGTCTCAAGCTCTCCCTCCAGGAGATTCTAATCTTACATGGTTGGTATCAGGAGTGGTCCTAGTGAGCACAACCATGGGATGAAGTGAAGTTGGATCTTTCTCTGGCCAGGTGGCAGCAATGACCCCAGCGCTTGGGTTCATATTGTGGTGATAACCCTTGGTGTCTATAGTATCAAACTTACTAAAACACTCATCTGGGGTGGATGGGGTGCAGGAAGAGGACGGATGGCTTATCTAATAGTCCCCATGCTTGAAAAATGTGGGTAATGATGGAAGGATTGAAGAACTGGCTGGCTAGTGTTAATGGCCATGGAAACCCTGAAGGAAGAAAATGGCATATTCGGACCAGCCACCCATCAACTGAAGTCACATTGTGAGAGCTAGAGGGCCCTGACAGCAACAGCAGCTAAATAGGCCCTTATCTTCAAAAGCTGGAAGGTGGGTGGAGCTGAAAACCAGGCACAAGATTTGCAGTAAGTGTCATAGAGTTATAGCCCTAGAAAGTCTCTGTGCTAATATTAGGGCCCTGCTAGGGGAGAGGTGGGACCCTGAGATATGTGATGAGGATATTTGTGTATAAGCTTCAAGGTTCCCTAGACTGCTCTGGGCTGGCAGAAGTAGATAGAGCAGCTTCCTGTTGGCTGGTGTACTAATTTTCTAGGGTTGTCATAGCAAATCGACACACAAAGTGGAAATTACAGAAACAACAGAAACTTATTATTTGGCAGTTCTGAAGGCCAGAAGTTTGAAATCAAGGATTGGTTGCTTCTTAGGGCATCTGAGGGAGAAGTTGTACCATGCCGCTCTCCAAGCTGCTGGTTGTTGCCAGCAATGCCTGGCATCCCTTGTCTTGTAGGTGCCTCACTCCAGTCTTGGTTTTCATCTTCACATGGCATTCTCCCCTCTTGGCCTGTGTGTCTTCTCCTCTTCTTATAAAGACCAATCATACTGGATTATGACCAATCCTAGTCCAGAATGAACTCAATTTGATGATATCCTGTTTCCAAATAAGGGCACTGTCACAGGTACTGGGAGTTAGAGCTCCAGCATATTGAGGGGACACAATTCAATCTGCAACATCTAGAGACCATCCAAGAGACTAACCCAAGATGGATATTCCCCAGGAACACCCTTGGCCTTCTCAAGATCTGCTTCTCCTCGTTGTTTCCAGACAAGTCACTAGGAAGAATTACCTTTCAGCATGGCCCAAGTAGGAACAGACATTCTCTGTTATGAAAAGCAAAGGATTATTCATCAACAGAGCTTCAAGACAGGATTCTTGCAAGAACAAGAAAGACTAAGTTTGGGAATTGATCTTGAGAGTTTGGACCAGGAACATGAGGAACCATTGGAACATGAGGCTGATATGGGACAATGTTTGACATGGTGCAGAATTTAGTACATTGGCATGGGTATCTTGGAGCCAGTCTTTATCTGCTGATGGGATGGGCCTTTGAAGCATGGAAATCACATTGGCATCCAGTAGATGAGGTGGACATGCTAAAACTGCCTTGGTAGGTATTGAAGAAAGGGATCAAAGGCTCAGGAAGCTTCATCTGTTAAAATAAGAGCCCCATTGTGGAAATAGAACCAGATAATTAAAGAATAAGACAATCTGGGAAGAACTGGTCAGAGATATTTCTCTTCACTAAAGTTTTCCTCAATTCATAATTGTGGAGGATTAGAATGAGTACCAAAGACATATTGTAATTACAGCTGTGCATTTCTTTTTTTTTTTTTTTGCCTTTTAAAAAATGTTTACTTTTGAGAGAGAGAGATAGCAAGGGAGGGGCAGAGAGAGGGGAGGGATAGAGGATCTGAAGCACACTCCTCACTGTCTGTGTAGAGCCAGACATGGGGTTTGAACTCACGAACCATGACATCATGACCTGAGCTGAAATCAAGAGTCAGATGCTTAACCAACTGAGCCACCCAGGTGCCCCACAGAGCTGTGTGTTTCTTAAAATTCTATTTATAGAATCAGGAAAACTGCCCTGTATGCCTCCGTTGGTGGGGGTCTATGCCATGGCACTGAGATCCTCCAACTCTTTTTAGAGGGTTTGGAGTCAGAGGAAGAGTTTTTCAAATTTCTTCCAGCCCTCTTACCACCTGAAATGTGAGGCGATCTCTCTTAGCTACCATCTTGGGATCAGGAGAGCTGTGTCTACCTGTGCACCATGGATTCCTTGTGAAGCTGTGTGGGCAGAGGTACTAGGTCAATCAGATGTCCAGCTTCTTGGCCTCACAGCCATAAAATCCACTTTCCATGCATACGTCTCCCTTCATTTTCAAATGCCTTTCCATTTTCCCCTAAGCCCTGAGTAGAAGGCAGCTGCTTGGCTTTCATCACATATGCAGATGCATGTATTAAAAACTTAATTGTATTCTGACCTCTATTAAGTGTTGGGTTTATAATTTACTATAGAGAATCCTATTCTGTAGGAATAAATGAACTAGAGATCATGTTCTTCTTTTCAATTGTGGTATGGGATCTTTAGTTATAGCACATGAGGCAGCTGTTGTGGAGGGAAAAAGAAGTCCCTACTGTGAAAGCAAGGAGGTTGCTTGCTTCCTTTAACAACTGGCCTGGGAAATGCAGAGACAACTTAATTGAACAATTGGTTCAGCAACTGATAGAGTTGTACATTTTCTCAACAAGACCATCAATTACCATAAAAACAGAACATAGTGTGTTTCTTGAATTTGAAGCAATACCCAGCAATTAGGGAATGGGATCTATTGTGCACAGAGCTCAAAGGAAGATGAAACACAAATTCTGACGGACTTTATGGCAATTCAGTTCATTATCTTGCAAGGATCCTCCTTGTGGAAATTAATCACTGCTTACTTACTGCTTTTCTGTACCATCTAGAGAATTTGAGGCAATGCCTTTGACCCTGATGCCTTCTTGCCCAGTTCCCCCTTGCTCTGCTTGCCTTGTTACATGTTTCTTGGGTGGGCGAACTCCCACATGGAGGCTGCTAACCAAAGCCTTAGGCAAAGCATTGCCTCCAGAGTTGGCATGACATGTAGGTTGTTGCACTGATTACATAGCAGGCGGTGCTCTGAGAATGACAATGAAGTATCAATGGTGTCTAAGTTGTCTGGAAGGGCAGTGCTCTCACACCTGTAGCTGGCAGCTCAGTGAACATTTAGCACATAGTTTACCCATCAACTAAATTGTATACTATATGTACATAACTATTTAGATTAGGATGAAGGAGGCTGAACATATAACCTGGGAAAGGGCTCTGTTGAATTCCTAATGGATGGAACCACAGAAGGCTGTTATAAGAAAAGCAGATGTTTGGTCTTTGTTACCATCGTCAGTGACAAAATAGAATCTTGCAGTGCTTACATTAGTATTATCACCTTCAAACTCAAATAATGGTAGCCAACATTTATTGGATGCTTATTGTACACCTGACACTTTCTCTTTGTTTTAGAAATATTAATTTATTTAATTCTATGCTAAACCTGTGAGGTAGATACTATTATTATCCACATTTCACAAATGAGAAGCTAAGTCAGAGTGGTAAAACAACATACCTGAGGCCAAGTGATCAGTAACTAGAGAAGCTGAGATCTGAACCCAAGTCTCCTGCTCCAGGAGTTTGTGTATTTCGTTCACCACAATAACAATGCAGCTACCTCCTAGGCAGCACAGTTCCTTTTGCTGTTTTTCCTGAAATGAATTGCTCATGGCATTGTAGCACTGAGCTCAAGATACCAAGGGTGTGCGGGTAATTGTCTGTGGGGTGGTCATTCTTTCCAAGCCTTTGATTGCACTGTTAAGTCTCATTATCTGCTCACCCTAAGAGCCGGAGTGAGAGTCTGAGGGTGGTTCAGTATGGCTCCATTTCCATTACTAGAGAAATGGCTCAAATTATATACTCAGTGACAGTAGGGTCAACTTTAACTTTGTATAAATCTCCTAATTCTCAAATTGAACAGCCAAATGGAATCCTTCAGCTCTGTTCCTTGCTTTTCATGGGTATAGAAGAGCTAGAGGTGAGAATTGACACGTTCTGCAAAACCAGTCGTCTGGAGAATACAGGTGCACTGAACTTAACATGATTCTTCACAAACTATAGCAGATCCATATGTTCTTTTGTTGATTACGTAGACCTGGGCTTAGAACTACCAGGTGGGCATGGCCAAGGGACGAGTGTGCTGTCATAGTCTCATCTTTCTGGTGCTTTGGGATCCTGTTTACAAAATAATGCAAGTGTCTACGGGTGTCCGATGTTGCTTGGAAGAAGGGAAATACTATAACAAGAGGCTTCCCTAAGGTAACATATAAAAATACTTCACAAATTTTAAAATGCTAATTTAAAAGCTTCTCTTTGGGGTGATTGCTTTTTTTTGAATGTCCTATCTTGCTGCTGTAGAGGTCATTTCTTACTTAGGCCCTCCTTTTAGGCCTTGTGTAAGGATACCAACAATTGTCCTCCTCTACGTCTTTCTTCCCTCACCCCAGGAAAGCACATATGACAAAGTTGTGATTAGAAATTTCCCAGTGAGCTAGGCGGGTTCCCATTTTTTTTCCATATTACCAAGAGTGTTTCTTAGAGATTGGGCACGGTGTCATCTGTTGCTTCTTGTTTGGACTTGTGGGCATAGAAGGACACATCACACCAGCCTGCCCTTCTACACATCATTTTCCTTTTTGGGGAGTTGGTGGAACATTGTACATGGCAAGAAGAGAACTCCCATGTTGCAGTCTCCTGTGAAACTGCTGTTTCACAGTCTCCTGCGAAAGCTGCCAGAATAGGAAACGGAGCAGCCAGGCTGGTGTGGTCCAGGGTATGGGGCTCCCCATAGCCCTCCAGCTCGGTCCTGAGATCCTCGTATGTGGAACTGTCTGGCTAAGAGACCGGACATTTTCATTACGTTACATTTAATTACATTACATTATGTTCTTAGTCTCATTTTGAGTAATAATAATAATTTTAAAGATGTTGGATTTACAAAAAAAAATTTTCCTTATGTTATTTTATTGGATCCTCTCAATGACTCTAGGATGTATTTATCATCATTTTATAAGGCTGGCAGGGGGGAAGGGTTGCAGTTCAAAGAAACTAATCCAAAGCCCTATAAGCCACTAAGTGAGGAAACCAGGACTAGAATTCAAGTTTTCCGATTCTAAATTCTGCCACCTTTTTATGAAAGCCACCTTCTCCCTTACCACAATGATTTTAAGTCAACTGAAATGTTAGGCCATGTTCAGTTTCTAAGAATGGACATGGATACTTTTTGAGCACATACTATGTACCAGGCATTGTATCAATTATTTCACTGCATCTCCTCAGAAACCCTGTGAGCTGTGCAGCACCATCATCCCCATTTTCCAGATGAAGACGTAAATAAACTAGCCAAAGTCACATGGCTTGTAAATGACAGAGCTGGGATTTGGACTCCAGTCTTGGACTCAAGCTCAAGCTCTTAAGTATGGCATTATGTTGCCTCCCTAAGATCTGGTTTAATCTTGATGACACTGAGAGTCGCCTTTGAAGCCAGTAAGTGAGAAATAGGAGGGCGGAGTCCCATAGGTGCCTGGAAAACACAGTAATGGATCCTTGAAGAACTGGAGATCAGGCAGGGGCTCTCTCAGGCACATGTAATCTGATCTGCTGATGCAGGTAAGTATGTGATGTGCTGTCTTGGGGTGAAGCCCAGGGGCATGGAAATGCTTCTAGCTTTTACTGTTGGTTCTTTTAAAGGCAATTAGAAGACAGAAAGGCTGCTTAGGAAACTGTAAACCCGTGGGCTGATTGTAAAATGACCAAGGACAAGTTGCCATGTCTGAAAGTAGATAGAAAGTAATTGAACACCTGTGATATCTCCTCCTTTGTGTCATTGTAGTGCTAGAGAAAATGACATTGAGTATTTTTTTTGAGGATTTAAAATTTCCAAGTATTGTCTTAGATTATATTTTGTATCTGTGTGGTTTTTTTTTTAAAAAGTGAAGTTGCTTCTTTTCCTCCAAATATAGGCTCATTATTATAGCAACAAAGAGCTCCAGCACTAAGATATTTTCTGGCTGTCTCTTAGCAATGATGCTTGCGGTGGGAAAATTTCTAGGGAGCTTCATTTACAGTGAACCTGGGGAACACGTAGGATTTACTGTTTTTCTTTTTTTTAAAACCAACTTGAAAGGGTTGAGAAAGTGCAAATTCCACATAAATTGGTTCAGTCTGGTTTCTGCTCTGAACTCTGCCTTGGGTTCCTGACATTAGTATGTTGTGATGCACCTGTTTGATCAAAATTGGCATTGCAGTTATGTTTTGGAGTATCAAAGAGGGTAGGAGAAGCATTTTGCTTTAGAAAGTTATGAAATACAAATCCCTGTGTGTAGGGGGACTATATGATTACTGTGCAAGCCAGGATGCTTTTGCAAGCAGGAGGGCACTATGCCTGCTTCTATCAGGACAACAGCCTAGATCATGACTGTCCCAGAGAAATGGGACATATGGTCACCCGGCTTTCCTGAGTCATGCTCTGCAAGGAAGTGGTTTCTATAAGCCAGATGCCATTTGTGGTCAAGGATTACCTGCCCCATTTGCCCCTTGTTTTTTGTTTTCTCAGATGAGCCACATTGTTATCTAGGGATCATCTAGATACAGACATAACCTTCACTGTTCTGCCAGTCTGGCATCCTCGCCAGGCCGCCCTGGCTTGGGCAGTTTGCTTCTTTGATGCTCGCTGCAGGGAAGTCCCCATCACCCCGAGTGTGCGGCCTATCGTGCCAGAGCCATTGGGCAGCACCACCGCACTGGCTCAGGGAAGTCAGAAGTCACAGCCCCAACCCTTGGTTCTACTCCTTTAGAGATGTACGGATGGAAAGAATTTACTTTCCTTCTCTGAGCCTCAGTTTTCCCTTCTGTGGCATGGGAAAAATGATAAAACTTACTCAAGCTGTCTTTTGGGTTTGCTGTGAGGACCAGTAGTAGAAGCGCATGGTAAGCAATAGTACCACACAAATGCTGGTTATTAATTTCATGTCGCTTTTATGATTAACTGGCTGAGGAACATGTGACAGGCTATTCTTCCTTTCCACACCTCTGTTTTCCTTATCTGTGGAGAATTACATCTACTTCTCCAAAGGATCGATTAACTACACAGAGGATCTACTCTAAATAAACAGCAATTAGCTTCTCTTTAAATTGCACCGTTTCTGGAACTTCGTACCTGAGCGATAAATGAACTCTTATTCTCAGCTTAGTTGTCAGGGAGATAAGCTCTCACTGTCTTAGATGTCTCACTTCAGGCAAAGGAACTGCCGTAATCTGTGCGGGCCACTCCGGAGGCTCCAAGGCAGGGGTGTGGATGCTGCCTGGTGCAGGAGGATTTAGGGGACAGGCTCAGGAGTGGCAGACTGTGAACCTGCCAAGAAACAGCACAGGGAGCGCCTTCCCTCACACTGCTAAAAATACTGCCGGGAAAGTAATTTCTCTGGTCCTATTTTAGAAATCAGAGACAGTTCCACCATATTCACATTTGGATCCTGGTCAGGCTTCTGGTTTGAGTTTTAAATTTCAAGAGAGGTTTTTTTTTCTGAGGAGAGTTAAAACAATCCGTGTGGTTTCAAATCAAAATTTGGAAATACTGTTCAAGAAGATATATGTTGGACATTATTTATGTAATTACTCGCAATTTTTTAAAGGCTTTATTAGAGACATGCAGGATGCCTTAGTGGCAAAATCCTTTCAGTTATGCACTTGCTTATGTAAGTCATTGATTATAGAGATCTCTATTTTTTTTTTTTTTTTTACTTGAGATAGATTTACAGGGATACCTAGCTGGCTCAGTTGGTGTAACATGTGATTCTTGATCTCAGGGTTGTGAGTCTGAGCCCCATGTTGGGTGTGAAGATTACTTTAAAAAAATCTTAAAAGGGGTACCTGGGTGGGTCAGTCAATTAAGCATCCGACATCAGCTCAGATCATGGTTTCACAGTTTGTGAGTTCACACCCTGCATCAGGCTCTGTGCTCACAGCTTGGAGCCTGGAGCCTGCTTCAGAATCTGTGTTTCCCTCCGTCTCTCTGCCCCTCTCCTGCTTGTGCTCTTTCTCTGTGTGTCTTAAAAATAAATAAGTAAATAAGCATTTAAAAGCATCTTTAAAAAAGGATAGATTTATAAAAGGATGTTTCCCTCTTTGTCTTCCTTTTCTTAATTTTCCCTTCCCTCTTCTTTTCCATCCTTCCTCTTCTGACACCTTCCTTCCATCCCTCTCTTCCCCCACCTCCTTCATTTCTCTCTCAGTGACTGTTTCACACTGAGATAGGAACCATCTCTGTCCATGTATAACAGTTTGTGTATCTCTGATAGATTCTCTGGTTTGCTTCAGTGTTTCACTGTGTCTTCTGTTCACTCGCTTTCTTTCACCAACATTTACTGACTAGCTATTTGTGCATAACACCATATCAGGCCCTAAGAGAGGGCTGGGGAAAACACAAAGATGAATAGCACATGATTCTCCCTCTGAAAGGATCCTACAGTGTAGTAGGAGAGACATTAGGTTCAAAACCAAAACAGCAAGGAAACTCACTGGTGGTACAAGGGAAGCATCGAGTGCGAAAGCAAATCACTTTACCAAAAATCAAGTTGCCAAAGTCATTTTACCAAATGAGCATTATGCTTAAAGGCCAATTCACTGAAAATCAGTTTGCCATTGGCCCAGAGCTGCAGAGTATTGTTCAGCAGAAATTGTTGACCCTAAGGTTCCACAAGAACAACCTTGGTATTAGAAGAGGGTCTACTATTTTAAGTTGTGGCCTAGGGATATTGCTATGGTTGAGAGTCTCTTGAATCTGGCCACAGGGGAGTGTTTTGTATACAAAGTTGCAGTAATCAGAAGCATGGTTTCCTTAAATTAGAGAGACTACTCATTTTAGTCTTGATGTATCAATCATGGTTTGAGCAGAAACTAGATGGCACCCGCAAATTTGGAAATCTTAAGATAATCTTGTAGAGGGACATTTTTCAAGTCACGGGCAGGATTAGAGAAATAAACAAGGAATAGTGCAGTGTCCTGGGAGTGGTGGAAGAGGAGGAAGCATGGGCACTGGAAGCTGGGAAGGGTGGAATATGGATGGGGCCACCCAACTGGAGAAGGGGTCTGTTGTGGTCACGGCCTACCTCTCATCTTTTGCAGATGCCTCTCATGGGCCAAACCCAACTGTAAAGTGAGGAAAAGTGTTCTTGGGAACAAAGAGGAGGGAGGGAGAGTGGATTGAGGGGGTATGTCGGGTTACAATTCAATAATCTGGCACCAAATTATTATTTGGTTCAGCCAAGGAAGAATATGTTGGTCATTTCAGAGTTAAACCTCAATGCCACCACCAAAGTTCCTGAGTAGTACGAAATTTATTAAGAGTTGAAATACACAACAGGGTGCCTGGTAAAATTGTTTTTAGCAAGAGAAATTTCAGTAATTCACGGTGTAGGTGGATATGGCAAAAAATTTTGGAGTAGATCTTTCTTCAGAAAAAAGTCATTTGAGTGAAAATCTCTAGTATGCTTAATGCAAGGCCTTTTTGAAGGGTGTACCAGAATCTTTTGTTTGGCTTAACAAGGCATACAGCTCTTAGAGTCTGGTGGACCAGTTTGCATTAGGTACCCTAGACTCATCACAAAGGTCCAAAGCAGTTTGGGAGAAGGCTGAGGCACAATGTAGCTGAGGCTGGAAGCCTACTGGCTTGATTCTTGCTTTGGAGAACAGTGCTTTAGCATGTGAGTCTGAAGCCAGAGAGCTGGTTATAAAGTAAAGTTATAGGGGGCTAACTCGGAGCCATTACTTGCGCAGTAAGCCATTGTGGGCGCTGGACTGTGCAGGACCAGTGTTCAACAGTGACATTGCATGGCAGGCAGAAGCATGGTACTGGTGGGGACTCTCGCTTTCCATTGCACTCACTTCCTGTGGATTAAGTGAATCTCTGAGGTTTCCAAGAATCTCCCAAGAGGAAGATTTTAGAATTCCTGGAGGAAAAAAAAAAGATAGATGAGGCTTTGGGAGGTTAATTAGAGTTGGGATTTGATTTGTATCTCAAGTTGGTCAAGCAGATCACGCTTGCTACAAGAGCGTACTCAATGCACAAAGGTCTGTTCATTGCTGAGTAGATGTTCCAAATGTCTTTTTTAGGCAGAGGCAGGAGCAGGGGTTAAAGTGGGAGGAAGAAGGAATAAGATTAATTTGCACAATTTATATTTTCTCTATATTCATGGCTTTCATCCCAACTTCCAGAGCTTCAATTTAGGAGGAACAGAGATGAGAGCAAAGGCAACATATAATCCTGGGAAGTTTGTGGCTATAAAAGGTACCCAAATCAATCTGAGAGTTTTAAGGAAATTTCTTGAAATACGACTGCATTTCCTTCTAATCTCTCTCCTGGACAACTTCGAGCCCTGGAAAGGAGATTTGGAGGAAGGTGTTAGATTTTCTGTGTGCTTAAGAGAGAACATCGCAAATGTAACTTGCTTATTGATCAGTATGAACTTGGTAGGTACCATCTTTTCCCCCATTCACTGCCCCCAACTGTGCAGTGCTGGATCTAGGCTTCTCTTTGGTGCAGAGCCCATAAAAACGTCTTGAACAGATTTGATAACTTCCCAGTCATTTTCAGTTATTTAAGCTCAGGACAGCCTAATCTAATGTAAAGCTGCATACTATAGTCAGTTTGAATGTCTGAGCATCCAGCCAGGCTTTGGATCAGGGGACTTGGAGAAGTGGCAGGGTGGTGGGGGGGGGGCAGGTCTACTTTCTCATTCTTTCTCATTCCTCCTCTGAATCTTGTATGTTGGGGGTGTGTTCACATATGCATGCACATGAGCCACTGATCTGGTTCCAGGCCCTCTGCTCTTTTCTAGGCTTTAGCTTCTCCCATATATTGGGGAAGAGAAATGGAGTGAAGGCTGGGTTTGCTCCCACTGCCTGACTCTGTCTGAGGAAGGAGGCTGCCCTGGTCTTACTCTGGCTCAGCTGGCTTTCTACGCTGGTGGTGGCTTTAGTCACTAGGGTGGTCTCTGGACAATGAAGTCACATTCCATCCCTGTCTAGTGCTGAGGGGCCAGGTGTATCTTTCTTTGGTCTTTGACAGTGGTCCACACCCTTAAGCATCTTTCTGGGTGGGAAATCCCTACATCCAGGTCCTTCAGGGCACCTCCATGGCTTGTGCTCCCTCTCTTCCCTACGACTCCTTCCTGTGAGGTTCCAGAAGCTGCCAAGGTCCTCTTCCTTGCCCTTTGAAAGGCTACAGGGATCTGGAGTGGGGTCAGGGCTGTATCTTCTTCCACACTCATTACTGTCACCATGGTTCCATCTCATCCTATTGTTGCAGGTAGCACCCCAAAGCCTCTCATCTTTGGAAATCTCTGGATGCAAAGCAGGCTTTCCTTTCTAAATTTAGTTCTGTTTCCAAATGCTAAGGGACTCCTGTAAAGCTCATCCTCAAATTTACCACAGTTTCCTTTGCTCTGATGGAAGCATTAGGTCACTCTGCTGATTTTTCAGCTCAGCAAATGCACACCCATTTCCCTTCTAACAGGCACCCACTACTTTACAGGTAATTTCACTGGATCCCCTTCTCTTGCCTTGGGAGTGGAGGGGGTCAGGTGGCAGGGAAAACAGTTTGAGATGAAGGGGATCTTTTCTTGGGATTCAGAAATGTCAGGACCAATTGGAAGGAACTGAACCTCACAGAAAATAAATTATTGAAGGGAGTAGAGATTCAAGCAGGCCCCAGGCTGGTCAGGTAGCTACGCCTCAGGCATCAAAGAAAAAGGACTATTTCAAGTGTAGCTGTTTCTGTCTTTTAGTCCCCTCACCCAACCCCCAAAGGACTTGTGTCTTAATCCCTGGGTGGGGGTGGGGAGAGCTTTTGGTATAACAAAGAAAGGAAGAGCTGTTTCTACACAAACTCTCTTTGAAACATTGAGAGTACAGAGTTGCATTGTTTTGAGAGCAGCTCACACAATAACAAAGGGGCGGAGAGGCCTGGGCACCTGGAATGTGGAGTGACTGGAGTATTGGGAGTTTGGGCACTCTGGTAGCTCCTGTGCCTCAGTGGTGCCTTGGGTTCTGGCAGTGGTCCCCAGTGCAACTGATTTCTGGCACAGCAGCAGGAGGAGACAGAGGAGAAGGCCTCACCAGTGGCCAAGGAGGGGCATCCAAAGCTTTGGAAGCCTTGGGAATTGGTGCCCTTACTGTCATGTGGGGGTAGAAGTCATATCCAGTGTCAGCTACATTGGTTGACACAACACGTGGCTTTGCTATGCAGGGGAGGAAAGCTAATTTTCCCTCTACCCTTCTGAGTTCTTAGCTGAGACCCCTGTAACAAAAGAGATTAACAAGAGAAAAACAAACTGAAGTTTACTAACATGTATACTTCATGTATACATGGGAGATAACCAGGGAAAAATGAATAACTTGCAAGGTGGCTTGGGATTCAGGATTAAAAACCATCTACTTAAAAAATTCATTATTATTATTATGTTTATTTTTTTCTTTCAGTTTTATTGAGATATAATTGACACATGCTATATAGATATAAGGTGTATAGAGTAATGACTTGACATATATATATATTTCAAAATGATTACTACAATATAAATACCATCTTAATAGGGAAAGGGGAAGGAAATGTAGGCCTCTTAGAGGAGAGTAAATGATTTTTAGGAAAGATGAGTGGGCCCTTAGAAGGATAGATGGGAGGGAGGGAGGATAGTTTGTGATGAAGTTTATGTGTGGTATCCACTTCTTGTCTCCTCTCCTCTGACAGGGGTCAATCTTTCCTAGATGGTAAAACTCTGGGGAAGGGCGTTCATGACAGTTTAGTTCCTATGGGAAGATGTGTCTTTAGGGCAAAGAAGGGGCGGTTCAGAAAAAGCCCTTGCGTGCATTCGCTGGTTTTCAAGTGCCTGTAGCTCAGGTGCAATGTACCTGAAGGAATAAAGAATATGCCACCCTGAAGTATGACTGTAGAAGTTCAGGACACCCTACCCCAAAATATGCAGCTTTGAGCTACATACTGGGACATTCACACCACAAAAGCAAAGAGACTAATGCTGCCTGAGCAGGGGAAGAGAAAATATCTGTGATGAGTTGTTCTTGATGACTCCAAGACACAGAAATAATTGTGGAGCAGAGGAAATTTTCAGGGAACCGGAGTTTCCAAAATGGAGAGTGCAGTTTAGTGGGTTACATGTACAGGTAATGGTGATTGACAGTGGAGTTACTGCCATACATGAAGAAAACAGGTATTTATGTATATATATACATATGTCTATGCATATCATTTATCAAGGGAAGAGGAGTCAGGATGGGTACAAAAAGAGTTTCTGAAAGGAGAAGTTCTGGAGATTTGTCACAGAAAAATAGCCCAATGGGCAGGGCGTAATGGGTGACAACTATTGGTAGAAATTAAACAAACATCTGAAACATTTTCTGAGGTTATAGCACTGCTCCTCTTGATGGCTGTTCAGTGAGGCTTACTTTCCACCTGGTTTTGTGCATTTGGCTGGGTGAACTTGAACCACCAAAGCAAAGCAACAGATCCAGAATTTATAGGTTTGGGCTAATGTCCTCTTCAATTCCATAGAGATACCTGCTGGGGAAGTCATAGCCTGGAGTTCATGCTGGCTCACCATGATCCAGTGTGACTGAGAAAAACGGGGCTGGAGTGCATGGGGGAAAAAAGTCTTGAAGAATTTTGTAAATCCTGGCATGTAGTATTGAAGGAATTTGGGAGAAATTACATGATGCCATGAAGAGGAAGAAGAGCTAAACAAGCAAACTGAAAGTAGCTTGGATATCTAAGAGGAAGAAAGGTAGTGCTTGGAGACAGCTGTGGTAAAACTTCCTCCACAATTACATTTTCTTCAGAATTACTGGGAACACATTGTAGATATTTTTAAAATAAAATTTAAGGAGGAATAAATGAAAGTTCGAGCCGTCCTGAGAAAACTTGTCCATGGGTGTGGGCTAACAGGATGGTAGTGAAAAAGCAGAGTTGAAGATAAATTTTAAATGTGAAGCTCCTTTCACTTGACAATAGTATTGAAAAGCCATGGTAAAAAGTAAATTAGATGCTGACTTGTGAGCTCAGATTTGGATTAAGAAAAAATATTTTCTTAAAAAAAAAATACATGGTACCCTTTCCTGGTAATGAGGGTCTTAGAAACATTTTACAAAAAGCCCACACAGGTACTATGCGCTACTCTGAAGTAATTTTTCTGTTTGTCTCAACACTGTTCTCTCTCCTCTGGTTTGTCTTCCCACTTGTGTTCGGTCATGAAGTCAAGGATACTACTCCATTGCCTGCCATCCCAGAGCAGAATGTCAAGTCATCTGGTTCCTCTTCCCCAGATTCCACCACAGCCAGACTTGGGGCTTCCAGTCCTCGCTGTCTGCTGTTCCCACCACCAAGAACATCATCGCTTTTGTTCTGTCTACACTCCATTTTTCCTCACCTTGGTCCTTTCTCTTCCTTGCTGCTAGGTTCATCTCTGCATAGGAACAGTTCATGGCACTCCTCTGCTCATAACCTACAGTGGCTCCTTCTGTCCACTGAAAGAAACCCAAACTCTTTGGCCAAGAATGTAAGGTCCCCGCTTTCTACACTACCCAGGGAGGGGTCCATATGGTGTTGTTCTGCATTCCCATCATAACTTAAAGAGAAATGTTCACAATGGCTGGAGCCCTTGATGTCCTGTAAATGAA
Source organism: Panthera leo (assembly GCF_018350215.1). Lineage (NCBI taxonomy): Eukaryota > Metazoa > Chordata > Mammalia > Carnivora > Felidae > Panthera > Panthera leo. The sequence goes on from NC_056695.1 coordinate 23,893,939, forward strand.
GGAGGAGGAGGGTGTCCTCAAATTCCTTGCAGCAGGACCCCACTTAGGTGGCACAAACCTTGACTTCCAGATGGAACAGTACATCTATAAAAGGAAATGTGACGGCATCTGAGGAGAACCTGGGAGAAGCTTCTGCTGGCAGCTTGTGCCATTGTTGCGGTTGAAAATGGCTCACGTCAGTGTCCTATCACCCAGGAATCCTGGCCAGCTAGCTGGGCTGAAGTTTGCGGCTGCTACTGGAGCCAGTCCCACTGCCGGCCACTTCACTCCTGGAACCTTCACTAACCGGATCCAGGCAGCCTTCCGGGAGCTGAGACTTGGGGTGGTTAGGATCCCAGGGCTGACCACCACCCTCCCACAGAGGCGTCTTCTGGTAACCCCCCTGCCATCACTCTGTGTAACACAAACTCTCCTCTGCGCCGTGTGGACATTGCCGCGCCTTGCAACAACAAGGGAGCTCGCTCAGTGGGTCTGACGTGGTGGACGGTGGTCCAGGAAGTTCTGCACGTGCGTGACGCCATTTCCCGTGAACACCCATGGGAGATCACGCCTGATCTCTGCTTCTACAGAGAACCTAAAGAGGTTGAAAAGGAAAAGGCTGTGACCAAGGAGGAATTTCAGGGTGGATGGACTGCTCCAGCTCCAGTGAGGTCACTGCTACTCAACCTGAAGTCTCAGACTGGTCTGCAGGCATAGCAGGTGCCCTCTGTGCCTGTTCAGTTCCCTCCTAAAGCCTGGTGCTCTCAGCCTGCCATGCAGACCGGTGTGCAGCTCCCACTGTTCCGGGCACTGAATTGGTAGGAACAACCACAGAGTGGTCTTAAGCTGCTCCTCCACAAAGGCAAACAAAATAGAAATAAGGTTAACAGAAAATAAAAAAAAATTTCGAAAAGTTAAAAAAAAAAGTAAGGTCCTCTATTGCCCCTTGAAGAATTTAAAGACCCGTAAGAATACTTTTCAGCTGCATCTCCGAGCACTGTCTTTCTGCACACAGGTTTAGCTCTGGCCCAAACCCACCAATTTCTATGATATGCTGGCTTGAAACTTTTCCTGATTGTCATGAGGTAGAAGAGAATTCTACTTCTTCTGAATTCTCACAGGACTTTCCTCATGCCCCTTTTGTATGGCGTTAGCCCCGTTTTACATTGTCTTATAATTTGCAAGGAATGTGTTTGATCTCCACTGGACAGCATCTGAGTGGGTCTATACACCTGTGTCTGTCATCTTTGTATCCACTTCGTTCATGTTTTGGACAGAATAATCCCTGAATAAATATTTTAGATCAATTATTTCTGGTGGGTGCAGCTGGGAATATTAGACCAAAACTAGGTTCACTGGTCCAACTCTATGATAGAATTAAATCTAGGGTTAGTCTTGAAACTAATTTATTGTTCAGATCTTTTAAAAATCAGGCCAAATAAGGGATTGGCCTTTAGCTCTTAGGGCATCCTTGAAAGGACTGGGCTCCCTCAGGTTTTTCTCGTCCAAACCTCAATTCAGAAGAGTGTCAACATCTTGACCTACTGTGTCTTATCCTTTGAGTTACAAACAATTTTACTGAGTCCCAGAAAAGAAGCCCTAAAGCTGAATGGCTGGAGATATCAGAGTATGAATTAGAATCAAAGATTTGCTATTTATTGGGTTCTGGGCTTTAGGTTGGGGCCCCTTTGGATTCCACATGTCCTTTCTGACAGTAATGCCTATTGTGTATGTGATGGCCATGTTTGTATATTTCCTTTTAGTTACTTTGCTTCTCTGTTAGTTCAGGAATGTAAGTGAAGAGGCAGGAGGAGAGGTTGAGGAGCACAACAGTATGATGGTCAACCAGATCTCTCAGATGAAGTTAGAACAGGTGGGAGATAAGCTCCAAATGGCCAGGACCAAGCTCTTTTCTTCAAGTGGGGAAGTAGGGTCACCCTTTCTTTGGTGTGACTCATGATGTGTAGCCAATGTGTTGGCAGCTTCTGAGCGCTGAGCTCATGGCTCTGCTCATCTCTCCCCTTACTTGGTCAACTCCTCCACATTTATGGTTTCTGCTGGTTTCATCAGTGATCATACATCTATCTAGCATCTACTTTTAAAAAATATTTTTTTAATGTTTTTATGTATTTTTGAGACAGAGAGAAAGCATGAGCTGGGGAAGGGCAGAGGGAGAGGGAGGCAGGATCTAAAGCAGGCTCTGCACTGACAGCAGACAGCATGAAGCAGTGCTCAACTCATGAACCATGAGATCTCGACCTGAGCCGAAGTCATAAGCTTAACCCACTGAGCCACCCAGGTGCCCCTCTCTAGCACCTACTTGATGCAAAGTACTGGAGCAGGTATTACAAGGAAATAAAGAGGAGTTACAGTCTCTGCCTTTTAGAAGTTTGTAATGTAACTGGGAAAGGAGGCCTGTGTCAGGTTGAAATATGCATGGGAAATGTCAATAATATAAAACGACATTGAGCATGTGACATAATCATAAGGGGAACCCAGCTACAAAACATTGGTGGTTCAGAGGATCAAATTGACACACACATAAAGAAACACTGTAAACATTGACTTAAGCCACTCTTCTTTAGGACATGACCCAATTCCCAGAAGTTTTTAAGCTTCTCTGAAGAACCCAATAAATAGCAAATCTTTGATTCTAATTCATACTCTGATATCTCCAGCCATTCAGCTTTAGCGCTTCTTTTCTAGGACTCAGTAAAATTGTTTGTAAGGAAACTCGAAGGATAAGACATAGTAGGTCAGTAGCAGATATTAAAAAGTCTCAGAGTTTCAAAATTTTAAAAATATTTTATTGTCCACATGAACAGGTATCCATTCTTGTATATTACAAATTAAACCTGGAGCATTTACTTGCTTCTGGCCAGAAAAAGATCCACACATGACTATTAATAGATGTAACAGTCTGGTGTGAAGGCCATCCACCAAGAGGTACTAATTCTCCAGCAAGAATGTCCAAGGCATTCAGTTGACTACCGAAATTAGAAAGGATTTTTTGAATTTAAAATGACTGGTACTTATGAAGAAGTCATAAAATCTATAAAAAACTATCATTCATGCATCTTAATCAACAAACCAGGAAGCAGCAGCCGCAGCCTGAGTTCTAAAGTTGGAAGCCCTAAGGGTTTGTGGTTCGACTCTGGCTAGGATGCCTTCTGAGTATCCTAAATCCCTCTCTCTGAAATAATTATCCTAATGTTACCGACTTGAGGAACATGGAGAACTGAGAAAAGTAGAGACAAAGGAAGTGTTGTAATTATTAGTGAGCCTAATTCTGACATATTTAAAAGGAACCACAAATGTTTCACCGTTTGAAGGGAATTTGCAGACATCTGTCCTTTAGGAGCTAGGCATCCTAGTTTTGGATTGTCTAGACCTACAGTTTCACTGTGCTGAACATTTTTTTTTTTTTTTTTTGTCTGTTTCCCTCTGTGCGATTTAGAATGTGGCCGTCAGCTGAATGCACATTTCTTTCTTTTGGAGATGCCTGTTCTGACATCTGTCCCTCTAGTTTGCCTCCAACCACCACTCCCTCCACCTGCTACTGATTTCACTTTCTTTGCTTCCCTGGCTCTTCTTCCTCCTCCCACCCCTAGGTGAGTGATCCCAAGGAAAAAGGAATCCCCTCGTTTTTTGTCTTGGGCTTCTTGATCAAGCCTCATTGATCTCTTGGTCATCCTATCTCTTCTGGGTCTCCATGGAACAACTCAGCTTTGCCTTGTCTCTCCTGATAGATACATTAGCCTAGATCACTTTTGGTGCAGCTGAGAAAATGCAATAATTCAAAGGGAATTTTTATTTAAAATTTTTTATAAGCTTTATTTATTTTTGAGAGAGAGAGAGTGCACACTCATGAGTGGGGGAGGAGCAGAGAGAGGGAGACACAGAATCCGAAGCAGCATCCAGGCTCTGAGCTGTCAGCACAGAGCCCGACACGGGGCTCGAACTCACGAACTGTGAGATCATGACCTGAGCCGAACTTGGACACTCAGCTGACTGAGCCACCCAGGTGCCCCAAGGGAATTTTTATTTAAAAAAATAAAAAGAGGATAAGATTTTTTTTAAAGAAGATATTGAATTAATAGATTCTAGATTTTGATCCTGACTTAATCACAGATTTGCCTAGTTAGCATAATTTCTGGATTTTTCTTCCTGGATCCTTTTCCTTTGTGCAGGCCAGCCTGGGGTAGATGCGAGTCTCAGCTGTCTGGCTTTTTTGTCTCTTACAGATTCTGGGTAACCTTGCTGCTGAGTCCAGGAAGATTGAACTATTCTTGATCTTGTTTTGTTTGGTTTTGTTTTTGTAAAGTCGCTCACCTTGACTCTAGTTTGTGTTTCTCAAGGACTCAAGAAGTTATTTTATTAAAACAAAACAAACAAAAACAACAACCCAACACTTTTCTTGATTACTATCTTAAAACCTTTTTTTTAATGTTTATTTATTATTTAAAGACAGAGTCAGAGTGTGAGCAAGGGAGGGGCAGAGGGAGAGGAAGACACAGAATCCGAGGCAGGCTCCAGGTTCCTAGATGTCAGCACAGAGCCCGACATGGGGCTTGAACTCACAGAGTGTGAGATCATGACCTGAGCTGAAGTCGTATGCTCAACGGACTGAGCCACCTAGCTGCCCCTTGACGACTATCTTTAATCCAGGGCTGTGGTTGGAGGCATACAAAGCAAAACAAGATAATTGCTGAAGTAGCTCACAGTTTAGCGAGAAAGAGGGACAGCACCCACATAGTTGCAGAATGGGACAAAAACTTTTGGCAGACATTTGACTTTTTTTTCTTTTTCTAACATCCAGACCTCCTTTTTATTCTTGAGGATCTGCAATAGGTTGCAATTTCATGCTAGGCAAGGCCTTCCTCCACGTCATATAAACTATAGAAATTCCTTCATGCCTCCAGCAGGAAAGATGCAGACATGTGACCATGCTCAACCAATCTAATGCTCCTGCCTAGGATTTTGAATAGTAGTGGAAAGAGATAAAGATACAGGAACTGCTGAGAAATGTTTTTAAGGTGGTGGCCTCAGTACTGAGTCCAGAACCTGCATTTGGTTCTAGCCTATTTACCAGTGTTCTCTAGACTTCTAGGTGTTGACACAAAATGAACAAACCTTTTAGAATCTCTAAAAGTAAGAGGGTTTTATTTGAGCCCAAGTGAGGACAGTTGCCAGGAAACACACATTTCATAGGGAAAAAGGTTCTCTGGAGAATGAACTGTTTTTAAAGGGTTATATGCTTTTTTTTTTTCCATCTTGTAAAAGCTTGAAAGATCATCGATTAGCATATAGGCAGGAATCACAAGTTTTAATGTCAAGGAATGCAGGGAGTAGTAGCATTGATCAATGTTTTTATTTTATTTTATTTTTTAATTTTTTAACGTTTATTTATCTTTGAGAGACAGAGAGAAACACAGCATGAGCGGGAAAGGGGCAGAGAGAGGGAGGCACAAAATCGGAAGCAGGCTCCAGGCTCCAAGCTATCAGCGCAGAGCCCGACTTGGGGCTCCAACTCACAAACTGTGAGATCATGACCTGAGCCGAAGTTGGACGCTCAACCGACTGAGCCATCCAGGCGCCCCGCATTGATCAATATTTTAAGGAGAAGATGGTTTTCCTTTAGACTACTCATTTACAAAGTAGGTGCATGATGTATGCTTGGTGGGCCATAAATTAGGCTTTTGGTTTAAACAAAGTTTATGTACAGTCAAGCTGACTTAGAAAAATCTAAAATTACTTCCCATATATTTCAGGCCAATAGAGGGTTTTTTTCTCTCATCACAAGTACTTAGTCTCTTCCAATGTAAATTTATTTTCTCCTGAAATTATTTAGAATTTTTTTTTTAATGCTTAAAATAAAAAAAACCTTTGATACAGACATTAATAATGAGGAATGTGATGCAGACAACCAGTCCTCAGAGAGAGAAGAAAAATGAAAATTGGGAAGAGTCTGGTAAAAATTCCATTAGTATTAGTTAATCATGGACAACTTTTAATATTGTAGGGGTCTGAGGGCAGATGACCCCAAGATGGGCCACTTTGGCATGCAAATTATGCTGAGCTGAAAATAACCAAAACCCAAAAGACTCAGGAAGGAATTTTGACCTCCCCCAACCCTCAACTACCTGAAAGAATTTAGAAGAGGAGCTGCTCCAGGAAGAGAGCTATCACCATAGATAACTGCATTATGATATGAACTAGGTATGGTGGACAGAGAGGAGCCTAGCAAGGCCTGTTTGATCAAAGTCCTCTCTCTATCCCATTGTTTCTGAATGGTCCAGCAAATATCTGTTTACCAAACATTTGCTCTTTTACACCTTCCTGTAAATTGCATTCCTTCCCTCTGAAGTGCCGGGCCCCTACCCCTATCTCTTCAGCTCAGGATGATATGTATACCTCATTCTGTCTGTCTTGTGGATTCTCTTATGTTTGAAATTAAATTTTCCCCTGTTAATCTGTCTCATGTCAATTTAATTCTTAGTCCAGTTATAAGAATCTTGAAGGATAGAGGAAAGTTTTTTTCCTCCCCAGCAATATGAAGTGGCAAATACTAATTAAATTATTGTCCATTGTTACCTGCATTGAAGCACTCATTGAAGACAGTATTTGGGGGACCATATTACTGAGGACACAGAATGTGAAGGTGTGATAACTCAAGAGTAGTGGTTGGAATGGGTTCTTCTAGAAAGCCTAAAGAAAGAAGAATGATAAACCCAAATACACAAGTCCTCAGCTGAAGGCAGAGATTTCACTCCTTGACTTTCTGTGACCCTACTTAAAAACAAAACAAAACAAAACAAAAAATCTCTTACCACCTAAAGCTGCATGGTTGAGGGAGCCCAAAACCAAAATCGAATTTATGTTGCTGAATTACATTAGTCAAAGCTACAGTTTTGTCAAGACTTTTACGCAAGTAGCTTTCAAATGTTTTTGACCACAACCCTTACAAGACCTATATCTTACATCATGATCCAGCATGCACACACACATGCACACACACACCTCTCAAGACAACTGAAAAACAAATGTCATGAAATAATAGTTACCTTTATTATAAGCAAAGTATTCTTCTATTTTTATTCTATCTTAAAAATTCTGCTTATAACCAAAAAAATGGAAAAACATTGTGTTACAGAAAGAACTAAAATGAGGAAGTGTGGGAGGATGTGAAGGACTCAGAGAGGTAGCTGGACTCCCAGACTTCAGAGAGACTTCCTTGTCAGTCAAAACAGCTCAGTTTCTCATGTGGTGAAGGGAGGGGACGTACTCTCACTTGAAGATGCTGCAACTCCCTCCCAGTGGGAAACCAGTTCTTCTCAGGCCTTACCCACTCACCACCATCTACCCCCCTCAACCCCACAGGTCCTTAACTCTAAACATGTAACTAGTATCAGACCTCAGTATGCCCCAAGAGCCTGATAAAACAGTTAAGTTGGGAAGGGGAGGCCTCCATAACAAAGAATTATAGGACTATTAATTTCCATCACTAAAATACTAGAGAATGTATGTGGAAATAAATTCTTGATGGGATGCTTCCCAAACAAAGAGGAAGAAATCTAATTTTAAATCAGAATGAGTTTGTTGAAAAGACTTGGCTTACCAGCGATTCTGGGATCAGTGTACTAGTTTTAGCAGCTGAAAGTCATTCCAATTTTTAGCTTGATTAGTTGACCAACAAAAATGGGGCTTCAACAGCAGCTCCCATCAAATGAAACTGAGATACTAAAAATCTTTTGTAAGCAGGTACAGGAAGGAATTCAAAGAGTTAGGGATCCTTGAGTGACTTTATCATGTATAATCTTCCAACCACCAGCTAATTATGCCCCCTCAGGAAGACACAGAGGACCCTCCCTTTGCAATTCCTTGAGAAATACATTATTGAAGGGAGTCCTGGGTTATTGAAAAGCTTGTTAGTGACTGTTATCTGAAGGCCAGAATTGCTTGAAGAGATGTCATTGAAATGGGTCTTTGATTTCAGTGGCAAGATGAAGTTGAAGAGGCCCCATCCAAATGCAAACTGTGAATTTACCACAGTAAACAGCAGATGGGTCATGGCAGTATATTCCATTCAAAATGGAAAAACCGGTTGTTGCCCCTTGCACCCCTACCATTAAGAAAGATAACAGCCGATATTTATTGAATATTTACACAATGTGCCAATCACTGAATCCTCATAACACCATGAGGTAGGTACTCCTATGATCTCCATTTTACAGGGGAGCAAAATGAACCACAGAGGTTAAGAACCTTGCCCAAGATCTTGTGGCTACTAAATTATGGAGCTAGAATTCTATTTGTGGACTGCTTGACTCCACAGTCCATACTATATAGTATCCAAATGTTTGACTTTAAAGGCAACCTATGCCCAAAGGTGGATTTGCCATGAAGCTATTCAAGATTAAGCTTCTGCATGGGCTCTTTCATGACCCTCTTCTGCATAGGCTTTTTCTGAGGCTTTGGGAGGGCCCTAGGAATGTGCTTTTTTGTAAAATTTGCAAAAGATATTTTAACTGCAATTCATTATGACTGCTATGTTTTTTTACTGTGACTCCTTCGTCTCACTCTCCTGTGTGTCCGGTGGTTTTGGAGGGGCTGTGAGCATTTTTAGGACCAGGGTAAGGGGAAGTTAAGTTGGGGATTCATTTTGTTTAGTGGGATATATTTCTGTGGTTTGTAGCCACTCTGCTGTATCCCATCTAGGGTGCCAAAATACATTTAGTTGTCATGTCTCTTTAGGCTTCTTCTGGCTGTAACTATTTCTCAGACTTTCCTTGTTTTAGATTGCCTGATAGTTTTGAGAAATATTGGTCAGGTATTTTACAGAACGTCCCTCAGTTGGAATTTTTCTTATGGTTAGATTGGGCTTATGTATTTTTGTTTTGGAGAAAGACCACAGAGGTAAGAGGCCATTGTCATTACATCATATCAATATACTTATCAACATGATTTTTCACTGTTGATGTTTATCTTGATCGCTTAGCTGAGGTAGTGTTTGCCATGTGTCTCCACCATAAAGCTAGTTTCTTTTCCCTCTTTCAATACTATAGTCTTTGGAAAAAGTCCCTATGCACAGCCTATCCCTAAGGAGTGGGAAGTTGTGCTCCTCCCCCTTGAAGACAGACTATACAAATTATTTGGAATTCTTCTGCACAGGACGCTGGTCTCTTCTCTCTAATTAATTAATTAATTAATTAATTAAATTATTTACCTATACATATAGACTCTTGTATATTTATTTTATAGTTTGGATTGTAATCCAATACTTTTTTTTTTTTTTAATTTTGTGACCCAAATTGTTCCAGCTTTGGACACTGGGACTGTTTCAGTTGGCTCCTGTGTCCCTTTGGCATAAGTAAGCACTTTCTTACTCTGTGGCAGAACCAGATCCTCAAGCTCTTATTTTCAGTCCTAGAAACAGCCATTTCTCCAAGGAGTCATCGTTCCTTTTACAGGAGAAACCACAATTTGGAGGTTAGGTGTTCTTTGTGCTGCTGGGGTGTTATTGCTTCTACATGGCATGTTAAAAAAAATTTTTTTTTAATGTTTGTTTATTTTTGAGAGACAGAGCATGAGCAGGGAAGGAGCAGAGAGAGAGGGAGACACAGAATGGGAAGCAGTCTCCAGGCTCTGAGCTGTCAGCACAGAGCCCAACAAGGGGCTCGAACCCACAAACCGCAAGATCATGACCTATGCTGAAGTTGGATGCTTAACCGACTGAGCTATCCAGATGCCCCAAGATGGCATATTTTTTAAGGGCTACAGACTAGAAGCATCATTGTCACTTGAGGACTTGTTAGAAATAGTCATAGGGATGCCTGGGTGGCTCAGTTAGTTAAGTGTCTGACTTCGGCTCAGGTCATGATCTTGTGGTTAGTGGGTTTGAGCCCCTCGTTGGGCTCTGTGCTGACAGCTCAGAGCCTGGAGCCTGCTTTGGATTCTGTGTCTCCCTTTCTCTCTGTTCCTCTCCTACTCATGCTCTGTCTCTCTCTGTCTCTTAAAAAAGAAATAAAACATTAAAAAAATTAAAAAAAAAAAAAAGAAATAGTCATAGGCCCCAGACCCACTGAATTAATATCTACAGTTTAACAAGATTGCCAGGTGATTTATATGAGTATTTAAGTTTGAGAAGCACTGGCCAAAACTCAGCCTCACAGTCCCAACTGCAAGGGAAGCTGGAATTGTGTGCCCAGAAGAGGGGAAAAAAATGTAGTAAACATACTGTGCTGTCTCTGCAATTGTCTACTCAAGTATTTGCTCAGTATTGGTGATTTGTTCGGATAATTTATGCTTACAACACCTGTTTTATTTTTGTTCTTGCTCTTCCATTATATATATGCATTGTTGCACTTTTGCTTATGTGGGTTTTATATATATATGTATATATATATATATACGCATATATATATAACATATATATATACATATATATAACATATATATATACATATATATATAACATATATATATACATATATATAACATATATATATATATACATATATATATAACATATATACGTATATATATACACGTATATATATAACATAAAACATTCATTCGTTTATTCACATACTTATTCATCAACTATCTGCTATGTTTCTGACACTGTTCTGAGTGCTGGGGTTACACAGTAAAGAGATAAACATTCTTGTCTTTAAACAGCTTTAATTCATGTGGTGGAGGGCATTGGGAAAAAAAAAATGTATGTGTTAGGTGTGGTTAACTGTTGTAAAGAAAAATAAGGCAAGTCAAAGGGGTAGAGAGTAACGGAGGGAATGAGGGAAGATTGCTGACTGAATAGGATGACCAGGTCATCTGAGTAAAGATCTGCACGAAGTGAACAAGTGGGGTCTGTGGCTATTTGGGGACATTTCAGGCAAAGGGAATACTAGCAGTGGTCTTCTCAATAGCCAAAAACCATTTATATTAAAAATTTCCATCTAAGTTCCAAAGTCCGGTATCAAAATATTCAGGTGTTGAAAACTTTTGGATCTTGGACTGAGTTTTATTTGTTTCCATCCGGATTTTGGGCAACATATAGATCCTACTATGGAGTCACGGCCTCTTTTGTCATCAGTGCCTGTGAGTGCCTTTTTGCTTATATGGGTTATATGTATAGATATTTATTACATTGAACATTAAATCTAGGAAGTATTTTATTTATTAACTCGCTTAAAAATAACCCATTACATATTAACATAAACAACAGGCTTTTTATGAAAATATGTTTTTCAAAACAAAACCAGAATTTAATGAGAAGAATGGCATTGTTGCATTTTTGCATATCTCTTGGATGTCTGGGGTAATGGAAACCAGCTGAATTCCTCTGTCTGCTTCTGCATCCAAAGTGTTGCAACGTCCCAGGTCACATAGCATCTGGAAAACTTCAATTTATACCTGTGAAAGAATATGAGTAAAAAGGACAAATAACAGGTTAGCATTATTACAAAACAGTTTTGACCTCACAGACCCCCCTCAAAACGTCTTAGGTACCTCCAAGAGTCCCGAAAGCATAGTTTGACAACTTTTCACTTACCGTATTCCAGCCTCAGTACTCCACCTTGGGTGAGCCATTAAATTTTCTGTGCCTGAATTCCTTCATTTTTATTTTTATTTAAAAAAAATTTTTAAATTCATTTTGAGAGAGAGAGCGAGCGAGCAGGAGAGGGGCAGAGAGGGAGAGGAGAGAGAGATAATCCTAAGCACAGAGCCTGAGGCAGAGATCCATGCCACACCAAGTGCTGGATGCTTAACCAACTGAGCCACCCAGGCGCCCCCTCCCCACCATTTATTAAAAGGGAGAGGATAACACTGCTTACCTTGAGGAGTTGACATGACACTCACTTAGAGCTGTGTCTGGTACAGATAAAACTCAATAGTCATTAGCACTATATTTAAATTTTTTAAAAAATATTTATTGTTGACAGAGAGAGCATGAGCGGGGAAGAGGCAGAGAGAGAGGGAGACACAGAATCCGAAGCAGGCTCCAGGCTCTGAGCTGTCAGCACAAAACTCTACACAGGACTCGAACCCACAAACGGTGAGATTGTGACCTAAGCTGAAGTCGGATGCTCAACCGACTGAGCCATCCAGGTGTCCCAGCATTATATTTAAATACAGAAGTTGATTATGACTTTTTTTGAGCTGTGATATTTTTCACAGACAGTATTTCATTTTGTGCTACTTCCTTGGCCAGAAATTCATCCCCTGCTTAAAATCTTCTGGTTATGGAAAAATTAGGCACAGGTGCCAAAAGTATTAAAAACACACACTGCTGTTTTCTTTTTCTGAACAAGATTTTTTTTCCCTCACTGTATTTTAAGGTCCATTAACATTTTTTTTGTATTGATAATCTCTTTGTGATCAGGACTGGGGAAAACATGTCCTCCTTCTACCCAAGAGAAATATGCCTGTACATGATGATTCTTCAAACACAGATTTCATTTGCTATTTTTCCTCGCCAATGATCTGAATTCCTGAGAAGTCCAAGAACAAAACTGCCTTCAACCACGGTAATGGTTCCTTAGGGATCATTGACCTTCAGTGCTTCTGACGCTTATAACCATTTGGCATATTTGATATAATTGTCGTGAAAGCAAGGTGAATTTGAAGTGCCAGTCAAGAACATTAGCATAGCACGTTGATCTTTCCCCCACCATGTTCAGATTGCAGCGATTTCTCTCTGAATTCAGGATGTTTGGCATTTGCAGTCTGTGGTTTGGTTTCACCATGTGAATTAAAATGAAAACGCTTCACGTCACGTAAGCAACAGATGTTCTATGTGTGCAAAGTTGTGTAGTCTTGTAATAACTATCTTAAATGTGAAAGAACTTCAAACGATAATAATACTAGGTTAATCCAAGAAGCATTAGCAGTCTCCTCCTCACCCACCCTGAAAAGGGAAGCATTTATGTAACTAATTAGTTTACCATAGTAAATAATCCACTGACATTTATAAGAAGCATTCCTATTGGAGCCTCGAGTAAATATTATGTTACATGTTAAACTATAAATAGGATGAATTGTGGTCCCAGGCCCAGGTTTAAAATGCTACGGAAAATAAGTGAGCTCCATCTGGGTAAAATGGGTGTTACACGTCCTCCATACACAAGTGTCCAATTGCCCAGCTCGGGTTCCCTATAGCTGCTGTGGAAACTTGACGATTCATCTCACTTTCCAGCGCAGCTCTGCAAGGTAGCTAAAAAAGAGTGAATGTTTCTCTTGGGGAAAAAAAAAAAAAAAAAAAAACCATAGAAGAGGAAAGAAAACAAAGTTTGTAACTGACTTATGGAAGGCGATTCTCTCTAGCTTTAAGTGAATGGTGAAAACAGCATTTCCTACATAAGGCAATTTTGAGTTTCTGCTTGCGGCTTAGATGATTTGAAAAGTTTATGCAAGGAAATCATGATGCTCCAGATCATTTTATTACACTTTATCTTAGCCTCGAAGATCTGTGCATTTAGTGATTTTCTTCAAAGCTGCACATCAGGTATAGCAAGAATAAAGCCCCGAGTAGAAAAATGGATGATGGAACAGGATCTCTACATAGAGAAAGCTTCTCAGGGCCAGAGATTTATGTGAAGCATAAAGCAGGTGCTCAATTTAAGGAAGGCCTAATTAAGAGGGAGCGAGGAGGGGAATAGAAAGGAGAACCAGTATTTTTAGGGCTCACCCAGGCATAGCCAAAGAAGCAGCTGCCTTTCCAGAATATAAGAAAGCACTCACTTGCCCCATTCCTGAAATTCCTACCATGAGAGCCAGACGTTCAAATAAAATCTTTCTCTGTTGAATGGTCACATTCCTGTGTGTGGCAACATATTGATCCATTCAACTCATTGATTCAACATTTCTTCTGACTCATGAATTTTTCTGGAAATGTAAAGATGTCAGAAAAAGAAAAAAGTTGTTTTCTGTCTTGAAGAAGTTCACAGTCTAGTGAAATAGATGAGAAAACAAATGGTGACTGTCTTAGTCAGTTTGGACTGCCATATCAAAATACCACAGACTGGGTGGCTGAACCAACAGACATTTATTTCTCAAAGTTCTGGAGCCAGATCAAGGTGCTGGCAGACTCTGTTCCTGGTAAGGCTTCTCTTCCTGGTCGTGTCTTCATGCGGCAGAGAGAGAGAGAGAGAGAGAGAGAGAGAGAGAGATTGTGCGTGCACTCTAGTGTCTCTTCCTCTTTCTATAAGGACACGAATCCCATCCTGAGGGTCTCACCCTCATGACCTCATCTGTACCTAATCATCTCCCCAAAATCCCACCTCCAAACACCATCACACTGGGGGGGGGGGTAGGGCTTCAACATGTGAATTAGGGGGAGGGACACAAACTTTCAATTGACAACAATGACATTAGTGGGAGATGATTAGGTTCAGATAAGGTCATGAGGGTGAGACCCTCATGATGGGATTAGTATCCTTATAAGAAGAAGAGACACTAGAGAGTGTGTTCTCTCTCTCTCTCTCTCTCTCTCTCTCTCTCTCTCTCTCTCTGCCACACGAAGACAGGGGCAGGAAGAGAAGCCTCACCAGGAACAGAATCTGCCAGCACCTTGATCAGCCACCCAGTCTATGGTATTTTGATATGGCAGCCCAAACTGACTAAGACAGTCATCATTTGTTTTCTTATCTCTCTCTCCCTACTTCACTAGACTATGAACTTCCTTAAGATGGGAAACATACTTTCCTACGTCTGAACAGTTTAATAAGAGAAACAAGTAAACAGGCCAATGTAATGTTGTAAGTGCTGTTAGAGGAATACATCATATTATAGGAACATACTATAAAAGCTATTTGGAGGGCACCTGGGTGGCTCAGTTAGTTAAACGTCCGAGTCTTGATCTTGGCTCTCAGGTCATGATCTCATGGTTTGTGAGACTCAGCCCCATATTGGGGTCTGTGCTGACAGCAGGGAGCCTGCTTGGGATTCTCTCTCTCTCTCTCTCTCTCTCTCTCTCTCTCTCTCTGCCTCCCGCCCCCCCCCCCCCACGTCACAGCACCTCCCCTCTCAAAATAAATAAATACACTCAAAAAAATTTAAATTTTTTTTTTCAACGTTTTTTATTTATTTTTGGGACAGAGAGAGACAGAGCATGAACGGGGGAGGGGCAGAGAGAGAGGGAGACACAGAATCGGAAACAGGCTCCAGGCTCCGAGCCATCAGCCCAGAGCCTGACGCGGGGCTCGAACTCACGGACCGCGAGATCGTGACCTGGCTGAAGTCGGACGCTTAACCGACTGCGCCACCCAGGCGCCCCTAAAAAAATTTAAAAAATAGAAGCCATTTGGCCAAGATGAAGAGAATGAAGAATAAGAGAATGAAGAAAACAGAATTTTAAGATACTTTCATCATATACAATGTTATATTTTTATTTTAAAAAATGTTTTATTTACTCTTGAGAGAGAGAGAGAGCAAGTGGGGGAGGGGCTGGGAGAGAGAGGAGACAGAGAATCTGAAGCAGGGTCTGAACTATCAGCACAGAGCCCCATGTGGGGCTGGAACTCACGAGCTAGGAGATCATGGCCTGAGCTGAAGTTGGATGCTTAACTGACTGAGCCACCCACGTACTCCATAGCTGTTATATTTTTAGATTTCCACTTCCAACTAAAATCATTTTAATATTTTTTGATAGAAAAGGATAGTTAGGTGATTACCTAAATTATTAAATAGCTGTACTACAGATAATGCCCACCTACGTGGTCCTGTGCTTTGGGGACTTTCTATAGAATTGCATATTTCTATGTAGAAAGGCAAAAGTGGTACCTAAGGTGGTAGAAAGCTAAGTGGAGAAATAATTGTCTCTACAATAGTTCCCTCTGATTTGGGTGAAGCTTTTGGATTTGGGTGAAAAAAATTCAGGTGTTCAAGACATAATTAAGAAGGGAAAGGGGGGCATGTCAATGTATGCAAATAACCAGGGTGCTGTGGTCTGAATAGGTCCCCTCAAAGTTCATATATGAAAATCCAAATCCTAAAGATGATGGCCTTATGAGGTGGGGCCTTTGGGAGGTGGATAAGTCATGAGGATGGAGCCTTCATGAATGGAAATAGTGCCCTTATAAATGATCCCTTGCCCTTTCCCTTGTGGGGACATAGCAGGAAGGCACCAAAGATGAACAAGGAGAACAAGTTCTCACCAGAATGTGACCAGGCTGGCACTTTGATGTTGGACTTCCAGCCTCCAGAATCATGAGAAATAAATTTCTGTGGTTATAAGCTACCCAGTGTGGCATTTTGTTAGAGAAGCCCAAGAAGACTAGGACAGAGGGTCACCAGTTACCAGGGCCTTCACTGCCCCTCATACCTGGTGATTCCTTAGGGTGTGCCAAAGCCCTTCCCTGTGAGCCGGCCCATGGAAATCCCCTGGCGTGAAGGATGTTCTTTGCCATCTGGCTTCTGTTACCCCTAAAGAGATGGAAGGGAGGCTACACCCAATATTAATGACCTCAACTGATACTCCCATAGTACCAATAGGCTTAGAAGAAAGAATACAAGGAGTGACAATAAAGTCACAGTAAATGTCCTCTGTTGGAAAACTAACTCCACATGGCTTTCAAGGGCTGATGTGCCCCCAGTTGATGGATTCCCTTACATGGAATCTTGCTGGGATGTGAAGAAGGCTGAGTGAGGGCCGCTGCAGGATACCCTTGGCAATCCTTGTGCTGGGGAGTGTGTGCCTTCTGCACGGCTCTGATTAACTCCCCGCATGAAGAGCTGACCTGGCAGGGCAGAGGGAGCCTTGGTTTCTGATCAGAGGATCATCTTTTAATTCTCTGAAACCACATTGGGACATAGCATCTTCCTGAGGTTGTACAAGGTGCTGGATATTTAAGAGTTCCTCTCCTGTTTTGGTTCCTTTTGTCTAGTACATCTGTTTGGGGAGGGATTCCAGGTGGCAGGGATGGGCTGAGATAGAGACTTCCAGTAGGAATACTTAGGGTCCCCAGGGTTACTCCACACATGGTGGCTTTGATGAATGCCCTACCCAGGTGCCTCGAGGACTGAAGGAGGGGCTGCGGAAGGCTACTTAGTGTCCTGCTCTGGGCTTGACCCTGGTCTACCAGCTTTTCTGCTCATCAGTACTCTGCTACCACTCCATGCCCCCTCCAGGTGCTCCAGCCAGAAAGGAGGTGAGTGTGCAGCACCATTTTCCAGGGAGCTCTCATTCAGTAACCTCTCCCTTTGGGAGGGATCATCAAGGACAGCACCTCTTGCCTCCAGAAGATTCCTATCTCACTCTAAAACCCAGATTTCTTGCCATGGCTTCCTGTGCCCTAGCCCCTGCAGATCTCCTTGCTGTCACTCCCTTCATTCCTTAATTCACATCAGCCTTGCTGGCTTCTTGGCTGACCTGGAATGTGACTGGTGTTATCCTGTCTCTGAGCATGTGTGCTTGCTGTTCCTTCTGCCTGGGTTTGTTTGCAAGCCTCACTCTCTTAAGGGCTTCGTTCCAGTGTTTGTTCAAGGGTCTTATCAGAGACCATCCTAGCTAAAGTACTACCTTTTCTCCTCTCCACATCACCTCTCACTCTCTACCTGCATGTATTTCTTTTCCTGGCACTTCCTACCATCTGACATATGTTGTGTTTGATATAATATGACAAGTGCCTCATCACTGAAATGCAAGCTCTTCAAGAGCAGCTACTTGGCATGCCTGGGGCCTAGAACAGTGTGCAGTGCATAATAGGAACAGTCAGAAATATTTTGGGATGCTTGTTGAGTGGGTAAGGGTGGTTTTCTTAAAGAACCCCCCCCCCCAAAACACAACTGTACCTTCACTGTCTCTGTGTGCTCACCTCTGTTCCCTCTCCAACCCACTGCAGTGAAGTTTTCTCCTTGCTTGAACAATGACTTCTTACATTCACCCAGCCATTTTCAGCCTTATTTGACTTGACCTTTCTGAAGCAATTTATGCTATGAAAAGAGTATTAGTAACTTTGGAGCCAGATAGGTTTGGCTTTAATCCCATTTCACCACTGGTAGCTATGTAATCCTGGGCAAGTTATTTCTCCTCTCTGGGATACAATTTCCATTTTAGTTAAATTAGGAAACTAATACTCACTCATGGGATTTTTCCAGGAGCATTAAGTGAGAGAACATATGTAAAACTCCTGGTACAGGGTTGGGTACTGAATCAGAGCTCAATCAAGGTTCACTCCATTGCTTACTTCCCTTTTCTGCTTCTGTACTCCTCTCTATTCCTTCTTTTCATCTCTGGTTACTTCTTTGTTTCCCTTGTACTTTTCTTTATCCTTCTCCCACCCCTGGAACTATTGTTCCCCAAGGCTGTCCTTAGCCTTGTCCTCCTCATCTGCTGTGTGCTCCCTGAGTTATCTCGTCCACACCTGTGACCCCAGCTACCGTCTGTATATCAGTGATTCCAAGATCCATAGGCCTCCATAGGGCTCCAGACTCCTATCTCCCACCTCCTGTCACCCCTGCACCAGATGTCCCACTGTTGTCTCTAGCTCAACATGTTTAATCTCAACTCGTTAACTCCCTTCCTCCTCTAGGCTCTGCTCCTCCACTGCAGAGAAAGGCAACTTCTTCCCAGTTGCTGGAAATAATTTCTAGTTTCTAAATACCCTTCAAGCAGTTTACCCTCTTTCCTGCTCTCTTAATTGCAACTCTCACTTACTTGACTGCCATTGTTTTTAACTAGTCTCCCCATTCAGTATACCCTCTTTTCTAGATAATCCTCTTTATTAACTTCCTAAAATAGAAATGTGATACATCACTTCTTTTTAAAAACAAAATCACTGAATATTACCTGTCACCTTTAAGACCAAGTTCAAACTCTTTAGCATGACAGATAAAGTTTCATGAATTGGCCCCAAATGTGGGGATCACAAGCCCCCCTGCTTCTGCCTTAGGTTGTTCCTTTCACCTGGAACACCCTCGTCTTCCCTTCTGTCCAGCTGGCAAATTTTGCTTAGCTTCACAGTACTCAGTGTAAACACCACCTTCTCTTTAAACCTTTATTGACTTTGCCAAGCTGGAGAAAGTACCTGCCTGTGGAGTCCCTCCACTCCCACACATTCTTATTTTAAGACTTACCACACTCCACTGTAACCCATTGATTTCCCTATTTCTTGTGTGGTCCTACAGACTGGAATGTCACTGGAGGCATTTACCACTGTTGCCCTCACAGTTAGCACAGTGCCTGGCCCTCAGTAAAGAGAGGGCCAGTGAAGAGAGAGGTTAGTGCTTATTTTAGTAGAGCAAACCGGCAGTGGCCTAGCTCATCCTTTAGAGCATTGACCCTGTTGATAAATGCAGCTTTGCCTTAGTCTTGAACCAGTGTTTCCCTATCACATGCCGTTTGTGATCTGGTTCTAGACTTGCTTTAGGCTTCCATTGTTGTTTGTGTCTTTTAGAATTAGCTCACTTTTTCTTGTGAATCTAATTTGATGGAGTACGTGGAAGTGGTTCATCCACAAGTTCCTCTCAGACTCTGATAGGTCACAATGACTTCTAGTGGGAATAGAAACTCGGGGGCCCTCGGGGCGCCTGGGTGGCTCAGTCAGTTGAGCATCCGACTTTGGCTCAGGTCATGATCTCGCAGTCTGTGGGCTCGAGCCCCGCGTCGGGCTCTGTGCTGACAGCTCAGAGCCTGGAGCCTGCTTCAGATTCTGTGTCTCCCTCTCTCTCTGCCCCTCTCCCACTCATGCTCTGTCTCTCTCTCTCTCTGTCAAAAATAAGTAAACAATAAAAAAAATTAAAAAAAAAGAAACTTGGGGGCCCAAAGTCATGTTGCACGTCTGCCACTATGCAGTTTGCACAAGTCACTTAGCCTCTGAGCTCCACTTTCCTCTTCTGTAAAATGGAAGAATAGTCTTCTTTTTTGAAAATAAGTTTTAAAAATTTATTTATTTATTTTGAGAGGGAGAGAGAGAGAGAGAGGGAGAGAGAGAATCCCATGCAGGCCTCACGCTTAGCATGGAGTCTGACACAGGGCTTGATCTCATGACCCCAAGGTCAGACCTGAGCCAGAATGAAGAGTCTGATGCTTAACCAACTGAGCTACCAGGTGCCCTTGGAAGAATATTCTTCTAGATATTTGTGAGGATTAACTGAAGGTACACAAAAGTACCAAATGCAAGGCAATATTGTTAGGGTGTTGTACCACATGTTTCTACATTTTATAGCATCTTGAAATAAAGAGAGACACATGTCACATGGCTGCCTGGTCTAGCTATTTTGAATGAGGAGAGACCGAATCAAAAATCATGGGTGAAGTCGTGGGGAAATAATGCAGTCCTTAAATAACTCGGAGCATTCAGAACATACCAGGAGACTCTAAGAGAAGTGGTCTAAGAAGCTCTTTTCTTGAAACCTGGACAAGCTGAAATGGAATTTCCTGGGGTGGGGCTGTGAAAACTGGGATGTGTCTGCTTGCTGGGTCTCTCTGAGCTCTGTGCTAGATGAGTTCAGGGCGTTGTCCTGGTACATTCTGCCAATGACCTCTTCTGAGACCATCGGCAATCACTGATGAAGATGTTGCTGTTGCAATTTAGAAATCCAGGAAGCCCCTAAAGAATGTTCCCAACAGAAATTCCCGGAGGTTGTCTGACTTAACAGCTACAGAAATGAATTGGGAGACAGGAGGCCAGAGCAGGAATGGAGCCATCTATGGACAGACCAGTCTGTTTGGAAAGACTTACCAAGTAACTGTATGTGTCAGGCCCACTGTCAAGTTCTGGAAATACAAAGATGAATAGCAAATAGCTTGTGCTTGTAGTGGAAGAAGTTGGAGGAGGAGTTTGGTATCACCAGGGTCTATAGGAAAGGATTTCCCCAAGGAGAGGGGGTCCTTCCCTCAAAGGCTGAACACCACTGAATACTGCAGAAAGGGGACCAAGGCTGCTCTGGCATAGGATGTGTGAGGAAGCCTGGCCTGGGCCC
Organism: Panthera leo; assembly: GCF_018350215.1. Classification (NCBI taxonomy): domain Eukaryota; kingdom Metazoa; phylum Chordata; class Mammalia; order Carnivora; family Felidae; genus Panthera; species Panthera leo. The sequence continues at coordinate 23,914,843 of NC_056695.1, forward strand.
CTCTCTCTGCAGCCCTTTCCCAATAACTGTGAGTGACAGGACATCTGTTCTTCTGTCTCTACACCGTGGTGGCCTGGTTGCCTCCCAGACCACTGGTATGGTCTGAGCTTTGAACAGCCTGAGAGAATTCTTGTTATGGTTCTATCTGATAGGCACCAATGACTCTCCCACTTAGAGATAACTTCCCCAGAGGTGCTTGGGTGGCTCAGTAGGTTAGCATCTGACTCTTGATTTTGGCTCAGGTCATGATCTCACAGTTGGTGAGATAGAGCCCTGCTTTGAGGTCCACGCTGACAGTGCAGAGCTTGCTTAGGATTCTCTCTCTCCATCTCTGTCTGCCACCCACCAAATAAATAAGTAAACAAAAAAAAAGAAAGAAAGAAAGAAAGAAATGTGGAACCTACCTGAGTGGCTCAGCTGGTTAAACATCTGACTCTTGGTTTTGGCTCAGGTCATGATCTCATGATTTGTGAGTTTGAACCCTGCATCAGACTCTGTTTGGGATTCGTTCTCCGTCTCTCTCTGCCCCTCTCCTGCTCACACTGTCTCTGTCTCTCTCAAACTAAATAAACTTAAAAGAAAAGACATAACTTCCCCCAGAGACTTGTACCATCTGAACTTCCACTATTACAAACCCATTCCTTCAGACTCTCAATGAATGATCATTTGAAACGTGAATAATTATGCAAATATGAATAATAGCTAATAACTACTGATATTTCCTCTGTGAAACTCTGGTTTAAGGGCTTTACAATGATTAACTCATTTAATTCTCTTCACAACCTGATGAAGTAGGTATTTTTATTATCCCCATTTTGTACATGATCAATTAAGTAACTTGTCCAAATCAGGTCACACAGCTAGAAAGTGGTAGAGACAAGATTTGGATCCAGGCAGACTGGCTCCAAAGTCATACTATTAATCACTATTCTATTCTAGAAAGAGCATCATTGAGCTTTATTAGCAATTAGTTCCTTAATTTAAATTATGGTAGCCAGTCTTTAATTAATATTTGTGATGTTCCAGGTACCACACTAAGTGATTTTTGCTTATTATCCCATTTATTATTAATAAAACGCAATAGGGTAGTATCATTGGCATTAGCATTTTACAGATGAAGAAAATAAAGACAAGTTGAAGTCACATAAAGCAGGAAATACAGAGACAGGACTTGAAACAAGGTGGCTTAATTTCTAAATCCACGTGTGCAACAATGCATTAGACTGTGAAGTATAATTGGGTGAGAGCAGACATCTGTGAACTGGAATGCCCTATAGAAAGTTTTCTCATGGGACGCCTGGGTGGCTTGGTCGGTTAAGCGTCTGACTTCGGCTCAGGTCATGATCTCACGGTCCGTGAGTTCGAGCCCCACGTCAGGCTCTGTGCTGACAGCTCAGAGCCTGGAGCCTGTTTCGGATTCTGTGTCTCCCTCTCTCTCTGCTCCTCCGCTGTTCATGCTCTGTCTCTCTCTGTCTCAAAAAAAATAAATAAACGTTAAAAATAAATAAATAAAAAAAAAAAAGAAAGTTTTCTCAGGGAGAGGGTGGTTCCTGTGGGGAAAGCCAGTTCAAGGGCTCTGTGGTGCTCTTGGGGGGAAACGGATGTGGAGCAGGGTGGAAACAAACTTTTTTACTCTTCACCCTAACCTGGGGCTAACTCTGCCCTTTGTTCAGCTCAGAATTTGGGGGCTATATTTACTAAAGCTACTTGACCTACATAAGAGGCCAAACATACTATAATTGAACTTTAAAATCTGAAAGGTTAAGGATCTTCATTTCCAACATCCTATCCAATGCCATATGTAAGTTCACTGATAGACACCAACTATCTCTCTACTTGTACATTCTCATTCATAGGAACTCATGGCTTCTCAAGACAGCCATTGCTTTGTGAGAGCTCTCTATTGCTGCTAAGTTATTAATCTGAAGTTTGCCTTCCTGCAACTCCCTGCTTGGAACTAGACAAGTTGGGTCCTTATGTTTTGCATCCATCTGTCTCATTTCACATCATTTCCACTTTGAGGGCTCCTTGCAGGCAATCTAAAAAGCTTTGCTTTCTGCTGCCACAGGACCTTTGCTCATGCTGTTTGCTTTGCCTGGAAGGCTCTCTCTTCTCTCTTCCAATCCATTTTGTGAATTTTGACTCTTCCTTTCACCTCAATTCAATCATTTCTTCAGGAGAGCTTTCCCTATTTCCCCTGACTTGGTGAGATCTCCTAGTTGTATACTTTCAGAATATCATAGTCTTAGATTAAGTTCTCTAAAAACAGAGCCTGAGGTGGGAATATGTGTGCTCATAATTTATTGAAGGAGTGCCCTCAGGAAAACTGGAAGGGAGAGAAGGAAGCAAGATTCTTGTTGCACAAGAATGTGATTTTGGGCAAAATCTTGATTAAACCTGATCTGGAAGGAAGCTCTGTAGGGTAAACTGAACTGAAGTCTGTCCTGCTTTGAGGCAAACATGGAGGCATCTGTAT